>NC_050069.1:190839087-191146045 GCF_009764565.3 Dermochelys coriacea | reverse complement strand
GTAAATTGGGGAGGGGCCACCCAAATTGGAAGAGCTGTATCATTTGACACCAACTGTGGATATGGCCCATGGTTTTTAGTGGCCTTTGCTTTAAAATTTTGGAAAGTCACCAAAAATATAGGGAGGGATTTTGCTCAGCCTATAAAATTCAGATTCAAGGACATCAAAGGTGTGATCAGTGTGTGCTGAATTAAACTGTTAAAATGAAGGTCTATACTGTCTTCCTCAAGTGTGTAGGTCAAGATTAGTGACCTATAGAATGTACATAGTAAAACCTGTCATTACCAAAACAAAAAAAACTCCCTGACTTTCCCAGGTGCGGATTCTAAGAGGTAGTACTAATGTACAAGTGGAGTTATGAGCTTTTGGGATCCGTTTTTAAAGCTAGTAAGGCTCTATAGCAAGATTCCAATCTCTGTCACACCTGAAACTGAAACCAGTGGGGAGCTACTCCAGATTTACACCTTTGTGTGTTTATTTCATTCAAATATTTTCTTCCTTTAGCCTTAGTTGGTGGGGCAGTGTAGCGAGGCAGCGTGGCTCCCCGCCGCCCCAGAGGGGGTCCAGACACCAGAGTGGGCGGAGCCAGGAAGCTCTGAGCCCGCCCCTCAGAGGGACAGGCAGCGACCCGGAAGTAGAAAGGCGGGCCTTAAGAGCTTACTAGAGGACCAGCTGCTGGGGAGGCCAGACATAGCCAGCCGAGCCTGCGACTGGGAAAACCCCATGGCCCCAGGTCCACGCCAAGACTGGCCGGACCTGCCCTGCCCCAGGGGAGTTACAGGCCAGCCGCTTGTCCACTGCCCCGAGGAACCCATGGTGCTGGAGTCCCCGGGAAACACTGCCGGGACCCAGGTACCAGAAGGAGGGGAGTTAGGAAGTAGCCCGAGGGCAGCTGACCCTAGTGTGGCTGTAACTCTGCCAGAACCCATGTCAGTGTGTAGCGGTCAGGATCCCCACTAACCCAGCAGCGAGTCATTTGCCGCTGCTAGGGCCCCGGGCTGGGATGCAGAGGAATGGGTGGGCCCGCATCCCCCTGCCACCCAACTTGTGGGGGGCAGTCTCCCCCTCTTCCTGGTCCTTAGAGGCCTGGGCTAATTCACACATGCTGTGTTGCTCAGCGCCTGCTTGAGGGCCTGAGCTACTGACTATTTGGTGCCCCGCCCTGACTCAGGTCCCGGACCTACGGTGCTCAGTCCAGTTACCACAAGGACTGCCGAGGAAGACTCCGGTGGCCGGACACATTCCCCAAAGTTAACTGTGTGTAGCGAGCCGGTGTGGCTCCCTGCCACCCTGGAGAGGGTCGAGCCCCGTCTTAGCCCTTTACAGGCAGTTAGCTCAATGTATGTTCTGGTAAGCAGCCGCTGCACGAGACTGAAGATATTTTGTTAGTTATCCCCATGACACTTCTGGACTTTATATCATGTGAGCTATAGAAACTCTTAATACTCATGGTCATGTTGCTATGTGGGACAAACTCTCTTAAAATAATACAGTATTCTGCAGCAGTGGTCAAACATGGTAGGAACACCCATGTTTGGGGGATACAATATAATGCAGTCGTATTTTGTTTATAAGGGCAGATTCAAGGGATCTCCTATGTTATTTTCCTTTAGGTTCATCTCAGTATTTGAACTGAGTCTGTGCCTCATCAGAGTGAGTAATCTTACTGAGCCATCAAGAAAACACACAATTCCAGATGGCTTTTCACAAATTCTTCAGCATCCTTGCTCTTTGTCCATTCCTCTCTTTGTTCTCCACTGCAGGCTATGCCACATCTATTCCCACTGACGCAGTTGCACACATTCATCTAGTGTCCTATAGTAATGTTCATTTTGAAATGTTAACCTCTACTATGTAAAGTAGTGGCAGTGGTGTAGAATAGTAGGTTTCTTTTGTTATCCCCAGCCACCAGTGGATTTCTTCACTTAGTGGAGGAACCTCACTGTGGTTCCCTTAACTGTTGCATAGAACAACCTCTGATATGGATTTGCTTCATTTCTACCACCCTTTTATGCCAACCCTGCTTTTGACACGGTACACACACTAAATGTTGTCCAAACATACCCTTTCCTGCGGTTTTCCTTTATTGCTATCTTAAATAACAAACATATCTCAGCCTGAGCTTCCTTCTGAGCTTGGCTCTTCCTAGGGTTTCTCCTTGCAGGACCGACTGCACTGTCCCATGAGCATTCCCTCTGCCTTAGAGAGACTCTCAACCTGTTTATACTCCCTGATTTTGAGATGAGTCTCACCTGGTCTAATTGCCAGGATGAATCAACAGATGCATTACCACAATTGACATTTAAATTAAATATTTTGAATTAAAAACAATTCTTTCCTTTTTATTTATTATTAAACCTTTAACACAGATGTTCACAGAGAACTCAACAATTAAAAGTTTCTAATGTATGAATTCAAGTAAGACAAGACCATGTTCTTAAATATGATATTCATTGATTGAATGTGAGGTTCCGTAAAGATGTTAAAGAAAATCCCTTAGAATCACTTTTATACTCTTCCATCTGTCTATCTTCCAAAGAATCAGTGACCTACGGAAACATTGCTGCGTGTAGGTCATGGGACTGAAAGCACTTCAGAGGAATAGGAGCCACATGGCACAGTGCCATGTGCATTTAAATCGAATGCCTTGCAGAATGAGATATGGATAAGCATCTTGGCATAACACACCCACTTCTGTAAATTTACAGTTTGCACCAGCCAGCAATGCAAAAAGCAAAAAGAAGCAGAATCTACAGCTGAACAGAGAGCAGACTCAATGGGCTATGAGAATATAGATGCGTTTGAAGGCGTCTACATATCCCACTCTAAGGTAAGACAATTTTTTTCCCATGCTGCTTCTGCTTATTACAGACCATCCAGGGTCCAGTGCAGTGATTCAGTCCTAGTAATTTGTGGCATATGATGAGCTTGTAACTAGGCTAAATACAGACAAAAAAGGCCTGAGTTTTCAGAGGTCAGTGGCAGATGCAGGCATTCAGATTCTCTGAAATGTAGGCTCTTACTATATGAAAGTAAAGTGCCTGCTAAAAAAGCCAATATGTTTCTGTAAATATTCCCCAGCTGTGTACATCTCCTTTATTTTTAGATACTTCATCTGCTATTAAGAGGTCCTTTCCCCAGCTGAGACAATTTTTTTTTTGAGACTATCTCAAAGCCTTGTGATGTGGATCCAATATCTTTGAAACCCATATCTCATTGCAGGATATCTTTCAAACAGGAGAGAACCATACCTCTAAACTGTCTCTTGTTACAGACCCAAATATACCTGATCCCCAACGAAGTTGTGAAGTGATATTTCACTTTTATAGTTGTAAATTACTGACACACAGGAAATCATAAACCTTAGAAGTGTTTATAAATAGAGGGCAAAGATAGTAAGTTTCTTGTATTTTTTGCTTTGAGCTACTAACGCTTTGTCCTTCATTTTGGATAATTTCCTGCCCCATGACACTGGATCCCTCATTTGGGTGTTTGCCTTAAAGGTATGGTAAAGTGGAGAGTTTTTTTCAGTAGTGTCTCAATTCCTTGGTTCTTCTGGGTTTTGCAAAGACAGATAACATCACTGTGGCATAGTTGTTGAGGGTAAGTGTAATTCTTGGCACCCTTTTAAATATTCTTACCATTTTGGTTTCAGACTGAGAAATGTGTTAAATTGCCCAGAAGTTATTTAGGGAGCATAAGAACAGATTGCCTGCTGGTTGATGGACACCACAAGCATTCACATGTGAACTAAAACCTGGACAGCTGCTGCTAAAACAATTCAGGGACCCACCACCTTGACTGATAAAGATGTGATTTTAAAGGAAAGCTGTTTAGAGGGCTAGATTAAGGAATCTCAAATGATGCAGCTCCAATTTAGAGATGTTCAAAATTGGTAAAACTCCCACAAAATGTTTTGAAGGTTTGGACGATCTAGTTTCTCTGCAGAAAATAATGAAATCTCTATTTTCTACACTGAAAAAATGACAGTTCATATTTCACATCTCCATTTTCAAATTTCAAAGTAATCTTTCAATGAAATGAGCTAATTTTGCTGGAAAATGAGCCAATTTTTCAGTGGAAATTCACAAAATGTAGTCATTTTTTTCAATGAGGCCCCTTTTTGTAAAGCAAAGTAAAAAAAAGTCTGATTATGACTGCTGTTTTGCTTTTCTCTGCAAATATTTTGCTCCTCTCTGGCTCCATTGTGTTACAGTGAATCAGATGACATATGTAATGCAAAATGAAAAAAAAAAAGCTGCAGATTGAATAATTTATTATCTATTGGAACCATAAAACAAAGAGGGTAATTCACAAGTCAGAGCTACACTGAGTTGTTGTTAAAACCCTTGATGATGCTTTTGCATTTTCCCCATTCCCTTTGGAACTCTAGATCCAAAAAGCTGAGTAATGCCACCTTAGGGTTCTGCCACTCAAATATTTGTAAGTGGAATACTTTAATTGTAAAGTAAGCAATTACTATCAGAAAGGCCAAACAAAGAACAGACATTTTATTTTAATCTTTTGGAAACTGTAGGCATAAGGCCAATTTGAAATGTAGGCTTCTAATTTGTACCTACAAAATATCTATATGTATGGGCAGACACGCACTTTACATGCACAAATGGGGACTTTTGCATTGTTACCCATATTCATACACATCTACCTATTATGCATGCACAATTACCTGTTATAAGCATAGCTTGAGCATGTGTGATTGTCAGTTTGAACTATATTCTATGTATTGTACAGTTTGTTCTCTTAAGTATTCATTTACTGGTGCTGCAAAACTAGAAAATGCTAGAGTTATAAGGTTAAATATGATATTCTTACGGAAGTGGAAACAACTTGTCTCTCAAAAATAGGCGTGCATTCATTAGAAGTAAAGGAAAAAACTCTATTTAAGCAGTGTCTGTAATGGTGTTTGCAATACTCTTGGCACATACATTTGTGCTTAGAATCTGAGCGGTTCAGAGGAAATGGATCCAAAAGAAGAATCTTGTTTTCTGCATTTTCTGAAAGCTTGGTGTTTGAAGGGAGGCGGGGGGGAGGGGAGAGGGGGAATTAGTCAGACAGTGTGCTACAAACCATGCAATTTCTCCTGGCATATGTCTAGCACAGTAAGTACTCACTCAAAAATACAATGACATTTGCCCTATGTAACATAATTCAGAACATTTTCTGCATAATGCTTCCTATTTAATCTGAACTAGCCAAACTGTCTTTTAGCCCTTTTGCTCCCTTATCCCCAGCGATGAGCTTTTGCAGTATGTTTCCTAGAGCTGCTTGAAGCCAAAAGATGAGATGGCAACTAGCAATACAAGTTTTTCCCACTGCTACACAAGAACATGTTAGAAGAAGAGTCATTAATTCTTCATGAAGCAAATCATAAAATAGCTTCAGAAGCTAACCCTCTCAAAGTAGATATTATGGTACAGAAGTAACATCAAAGTCAACAGACAATATGGAATGTTAGCACTTACCACCATTTAACTATGACTGGTATTAGACATGTTGGTCACAACGTATTATGTTCAAAACGGAACAAACAAAAAGTGGTGCAGATAGAGAGCAGAGTCTTCACAATTAAAAAGAACCCTGTTGTGGTTGAGATTTCTGATGTAAAGGACCTGTGGGTTACCTTTACTTGGAATTGCTTTGTTACAACTAGCTTTGCTTTTAGTGTGGGTCTCAAAGAGGACTTGGGATTTTCTCCGGAAGAGTAATGCACAGTTGGTTGTTGCCATGTAGAAAAAAATCCGCAATGATGGGGATTCCAAAACCTACCTAGGCAATTTATTCCAGTATTTAACAATCCTGACAGTTAGGAAGTTTTTCCTAATGTCCAACCTAAATTGCCCTTGCTGCAATTTAAACCCATTGCTTCTTGTCCTATCTTCAGAGACTAAGGAGAACAATTTTTCTCCTTCCTCCTTGTAACAACCTTTTATGTACTTGAAAAACTGTTATCATGTGCCCTCTCAGTCTTCTCTTCTTCCAGACTCAACAAAGCCATTTTTTTCAATCTTCCCTCATAGGTCATGTTTTCTAGACCTTTAATCATTTTTGTTGCTCTTCTCAGGACTTTTTTCAATTTGTCCACCTCTGCCTGAAAGTAGCACCCAGAACTGGACACAGTACTCCAGTTGAGGCCTAATCAGCGTGGAGTAGAGTGGAAGAATTACTTCTTGTGCCTTACTTGCAGCACTCTAACACATCCCAGAATGATTTTTGTTATTTTGCAACAATGTTATACTATTGACTTATATTTAGCTTGTGATCCACTATGACCCCCAGATTTCTTTCTGCAGTATTCCTTCTTACGCGGTCATTTCCCATTTTGTATGTGTGCAACTGATCGTTCCTTCCTAAATGGAGCACTTTGCAGTTGTCCTTAACATTATGGAGTTATCCCATTAAGAATCTTTTTTTTTATGTAGGAACTTAAAAGTCCAGAACAATACTGTAGCTGAGAACATCCACAGTTATATTAGATAAGATCATTTTTTATTTCATCTGAGGATTTAAACCCTCATATTTTAGGCTATAAGCTAAGCACTAACAGAGAGGAATTAGGAAGGAACTTCTCATGTGGAGCGAGAATTCCTTAATTGGTAAAACGTATATGAACATTAACTTTAAAGATGGCATTAGTCAGTAGGGGTTCTTTTTTATTTTTATTTGTTTTAAGGAAGAAATTCTCTTTTTTGCAGTACTCTGTATGACAGTGTCTAATGTGCTTCTGTAATAACAATACTATTTTAAAACATATTCCTATATGAATTCAGAAAATAGTATATTCAGACCTTAGTTTGTTTCAGAATAAGAATGATAGTACCAGTCTTGAATATTGAATTAATACCATTATGGTAATGAGTTGATCTACGGCAGAATGGACTAGGCATACAATAGTTTGATTCAATTAGACTAAGGATCAATCCATTCAAGTTTCATCCATGAATTTCTGGATCATATATAAATCAAATAGGATGGTCACATTTTGTTCCAAGTAGTTGCCATTTGGGAGGAGGAAATGGAAATAGATGTGCTGCAAGTGGGATAGGGTAGTAGTTCAGCAGTGATTGCTAGTTTCAGAGAAAGTTCATCTCATTACAAAGGAAAGGTCAGAATGAATTTTTCAATTCTGCTATCTGTCCGCACAGGTGAGCTGTAGCTGAAACAGAATGACCATGTCCTATTCCTTTCCCTGTAGATGAAGAGCCTCTTAAAGGGATTCTGTCAGTATAAAAATCACATGTTGTAAGCAAATGTATTGACTAATTACATCTTAGATTGTTAAAAATGAATTTTTAAAAACCATCACATTTGTCAATATTTCTGCTTTAACTATTTGTTTTTATTCTGTTAATATTCTTTTCCCCTTTCTTTTATACACATTCAAAAGGATGCTGACAGCTTAGATTTGGCTGCAAATATAAATTGTGTAAAAACAAGCTTTTATAAAACTTAAGGCCAATCAAAGTATTTCCATATTTTAAGAAAAACAAGTAAACACTTTCATTCAGTTTTCAAAAACCAAACAGTGCACTGCTAAAAACCCCAAAGGGAGATTAACTATAAACTAAAGTGCAACAAGTGTCATTTATTTTCATTGTCCAAGCTGAGAGAAATACAAGAGGTATAATATTTAAAATGTTATCTTTGGTTAATCACAGAAGCATGTTATGCTCAGTTTGGACAAAGAAAATCAGCATCATCTGATGCACTTTAGTTTACTTAGTCTCACTTTGGGGTTTTTAGTGCTACAGTGAAGTCGTTGAACACTGAGTAAAAGTGTTTGCTTATTTTAAAGAAAAGTGGAGACAGATTTTGATTGGCCTTAGGTTTTATAAAAGCTTGTTTTAATGCAGTTTTGTTTAGGGGCCAAGTTTAAGCTCCCAGCATCCCTTCAAATGCATATAAAAGAAAAGGGAATAGAATAAATTAAATACAAATTTATCAGAAAAAGCAACATTGTATTTCAATCTACAGATATTCAAAAAAATCATGCGCCAAGCCCCACAAAAACATGAGAGGAAAAAGATGTTGGATTCTTTTTATTGCCTTCCACTTTCTTGGCTTCTATGTCATACATATTTGCAAGTTTTTCTTCACAACCATGAGGACTAGAACCATACTTCTGTTCTGAATTCAATCTGTAAACAATTCTGGTTATATAGAGAGTCAGTCTGTCCCACTTTCACTTCATGTCAATCATAAGAGTGGGGAAAAAAGGGCTTGTCTAAAGGGTGGTGCAATATGGGAATATGAATTACAGAAAGCTTTAGTGTGTTGCAGTCTAACTGTCCGGTGTAGACCTCACTGGAGCAAACCAAAAGTTTGCTTATTTGAAACGGGACTACATTAACGTGAACTCGGTACCTTTTAGCTTGCGCCAGCATCTACATGGGGCAGTTACAGCAAACAGATTAGAGAACTCTGATTCACATTCCTGTAATCTGGACTGCGATGTCATATAGACAAGCCTAAAATTCATGTTTCATTTATAATAATACGGAGAATACAAAAACAAATTTTAAAAAGCCTCCTTAGATCTGTGTGAGAGTTTATTTTGATGGAATGTTTCACTATATGTTGTACATTAATAATAAACATGCGCTTCGTGGCTGGTGGTTTTGACCATCATATTGAACAGCGTGATTGCCTTTTTCATGGTAATACTTGATTCCAACTCAACTCCTTCCTCTGCTATCAGAGGAAACTTCTCTTTTTCTCTGTCCTTTTCTGACTAAATGCTTCCACTAAAGCTCTACCCAATCCTCCTTGCCTGAATTCTCCCCCTCACCCCCCATGCATGCAAACATGAGTATTATACTAATCTGTTTCATTAAGGGGATAGTCTTTCCATTTCTGGACTTTCCAATATTATGCCTCTGCTGAAATTCTTGGGATGCATACATTTCCTTCTAGTTTCCTTCTAGTGATGTGTTTGCCTATTGACAGATTCATTTAATGATTTTCTCTATGTCCCTTATTTGAGTTTGTTCATATTTCCTTTGCTTTTGTTCCTTATCCCATACATTCCACCATCTCCCTCATCATGCTTCTCTTAAGAGTGGCAAATTTCTGATCTGTTTTCTTGATTATCTCAGAATTCTATTTCTGATACTTTGTGCTGGTCGTAGATCTTCCTCTGTGGGTTGGACTAGAGGAATATTCTTTCACATGATTCATTTTGCCTTGTAGTGTGGCTGAAATACAGTGACCCCAGTTCAGTTAACTAGCAGTCCCACTCCAGAATGAGTGACAGAGAAGTGTGTTCTGAGCATGAAATTAGGAGTTAGGAACTTCTCATCCCAGATCCGTCACTGACTTTGTGGCCTTAGACAATTTGTCAGCCTCAGTTTCCCCATTAGTAAAATAGAGAACACTCATTTGCCTTTTTGGTAGGGGAAAAGGGTGGAAATGGATTGGGGGGATTGTATGCATATATTTGTGAAAACACTGTGAAGATAAAAAGTGGTAAATATTGGTATTATGTGGCTGCAGTCCAGTGAACTATATAATGCACTGCTGAGTTTGATTACATATCGTAGTGAGCTCTCAATGATGTACACATTTAATGTCTTAACTCCACAGTTGATGTCATCTTTTGGTTATAACAAGGCCTTAATTCTTGATTTCTTGTGCTTGGTTCTTACAATGTACAGGCTATTCTAAGATGTCATATTGTATTTGTTTTGAGTGATGTTCAGATCTGGCTCTGCCCTTCTTCTGAATGCCCTGAGTAGAGTAGCATCCTTTTGATTCCATTTCTGGATCTCAGCTGCTGAGCTTAATCAAATTTTGTAGGTCAGGTGTATTGTATACATTTCAGGTGGTTCAGCTGCTCTGCATTTTGTTGCTGAGTCTTCTTTTTTAGTTTGTATCTCAATTTCCAGAGGAGAGTTTTGTTTTTGGTTTGTTTTTGAATTGTTTTGTTGTTCATGGAAAGGGGTAGGTGTTGTTCAGCATGAGCCATTTAAAGTCTCTGAACTGTTCCTTCTCAAATCTTTGTTTAGAAACAGAAAATAACATATTTCTCAATTCACTAGGATTTTCCTTTCCTCAGTGATATCTCATCTTTAGATTTTCACCATATTCCCCCATCACACACATTTGTCATTCTTGTCTTGCTGTCATGTTCTCCTCGCCAGAGCTTGACATCTACTTTTTCAGGCTGACAAAATTCTTCTGTCCTCTTATTGCATTTTTCTAGGTTAATTTTAGCTGTCTGCTTACTGGTGATCAGCATGGCTTTATCCAGCTTTGTGTTAAGCTGGATCTTGCGTCTGCCTGTCCTATGATCACTTCATCTCTTGAACTGGTTGTGCCCTGTAAAGAACTGGAAATCCACTGCCTTTCTGTTACAAGAAAGACAAGAAAATTTTGCACTCCGCAAGTTAGCTTTTTTTCTTATCTACTTATAGATCAAAGGAATACAGATGATCTCTCTTACCTTTTGACTATAAGCAATTTCTATCAGCTTCTCTCTTCTGTTGTGCTTAATTCCTATTCTAAAGGAGTCTGTGGTATTGCTCTTCATTTTCTTGTACGTTTAGCTATGTAACCATACATGATGATATTACAGTGAATTATTCATGCTCTTCACACATACTTATATGGGTGACATCCCAATGCGACAGTAACCTTAATGGCTATTTTTTTTCTCCTAGGGATCTTTTGAAGCCCTGAGGAGCTTCAATTTTCTCCCCAATTTAACTCCATTCCTTTTAAGGGCCATCATCCAAAACACCTCACTTCCACACTTGTAGAAGTGAAGGGGATTCCTTTCACAGCCTACTAATTCAGCAGATGGAGATGAAACTATTGAATAATTCAAGTCACTCTCTTCCTGCAAGAGGCTGAGAACTCATAGGGCCAAATTTACTTCTGGAAAAGTGCACAACTCCATTTAAAGTACTGTAGCCTTGAAAACAAGAGACCAGGAACAGAGAGTGAACGAAAGTGCACCCGCCCCCATTCACATATAGCAGTGCTACACACATGGCAGTGAAGAGCGCTACCACAAGGTCACTGGGTTGTCCACAGCCTTAGTGATTTTCACTTGCTCATGTTCTCTTCATATTTGTGATTGTGATTGTTTGGCTTATGGCGTCTTTCTTGCAAAAACAGAGGGTTCAGTCTCAGGCTGTTAGAAGGGGAACATAAAGCACTGGTTTTGGTTTATAGCCAGCAGCTGTTATAAAGTGTCCCCTCTGTTTTTCTTCCTGCCTAAGGCTGTCCAGGGGGAAACAAAGTATTTCTATAATGTTTTATAAAGAGCTAGATGGTGGCTGGCTTACGCTCACATGAAGGCATAAAGAGCCTTCACCTCCCCTTCCCTGCCATAGAAGAGCTGGCCACATTTTCAGATGGGTTTTTTTCACAAGTACAGGAACATATAATCATAGGACTGGAAGGGACCTTGAGAGATCATCTAGTCCAGTCCCCCTGCACTCATGGCAGGACAAAGTATTATCTAGACCATTCCTGACAGGTGTTTGTCTAATCTTCTCTTAAAAATCTCTGGTGATGGAGATTCCACAACCTCCCTGGGCAATTTATTCCAGTGCTTAACCATCCTGACAGTCAGGAAGTTTTTCCTACCCTTGCTGCAATTTAAACCCATTGCTTCTTGACCTATGCTCAGAAGTTAAAAACAACAATTTTTCTTCCTCCCCCTTTTATGTATTTGAAAACTGTTATGTCCCCTCTCAGTCTTCTCTTTTCCAGACTCAACAAACCCAATTTTTTCAATCTTCCCTCATAGGTCATGTTTTCTGGACCTTGAATCATGTTTGTTGCCCTTCTCTGGACACTCCATTTTATCCACATCTTTCTTGAAATGTGGTGCTCAGAACTGGACACAATACTCCAGTTGACGCCTGATCAGCACAGAGTAGAGCAGAAAAATTACTTCTCCTGTCTTATTTACAACGCTCCTGCTAATACATCCCACAATGTTTGCTCTCTTTTTTTGCAACAGTGTTACACTGACTCATTTAGCTTGTAATCCACTATGGCTCCCAGATCCCTCTCTGCAGTACTCCTTCCTAGGCAGTCATTTCCCATTTTGTATGTGTGCAACTGATTGTTCCTTCCTAAATGGAGTATTTTACATTTGTCCTTACTGAATTTCATCCTATTAACTTCAGACCATTTCTCCAATTTGTGCAGATCATTTTGAATTTTAATCCTATCCTCCAAAGCACTTGCAACCTCTTCCAGCTTGGTATCATCCACAAACGTTATAAGTGTACTCTCTATGCCATTATCTAAACCATTGATGAAGATATTGAAAAGAACCGGATCCAGAACTGATCCCTGCAGGACCCCACTCAGTGTGCCCTTCCAGCTTGACTGTGAACACTGAAAAGTACTCTCTGGCAACGGTTTTCCAACCAGTAATGCACCCACCTTATAGTAGCTCCATCTAGGTTGTTTTTCCCTATGTTGTTTGAGACGGTCATGCGAGACAGTATCAAAAGCCGTAGTAAAGTAAAGATATTCCACATCTACTACTTTCCCCCCATCTACAAGGTTTGTTATCCTGTCCAAAAAAAAAAAATTCTTAGCTTGGTTTAACACCATTTATTCTTGACAAGGAATTGTCAGCATGGATTTATCACCTTATAACTTCCCAGGTGTTTGCAAATTGATTGCTTAATTATTTGTTGCATTATCTTTCTGGTTACTGAAGTCAAGGTGAATGGTCTGTAATTCCCCAGGTTGTCCTTATTTCTCATTTTCTAAATTGGCATTATATTTATTTACCCTTTTCCAGTCTTCTGGAATCAATCCCATCTTCCATCACCTTTCAAAGATTGTTGCTAATGGCGCATATCTCCTCAGTCAGCTCTTTGATGTATTTCATCAGGCCGTGGTGATTTGAAGACATCTAACTTGTCTAAGTAATTTTTAACTTGTGCTTTCCCTATTTTAGCCTCTGATCCTAACTCATTTTCACTGGCACCCACTGTTAGATGTCCAATTGCTACTAATCCTTTTGGTAAAAACTGAAAAAAAGTCATTTAGCACTTCTGCCATTTCCACACTTTCTGTTATTGTTTCGTCTCCCCCCTTCCTTGAGTAATGGGTCTAGATCAAACATGGCCCCCACTGCCACCCCTTTGGGCGCAAACCACCCCAAGGAGTGAGGACACAGCCTCAGCATCTTTCTGCTTTGACCAGCAGAGCTCTGGCCATGGATGGGGAGCATCTGCGACCCTCTCCTACAGGATAGCACAGCAGCTGTATTCCCCAGGAACTGCAGGAGGCACCCCTGCACTGTCCCCAAAATGGAACTCTGTCTAAGGGGCAGAATCTGGCCCAAATCATAGGTTGTTGCAAAGGGACTGAGGACAATTTAGAGAAAGTTATAAAGATATTTTCCCAAGGGAAATTTCGGTACTGTAGCAAAGGTTCATTTATAAAAGTCAGACGTTCTTTACTATGAATGACAGTGGTTTAATGGTTAAAACATTGGATTGGAGTAGCTGGGAAGGCTGGGTTCTGTTCCTGGTGCTGCCAAAGGTTTCCTGTTTGGTCTAGGACAAGTCACTAAGGGTATGTCTACACTACAATTAATCACCCATACCTGGCCCATATCAGCTGATTTGGACACGTGGAGCTCAGGCTGCGGGTCTGTAAAACTGCAGTGTAAACACCCAGGCTCCATCTGGAGTCTGGGTTCTGGGACCATCACCCTCAGGCAATATAATAATTCCCTATCTCACAACTCAGGTGTGCTTGTGAAGTGCTTTGACATTTTCAGATGGTGCTACAGCATAGAGGTGCAAAGCATGCAAATTCAGAAGTAATGAGTGTTTTTATCAAAGTTTAGAAGGAAAATAATTGGATATTTCCCAAATAACTTGTTTAGTTTCAAATACAGTGGGCTACAGTGTACCAAATAACCAGCAGGACTCCCTAGAATTATATTTTGATATTTGGCTACCAGTAGTGGCACTTATTCATGTTTTAAAGAACAGTCAATTTTGTAAATTGGCAATCCATTATTGTGCACATATGGTCAGCCGTTAGAGCCCAGAATGGTAAGGCTCTGGTGTGCTAGCTCAGGAGAGAGCCAGGGAAGGCATTAGAAGGGGGAACGAAGATAATTTTTCACACTCTCTTGCAAGTAGCATAAGTTCATAATCATTCTTTAATATAGTGTCCCGAAATCTGACGTGGATAACTACCCATTGGGGGTTTAACAGACTCTAATTAAAAAAAATTTATGTATAGAGAGTATAACTCACTGAAGTATTGCAGGAATGGTAGCTATGAAACCTATTCATTGCTTTTTTCAGTGTTTTCATCCTCAGTTTAACCTCCCATTGTAATGTATCACCTTCATTGTCATGCATGAGGCTGTTCCCTTTCTGATGTAAAATGCATTAGTCATTTCTGCCATGTGCTCCAGATCTTTGGCATCTAGGGGCTAATTTGCTATTATTCCGCAAAGTACCAGCAATAGTTAATGCCTTGCAGGTATGATTTAATATAATACACAGCACATGTAGTTCTAGGTTCTTAGTGTTTTACATGGATTAATGAAACCTCCTAATATCCCTTAGAAACAGATTCTGCCACCCCCTGACTTAAAATGGGTTGTACCTTACTCCTTGAGTAGCTCCACTGAAATGGATGTGGCTGTTTGGAACTTAAGATGCTACTCAGCATGAGCAAGGATGGCAGAGTCTGGCCTTGACAGATGTTCAAATGTCCTGCCCAAGGTTTTAGAGCAGGGGTCGGCAACCTACGGCACACATGCCAAAGACGGCATGCGAGCCAATTTTTAATGGCATGCTGCTGTCTGCCGGGGACCCCGGCATTGGACTGGGAGCATCCCCACGACCCCAGCCCAAACCCCCAGCCCTCTGCCCTCATTCCGAACCCCCCCACACACCCTAGCCCCATACCCTGACCCCTGCACCTTCCCACAACCCCACCCCTGACTCCAGCACCCCCCACAAATACCCAGCCCCCCTGCCCTGACTCCTGCACCCCTCCATACCCTGACTCTTGCACCCCCCACATCTCCACCCCCACCCTGAGCATCAAACGGGAGCTCCTGTGCGCGCGTGCGTGCACACACACACACACACATTCCCATCTGCACCCCTTGCACCAAATGGGAGCTGCCCAGGTAAGCGCTCCACACCCAAACCTCCTGCCCCAACCCTTGAGCTCCCTCCCTCATTCTAGCTCCTGGCCAGACCCTGCACGCCAACCCCCAGCCTGCTCCTTCACCCCCAGCCCTGTACTCAGTGCACTCCCACCCTCATCTCAGTGCAAAGAGAGGAATAGAATGGCTAGAACCAGGGAGAAGGTAGGTACTTACTCTATGTGGACAGGGCCGGGACCCCAGACCAGCAGCGGGCTGAGCGGCAGCGGGCTGAGCCACTCAGCCCACTGCTGGTCTGGGGTCCCGGCCGCCGGCCCCGCTCAGCCCACTGCTGGTCTGGAGTTCTGGTTGCTGGCCCCTTGCCAGCTGGGGTCCCGGCCACAGGCCCCGCTCAGCCCGCTGCTGGCCTAGGTGAACGGAACCCCAGGCCAGCAGTGGGCTGAGCGGGCTGGTGGCATAAGATCAGCATTTTAATTTAATTTTAAATTAAGCTTCTTAAACATTTTGAAAACCTTGTTTACATATGACAATAGTTTAGTTATATAATATGTAGACTTAAAGCGAGAGACCTTCTAAAAAACATTAAAATGTATTACTGGCACGCGAAACCATAAATTAAAGTGAATAAATGAAGACTTGGCACACTACTTCTGAAAGGTCGCCGACCCCTGTCTTAAAGCATGTCAACGGCACAGCCAGAAATAGACTTCAGGAGTCTTAGCTCCCAGTACTGTGTTGTAACCAGCAGAGCCACTCCCTCTCTGCAGAGGCTTTTCTGTGTGTCACCTTGACCCCAAATGGGAGACTGGTGATTTTTTTTCCCCCTTTTGCTTCAGGGAGGCAATTCCTTGCTCCAAAATCAATTTTGAAATAAAATGTAATTTGAATAATAAGTCTCCACAGCTGCCTCTTAAGATTTAGATTTACTGTATTGAACTGTAACTTGAATTTACTGGCTGCTTGCTTCATGCTAGGGAACTGATAGTGTGTTAAAACTGGCAACACTCAAGCATTTTTTGTGTGTATGGAATGCCATTACCAATGTGGAAGTCATGTTATATATTAGAGGTGTTTGGAAAACTTCAACAAAACACGGAAACAAAATTTTTCATTCTGCCCTCTGCACTCTGTTTTCCATCTAGATGTTATTTATAGAGATGGTAGAAACTAGCTTGCTCCATCCTAATCGAACCTGACAAAGTCCCAATTTAGCATTTGAAGCAATCGGGACTATTCTGTCAGCCCTAATGCAGACTCCAACTCCTGTATTATAAATATAACAAAATATGAGAAATGTGAGCACCAAAGGACTGCTCAAGCTGATTTGATACCACCAGTGCTGTGACTGTCTTTAGCCTACAGCCCAATCTTGAAAATTGGATAAAAGTCAAAAGCAATCCATCACATCTCATTCTGGCACTGCACTCTCTTCTCTAGTACTGTAACTAGCTTCACAGGTGGGAGGGAATCCTTTGGATCTTACTGTTAACAATGCAGTGTGGTGAGCAGACCAGTCAATGAAAGATCAGCATATCTTTGATGCCTTTTCACTTCTTATGGTAGGGCTACCAGATTTTCTTGTCTTGTTGGACAAATGGATGAATATCTATTGCCTTCCTACGACATCACTACCACCAAAAATGATGACATAATTGGCCATCAGAAGTACAAACAGCAAAACCAACCAAGCCCATAGAGTTGGTGCAGGGATACAGCACCTCTGCATAGATGTCAGTGGTCTCCTGAGGATTCTTGGAGATCCACCAGGTTTGGGAATGGCTCCCACAGCAGTTTCTTTATTTTGAACCTTGTCCTCTCATAGAATGACTTGATAGTATCTCCACTAGGGGATCCTTTCAGAGATTTTCTCCTGGCTCTGCTGGCTTTTCCACAGGAGGGGATAACCTGGTCCAAAGCTAACACAATGTAGCAGCAATGTAATAATGCATTTAAAAATTCATAGCTAGATTTTCCCTCACCTGCAGAAAAGTGATAAAATCATACTTTTTTGTTGTTGTTGAAAGCACACTATCCAATGCCTCCTGAATGGTGGTCTTCCATTGACTTTATGGGACATTGGGTCAGACAGTAAATCCTGCTTGGTTTATTCTTGTAATTGACTTAAACTAATCAGATGTATAAGACAAGCATGATTTGATACCAAGAAAAAATAATAAAATTACACTATATGGCCCAGCTACTGCCCTTGATGTGATCTCCTAAGTAAACAATCCTTTTTTGTACATGATATTTGTGCTCAGCTAAACAAAAGTGTTAACCAAAATTATGGAACTGCTTAGGATACAATTCCAATCTGAGATCTGCCATTGAATATGTTGTCCATCTAGAAAAATTTGTTTTTTTTCCTGTTAACTAGAGAACTAATGAATAACTGTGGGCCAGATTCTTCCACCCTTTCTTAGTACTTGAAATCGAGGACTACACACTGAGTAAAGTACTACTCAGTATGAGTACATGTGACAGATTCTAGCCCTGTGCTATTGAAATTCTTAGTTTTAATTCACAATCTTCCTTTGTTCAACTCCTTCAATCTGAATTATCCTTCTGTTTCTACATTCTCATTTGTTGTTAACTAACGCAGTGCTGCTCACTACATTGTTTTGCTTTGCCCAAGCTCAGAATCTGCAGTTATTTTTCATGCCATTGCATCAGCCTTATCATTTTAGCATCTTTTTTTCTGTTATGAATACAAAAATCTCTCCTAACATCCAGCTTCTCTGTAAAGTATTTTCCAAACCCTTTTGATATCATTTTTTTCTTTTACATTATGATCTGCTTTGTTTCTTGGATTGTAAAATCTATAATGATCCATTTAGTGACATCAGATATAAATAAAGGAAGAGTCTGCCTCAGCCGCTCTTCCTCCCACCATAGCCTCTCTCTTTACCTATTCACACTCAGATCTACCTGGACAGCATTCTGAAATAACACAGACAGCCATGCGTGTGTGCACGCAGACACACACACTTAATAAATCTTATTCCAAAGTTGTTTGTTAATAGCAAGGCTCCAAAAAGATCTGGTAAAGTATGAAATTATCTTACAACTCATTATGGATGAACCTCTTAATACCATACTCCATATTAGTGAGCTCTTGTTTTCTCTAGATTTTTCTATACAGTATATTCAAATTATTCTGTTCTTATCCTGTAGAAATCAGAGATGGAGAAGGCCACGGATGTCTTAATGCATCACCATGCCAATGCAGGATTGTTCCCTATGGTATACGTCCTGTTTCTTTGTCCAGTTCACTTTTAAATTACTCAAGAGGCACAGCATCTATAATTTCCTATATATAGAGTTCCAATTCTTAGCTGAAGAGATTTTCATTAAATGGACCGCCCTTTGTTGCAGTAAGGAGTTTGTCAGTGCTGCAGAGTAACCTATTGCAGTGATAAAGAACGTAATCCTCATATCTTGCATAATAATGGTGCTGTTCATAAACTACTGTGACTAGATTATGACCTACCATGTGCAAGAGGAAGCAAAGACACAACAGCAGGTGCAGTTAAAAATGGGAGCAGAGACGTTGCTCCCAGCTGGCTCAGGTAGTCATATTAGCTTCCTAAAGAAAGCAAGGCAACACACATGTTCCTGTTCTGACTGGCAGAGTTGAGCGTATTGAGGGGGAAGTATACTCTGTAGTCTTTAAGAATGGCAGAGCTATCACTCCAGCAGTCACCCCACAAGAGGAGTTCTGTCTTGAGTCACCAAGAATTCTTTCTGGGATTTCCAGTGCAGTGGAACACCTGCCATTCTTCTTGTAGGCTGCATTTTAGAACTACACACTGCTAGTTCCAATTTCCCGTGAAGAATAAAAACTGGGGTGAGTAGAATCTCAGCCAGGAAAAATGGGGCGTGGGTGCAGTTTTTCCTTTTCCCCTTTTCCTATTAGGGAAATGGCAATGTTCCAAAAACATAATTATTAAACTCCCTGTAATTCAGAGATAGGGTTTAACTGAGCAATGATCTGAAATGCCAGTCCTTCCCTGTATATAACTGTTAATCTACAGAGCTAAAATGACAATCCAATCTAGTCATACAAAACTCTCTTAATGCAGGTAAAACTTCTTTCTCTCTCCCCCACTCCTCTTTCCCACAGTCCACTAACCTTAAGTCTTTTACTAAACCTTCAATTGTTTAAGATTTATCTAGATTACTTTGTATTCTGTTTACTTTATTTTCCCCAAACTACAATTGTAATCTCTTCCAGAAATAATTTTCCATGTATAATTGTTATGAAGAAGCTACAGCTCTGACTCAGATGTTTCTGTTCTCTCTTCCTTCATTTAACCAAGCAAAACATATTAATAAACTATAAGTTACAGCTGCACAAATTCACATCAGCGCATAAACGAGCTAGCACAAGCGATTATTGCAGCGTGTTAAATCCATGCTTTATTCTGTTTGAACAGCACATCAATCCACCATGCTTTATTCTTTCTTTTCCTGCTGCAACCAGAGCGATTGCCCTATCCCATTATCTTTCCTCCTATAGAAAAAAACCACATTTTAAAAACTTGTGATTGAGAAAGAGGAAACAGAAGTCTCTAAGGTGCCACAAGTACTCCTTTTCTTTTTGCGAATACAGACTAACACGGCTGCTACTCTGAAACCAGAAATAGACCTGTTAGTGTGACTTCCCAGCCCTTCATTAAACAATTGTGCTAACACAAGCACTGTAGTCAGTGAATAAAGAACATGGGGGAAGGGAGAAGTTGGAATCTTCCATCACTTTGCATAATGACAGGTTTCAGAGTAGCAGCCCTGTTGGTCTGTATTCGCAAAAAGAAAAGGAGTACTTGTGGCACCTTAGAGACAAGCAAATTTATTTGAGCATAAGCTTTCGGGAGCTACAGCTCACTTCATCGGATGCATGCAGTGGAAAATACAGTGGGGAGATTTATATACACACACAGAGAACATGAAACAATCGGTTTTATCGTACACACTGTAAGGAGAGTGATCACTTAAGATGAGTTATTACCAGCAGGGGGGGGAAGGAAGAAAACCTTTTGTGGTGATAATCAAGGTGGGCCATTTCCAGCAGTTGACCCACCTTGATTATCACCACAAACGGTTTTCTCCTTCCCTCCCTCTCTCCCCCCGCTGGTAATAGCTCATCTTAAGTGATCACTCTCCTTACAGTGTGTGTGATAAAACCCATTGTTTCATGTTCTCTGTGTGTGCATATAAATCTCCCCACTGTATTTTCCACTGAATGCATCCAACGAAGTGAGCTGTAGTCCACGAAACCTTATGCTCAAATAAATGTGTTAGTCTCTAAGGTGCCACAAGTACTCCTTTTCTTCTTCCATCACTGCACTTGAGTGTTGGTTAGGGCAAGGGGTTGTAAGCCAGGATTACTGAGCTCTGTTCAACTGACTACCTGTGTGACCTGGGGCAAGTTAGCTACCCTCTTTACACTTCCCATGTGGCCATCAGTTAAATGGATATAAATATTACCCTGGTTAACAATTGTGTTATGATGGTTATTTGCAAAATGCTTTGGGATCATTGAATTGAAGATGTGATATGAATGCAACGTGGTGCAGTTGCTGGGATGGAACATAAAATCTTACCATTGTAGAAGCACTGGAAGAAACACACTGGAAACTTTTGAAGTGTATTAACTCTACAAAGTCTATTTAATCTTTCACTGGGCAGTTACTTCTTGGACTTTGCAGGAAACAAAGTGCTTTGTGCAGCCTATTGCATATTTTTTTTGCTACTTGCTTTCTTAAATCCCCCATCTTTTGAATTTAGGCTTCATAAACGTTTTATTCCCTCTTTAGAACCTCTGCACCAGCTCCTCAGCTCGTGTAAGTCAATGAGTGATGCAAATGTACATGAGCGAACGATCTAGATCAACACCCTGAAGAACTTGGGAAACCAAGTGCTGCTTCCTATATAGTCCCCATAACAGCTTTTTTCTGTACATCTACTTCCCCTTCCATCTACTGCTCATCAGTCCAGTTTGCAAATCCCTCCATCCTTCTTCACTTTTAAACTCTTTGCAAATCATAACGATGAATGTTAATACTGTCTTGGAAACCACACTATATAACAACCCTCCTAATATTATGCTACCCATCACCCCTTCCTCATCATTTTGCTTTTTATTTCCTTTTTCAATATCTTCTTCTGTTTCCATCCCCATCCCTTGTCTTCCAGTTTATTCACCTCCTTCAATTTCAACATGGCCGTTGTGACTATAGTGTTCAGCTGGTGAGGGAAAGCATGAAGGGAATAGTTCCCTTAATGCATATTTGCTGTGTGATGTAGAGCTATCTATTGCTGTGTTTCAGTGGTGAGGCATGCAAGAGGTAACAGATGGTACAGATGGTGAGCTGAGAAGACATGAAGGTATGAGGGAGCAATGTTTCTTTAACTATGGTAATAATGCTGGCAGCAAGTTACTTGAATGGGGAAGACATTTGGGAAGCCAACAGAAAGGTCTGGAGCAACTTGAAGACCGACCAAAAATCAACAGTGGAACAGTCAGTTCAAGGAGTTCATTTTACTCAACTCATTTTCCAGCCCGTTTGTCTGTTTCATCCACTTGCGGTGTCTTGCTTCCAAACCTGTTTTGCAAATTCCTTGGCGCAGGGACTGTCTTTTTATTACCTGTTCATACAGTCGAGGGTACAAATAAGAGCTAATGGGTTGGGGGCAGGTAAAGGGGGAGCACAGCTCTACTCCTCTGTGGAAAATCTTTCACCACTGTGTACAGCCATCTAGTGCAATGGAATACTTGATTGCAGTCTCTAGGTGCTATTGAGATACAATTATTTTTATTTATGTGTAACGTAATGCCCCTGGACAGGTTGTTGGCAGCAGGGTAAGCATAAGTGTGGGGTCACACACTTCCCTGGCTGGGGAAGTTCATCCTGAGCTTTAGGGTTTCACTCTGCTGAAATCCCTGTACAGGCCACCTTTTATGATTTGGCATGCCAGGACGTGTTGTCAGTAGTGCGGATTGAACCTGTGGATCTAAAAGCAGGAGTGTCAGTGCCTGAGCTAGAAGACGCACATTTGTTAGTCAAAGGCTGTGACTGCTATATGGACTGTGCACTACAGAGGGACGGAGAGCCACACTGTGTAAGGGTTAAATAATTATAATGAAGAATTAGAGATCCAGGACAGGAAACAACTGGACAGTTGGGGCAGTGTGATGGGGTGTTTACCCCACACTTGCCCGGCTGAAAGAGTTAATGAAGACTGAGAAGGGAGCTAATTAACCCAACAGGCCACAGCAGAGAGGAATCAGGTGGCTAAGCAATCCCCCTGACTGAAAGATGAAGCCCAGCTGAGGAGGAAAAGCTGGGCTGGGGCTATAAAGGCAAGAAATTGGCAGCTGGGAAAAGTTGCAGTTGCTCGCAGGGAGAAGTGTTTGGAGGTTACAGGGACCTTATAGTTACCCCATGGGAGGGGGAGTTAGGAGGCTGGCAAACCCTATGGGGGGAGTGCCAGGAGTAGGAGAGGGCTTGGGGAAAGGCAGTAAGGTCTAGAAGGGAATAAACTGGATTGCTGGCTAGAGGGTCCCTGAACTGTGATCTAGAGTAGAGGACAGGCCCAGGTTCCCCTGCCAGCCACTGAGGGAGTGGCACTAGGAGGCAGTGAATAAGAAGATTGCCTGAGCCTGTTTGTTGGAAGAGACTTCCCCCTGCCCCCCAGAAGGGGAAACACATGTAGTGACCTGACTGGAGGGCTGAGTCATGAAGAGGCAGCAACTGTGAGACGGGGCGGTACCCTTGCAAAGCTAATCCCCAGAACTTCCAGGAGGAGGTGCCATCCCAGCTGTGAGTGGAGCACTTTGTCACTGGCAGGCACCCTAGAAGACAGTGGTACAGCATGCCAAGCAAACACAAGCTGAAAGGTAGTGGCCTAGATTTCCAGGGAAAGTCGGCAGCCTCAGTAGTAACGGGGAACACAGAGAGAAAGACTAGCTTGTCAGCCCAGGGCTTAATTATTCAGAGAGAATATCTGTTCTATTCTATACGGATTCTTATACTGTGGTATCTGAACACATGTTGGTTGTTCTCTTGCCCTCTCCCCGTGTGAGCAAAGCGTGTGCAGTGGAGTGTCTTGGGATTTTTTTAATAAATGTAACATTGTGTTTATATTTTTACCTTATGGTCACAGGGTGGGCCTCCCATGTAGGGTCCACTCCTGACCTAGTGTGGTGCTGCAGGCACTCCCTGACTCAGTTTCCCCTCTCTCAGGGCTCCTTAAGAACTACACCCAGTTCAAAAGTGTAAGACAAAATTTCCCTGCAGCAGTTATAGCTTATTAAAGCCAAATAACCTTGAAATAAAGTCTCTTCCCTTGAGCCCAGGGCTTCCACAGCTCTCCTCCTTGGTCTGTGGGAGCTCTTCTCCCTTTGAGAGTTTCTCTCTGTGAATGCCACCCTCTAACTGAGCTATGATGGCTTCTTATTAAGCTCATATGCTCATTATTCAATTAACTGCCTTGAAGGACTCAATCTCCTTATAAATTAGCTCCTCACTGGTAGTCTGGACCTACACTCCCCTTAAAGGGGCCAGCAACCCTGTGACACTGAGCTTAGTATTTCAGATCAGAATGTGAAGGGAAAAGAATTGATGAGTATTTAGTTTCGATCCAACATTATGTAAACATGATGGCTTGTGATATTAACTGTAAATGGTTCTTTGCTGATAAAGGCACTTTCAAAACTTTCGGACGGGATCATGTGAAGCTTCTCTTTTAGTTGACAAGCATCAGAGTGGTCCAGGCAAGTTGAGATAGGTAAGATCACAATAGTCAAGTGTCCAAATCTCTCACATAGGGTACAAGTAACTCCCACTGGCCTCAATGAGAATTGTTTGTACTGTGCAATAGGAGAACACGGACCCAGGGGAGCACAAGAAAAGGATCCAAGTCCATAGCTGCAAAATATTTGCTGTTCATTCCTGACCACTATTTGCATTGTCAATACTATTACCTAATAATCAGTGAGATATAATGGGTCAGGTCCTCGGGTATATCAGCTTCAGTGGAGCTACACCAGTTTACACCAGCTGAGGATGTTGCCCACCATCAACAAACATGTAGGTACTTCTGAAGCTTCTGCAAAAGGACAAGAGCAGAGCAGCCTGACACTTCATAAAGAAACAGGACAGTTTGTGACTTCAGGTTTGGTAGTAAACCTGAAACTTGGCCTGGATTTGCGAACTTCTAGGCAGACAGTGTTGGATTTTGAGGGAAGTACCTCTCCCCCACAAGTTCTAGGGAGGGATTTATGATTTTATGTTGAAATAATGGGGATGGAGGGAGGAGGACTCAATCCAAAAGTCAGCAACATTCAGCTGCTTTTTTTGCATGAATTTGGCTCATTGCAAACAAATCTCAGCCATCATTGTTGGTTGTTTTGTTGTTTATTGTTAAAGCTGTTTTAAAAAAAAAAGAAAAGAGGGGTTAATGAAAACGTTTTCCAACTTTTTTAATCTCAAAATTTGCAATTTCATTACTTTCAAAATTTGAAACATTTTAACCAGATCTACTAATTGATTAACTGTGAGTACCTAAAAATGTGGTAAGAGCCTCAAAAAAACAATACAAAAAACAGTAAAGACACCAGACCTTGCACTGAAGAACTTGCAAAGTAAACTTGATATGATGGACTGTGGCTCCCAAATGGATAAAAGATGAGGAAAGGAAAGATAAGATGACAATAATATCATATGGATGCATAGTTGGGCATGTTGATCTTGGTGATACTGCTTATATAGTTTTGGCTTTGGTTTGCTTAATTGCCCCTTCATTTCTCATAGACAAGAGAAACAGTTTTGGTTTGAGTTTTGTGGAGTCATTTGAACCTTGGGGACTCAAATCAAAACTCACTGAGTACAAAATGAATAGAAACACATTGCAAAGCCCGCTGTGAACTAGAATTGCTCCGTTTTGCAGACCTCTCTAGAAACAGAAAATAAGATTCTTGGAATTTTATCCCGTAAGAAGTAGGTATACGGGGATAATACTTAAAAGATGCAATTCCTATTAATTTCACTAGGAACTGTACTCGCTTAAAGTCACAAATTGATTTGCTCCTAATTCTGTAGTGTTTGCTGTCTTTCTGTAAACAAACCTATGCCATTTATTTCTAACTAATTAAAAATTATTTAGTCACTCGTGCATCAGAATAACTTTTATTTAGTCACAGAGACAGGCATTTAGTACAGTCTTCTGCCTCCTTACTGCAATTTATTAATCAAAAACATAATCTGAAGTTACTTCTGTCTGAACCCAAGCAGCTGTGATGTTAAAGTTACTGTGTCTTATAATTGGTGCTTGATAGTTTTAAGCGGATAATCAGCTGAGATCTAAATGCAGCTTCCCAGGAAGCAATTAGCAAATCAGGATAATAGGCCCAGTGTGCCAGTATGTTATACCATTCTTATGCTTGTGCAATCCCACTGAAATCAGTAAAATGATATCAATGTAATACCAGAGTAATGCAGTGGTCAGTAAGTCCAATATATTTTACTAGAAGAATTTAAATTTGCAAACTCCCTACCAGTCAGAATGGTTGAGATAAAGATGCTTACCTGAGTATGGATTGCTATGCACCTTTTTCCCATTCATAGATATCCGTGTTCTTTCAAACTTCTTTTTTTAATAATGAAGTTGAAAAATGAGTCATCATTTTCCCATAGAAATCAGCTTTGAGAATATATTTTTACCAGAGCTCAGTGTTTCAGATCAAAGTATGAAAGGAAAAGGGTTGAGTGTTTAGTTTTGATCCAGCATTACATAAACCTGATGGCTTGTGATATTCATAGTAAATGGTTCTTTACTGATAAAGGAGCTTTCAAAACTTTTAAGAAGGGGTCATGTGAAGCTTCCTTTTCATTGACAAGTACGAGTGCGGAAGCACACTGTTTGCCCAGACTTTGAATTCATGACTCCATCCTCAGCACCAGTCATGCTGTGATCAGTTTAAGAACTGTTTGGGGACGAGGTTGAGGAAAGTAGCTTTAAATAATCTTTATGCTTCCCTGATCCAAGGCTTACAGAAAGCTGATATGGCCCCTGCCACAAGTGAGAAGAATCTTACGTGAGAAGGCTGGGAAATGGGGGTGACATAGAGCTGGCTGTGGAAAGATCCATTGTTGGAAACAAAGGTTACATCTACACTGCAAAAAAAACAAAAACAAAAAACCCAATCCCTCACAGCAGCGAGTCTTGGAGCCCAGCAAGTCGCAGAAGGGGTCTCGGAACCTGGACTCCAGCCCAAGCAGAATGTCTACACTGTTAATTTTAGCCCCATGGCCTGAGCCTTACAAGCCTGAGTCATTTGGCCTGGACTCTGAAACTCACTGCCTTGGATTATTTTTTTCAGTGAAGATGATAATCTTTCTCCAAGGCGGTTATTCACAATTCATTAAGGAAACTGTCTGCCCCTGATAATGAGGGTCCATTCTGGCCCACATTCCTCATGCTTTGTGCTGCCGTGGAAGCACAGAGCAAATAAAGATTCCAAAAGGAGGTAAGTTTGCCAAACTTTTCTAGGGTAAATTAGACTAATGTGATTTCACACAGTAACTCCATTCTATTGAGCAGATTTACCTGACAAATTTTCATGGTTTTACAAAACTTGTATAACTTAACCCTTTGGATCTGTCTGTTGCATTTTTCCATGTTGATTATACCAATGAAAGCCATACACTCTGATTAGCAGCAAGCGAACATTCCCAAAGATTCCTATTAACCCCCTGAGTGCCAGTCCCTCTCTCGGCATTCTCAAGGCTGCATCATTTGGCATGCCCTTGATAGTTTCAATGTCATAGCAGGAACAGCTGGAACTGTATATTCAATGTCCATATGAATATGAGTTGTGATTTGTTGGACATATGCTGCGTGTCCAGAGACACATAATGGATTAATTTATATGAAGCATGCAGCTGAAATGAAGATAGTAATCCTTAACCTGGAATCATTACTCTGTCATTCTCAAGCACAACTAATTATGCTTGATTATTTGTCTTCCCATAACTTCACTGCAGAAAAGAAGGCCACTGCATCATAAGTTAATAACATCCAATAACAAATGGCGTCTATTTGTTCATGCGTTTCCTGTCAAACTTCAAAGTAGCTGTGTTATTTTGTAAGGGTCAATTTACTTTTGGCGTTATTTTTTTATTAATTTGAAATAGACTATTACTTTTCCTTTTGACTGTGTGCTTTTTTTTCCCCCATTTAACAGATGTTAATTATTTCACTGTCTCCTCTGAACCCCAAACTAATGTGGATTACCTTTTACTTTTTCTAATCAGTCAGTAAATATTTTTGATGTCCAGGTGAGGATTTTTAACAGTTCATCATCATAAGGATGAACACAGCTACTGAGCCCCAAAAGCACCCACTGAAGTCAGTGGGAGTTGATAGTGCTCAACACCTCATCTGAATTGCTACAACTTGTCTAAGGGCCAACTCCTGCTCCTTTTGAAGTCAGTAAGAATTTTGCCATTGACTTCTCTGGGACAAATGTCAGTCTAAACATACTTGTTTGATCCTTAGAACATGGCTGTCTTGGTTTCACTAACTCCTGATGCATCTGGCATCCACTTAACCCACTGAAAGGTTAAGTATCACATACCTGACTGACCTTCCAAATAACAATGCAATACCATTTTCAGCAATGTTAGAATCTTAGATGCAGTTACCAAAACCTGTCTTAAAACACTGGGTCAGATTCTTCCCAGCTGGAGTCAGTGGATGTAAATGAGGCAGAATTTGGCATCCTGACTTCAGTGTTTCATTGTATACCAGTAACATATCTGTGTGACCCTTTATGAAGCTGCTAGTCTTCTTTCAGCACGTGGATTAAAATTACTAGCAGATAAACTGGCAAACTTCTTTATATTTGTGTAACCTTTTTTTGCCTTAGATATCTGAATAGCATCTGACAGCCAAGTACATGCACCAGGTGTTCACTCATACAGTCTTTTCCCTAGAGCAATGGAAAATTCCAGTATAGCAATCATAACCCAGTTGCATATTTTACACCTAAGTTCAGCTATGAATGAGTCAAGGGCAAGATTTAAATAATTCAGTAGAACTCAAACGCTTTTATTCTAACTAAACATGTGCGTGCGCACACACAAAATATGACCCTATCACTGATAGTGACATAAAACACACAGCAAATGTCATACTTAGTTGTTGAGTTTAGGTGAGCCACAATCTCAACCTTGCTGTCACAGTTCTGTTGTAACAGTGTTTTATGACACCTAGGACTTATATTGATGACCTTCCTGCCCATATAAATTTGTTTTCTTCCAGTGAGTAAGTTAGCCAGTTCCTTTCCCCCACCTTCTCACACACTAAGTAAGTCTTCATAGTAAATTGATTCAGAGCATTTAATCCGTGTAGATAGATTAAAAAGCCAACACCAGTACAATAAAAATACAATGCAAGACCATAGTATTTTTTGTAGATGCCTTCACACAAGTGTGGTGCAAAACTCTTACAAGAAAATAGAACATCAGGTCAGAACACACAATTGGCTCCAAGGACCCCATCTGGCTTGCACTGAAGACAGCAAAAATTGCTCCACTGTTCCAACAATAGCAATTTATCCAATGACTTCAAAGGGAGTTGGACTGGGCCCCAAATGATCAACAAAGAGATGTTGGTGAGAGATTTCAGTTTCATGGTGAACCCATGCAGACTTGCTTGAAAAATCTGGCCCTCTCCCTTGTCTTTCAAAAGATCCAAGTCATGTTCATAGTTTTAACAACCATTTCTAATTGTTTGAAGGCACTGCTGAGCCACTAGAGGTGAAAGTTGAGTGGTAAGGGGAAGGCTAGAGTTGTATCAGCCAATAGGCAGGTTTTGTGAAAAGATTTTTTTCATTACCTTTCTTAAACTAGTTTCGGTTAAGTTGGAAGTATGGTGTGAATATTCTTCCAGCCCTGGCCAGAACCAGGAAGTGGAGAGGTTTTGTGAAAATGGAAAAACAAAGGAAACAAAATTGTGAACTTCTTTGCTTCTCCAATTAAATGTTCACTTTGGGTTTTGGACAGTGTCTTAATTAATGTGAATTGGTTGATTTATCCCTCTCATCTTTCTGAATATCTCCTTACAAAAACAGAATAAGGGATTCATTTCAAGATCAAGAGAACTGAATATTAGGAAGCAGCTTACTTATTGCCAATCCAAGGGAAGGAAATTTTCCATGGGTAAAAAATTCATTGGCCAAAATTTGGCTTAGCTAGCAGAGTTTTAATGAAAATCTAGCTCAGAGTTGGATTAGGAATGGCACACCCTTGTATCTGTAGGTGGATAGCATCTCTAGATGGAGAGCTGTCTGGATGTTCTCAAGTAGAAAACCAATTTTCAGCCTCCACAGTTGATTCACGTGCTAACTTCTGGTTGGGGCTTGGTCTGAGAATCACCTGGCTTTACAACCTGCCAGCAGTTGGAAGACTGAAAGAGAAGTACAGTCTAGGTGAGAATCTTTCATATCCAGCTAGAAGGGTCAGGAGCTTCTCTAGGATGGGAACAGCCTGGTTCCCTTGAAAGGCAGTTTAACCCCTTCCAGGGGTGCTGGAATAATTTGTATAGTGAGGTTGCTGAGAGCCATTGAACCAAACTGTAAACCCTATATATAATGGAAACCACTTCAAGTCAGGAAGTATGGCAGCAAGCCTAGTTTAAGACCTATGACCCCTTCCATATCTGTCTTAGCATGAGGCACATACACCTCATCAGAGACCCCATTTATTGAGGGTGTGGAGTGTTTGTGTTACTTTTATAAACCAGTGATAACATAATTCACCAGAAGGTATTTTTATTTATTATATGCATACAAATTTTGCCAACTTAGTTTCCTAAGAGACAGATATAAGTTTCAAGATAGTCCCAGTTTGGGCAGCAATCACACTTCAGCACAACAAAAAGCCATTCATAACAAGGTATGTCGCATCTTAGTCTAGAATGTTGACATAAAGCTTTGATTTTATTATTGGCTGTATATCCTGGCAAAAGGGCAGCTGTTGTTACTGCTGTTACTAGTGCATGAGTAACAAACACTTCCTATTGCCATCTGTCGTTAGACTTATAATTTTCAAGATCCAGCCAGAACCCTTCCTGGTGTAGTTGATTTAGAATCATGATTGACATTAACAGCCATTTTTAAAAGTCAGAAACCAGATTTTATTTCTGACAAGGAGAGCTTGTTTGATTGATATTGAGCTCATTACAGTCATTTACTGGAGTCCAGAAGTCCTGATGCAGTGACATTTATAAAAAGAAAAGGAGTACTTGTGGCACCTTAGAGACTAACAAATTTATTTGAGCATAAGCTTTCGTGAGCTACAGCTCACTTCATCAGATGCATTTGGTGGAAAATACAGTGGGGAGATTTATACACACACACACACACACACACACACACACACACACAGAACATGAAACAATGGGTTTTATCATACACACTGTAAGGAGAAAAGGCGTACTTGTGGCACCTTAGAGACTAACAAATTTAGTTGAACATAAGCTTTCGTGAGCTACAGCTCACTTAATCGGAATGCATCCAATGCACCCAGGTCGGGGTTCCAGGGGGGTGTCTGTGCGGATTTGTACATTGGTCAAACTGGACAGTCTCTATGTAAAAGAATAAATGGACACAAATCAGACATCAATAATTATAACATTCAAAAACCAGTCGGAGAACACTTCAATCTCTCCAGTCACTCGATTACAGACCTGAGAGTGGCTATCCTTCAACAAAAAAAACTTCAAAAACAGACTCCAGCGAGAGACTGCTGAATTGGAATTAATTTGCAAACAAATACAATTAACTTAAGCTTGAAAAGAGACTGGGAGTGGATGAGTCATTACAGAAAGTAAAACTATTTCCCATGTTATTTCTTCCCCTTACCCCACCCCCCACTGTTCCTCAGACATTCTTATTAACTGCTGGAAATGGCCCACCTTGCTTGTCACCATGAAAGGTTTTCCTCCTCCCCCCCCCCCCCCCGCTGGTGATGGCTCATCTTAAGTGATCACTCTCCTTACAGTGTATATGATAAAACCCATTGTTTCATGTTCTCTGTGTGTGTATATAAATCTCCCCACTGTATTTTCCACCGAATGCATCCAATGAAGTGAGCTGTAGCTCACAAAAGCTTATGCTCAAATAAATTGTTAGTCTCTAAGGTGTCACAAGTACTCCTTTTCTTTTTGCGAATACAGACTAACACAGCTGCTACTCTGAAAAGTGACATTTATGACAGCTATGTTTTACCGCACACATTTATAGCTGTATTCAGGTTGCAGCAAGCCTGCCTTGCTGCTTATAGTTTCTAATGCCTTGATTTGAAAGGAATGATAGCTTGTAGAGCAGGAAAATGCCCCGTTTAAACTCTCACTGCTCCCTTGCAGACTGTGAGGGAGCCAGTGCAAGGCAAATGTATATTTTAGGCAATGACTTACTTCAGCCAGATTTTATTAGCACAACCGGATATGCATCTCTTGTTCTTTATGTGGCTGCATGTGGGCATTGCATAGCTATCTGTGTATTTTCCTGCCTGTCTGAAACAATGATAAAATGCTCTGCAATGGTACTAAACTCCTATCAGACATTACTGGCTTTTTAGATGCTTGGAAAAAGCAGATTTTCCACTGGTGTGCTTTTTGTCCATTGTGTATGGTTCATAGCCCTTTATCTAAGGTATAATAAATAGCCCTTAGAGGTGGATGCAAAGCTGAATCATAATTTTTTGACTTTAAGTAATAAATAAAATGCTGTATTTAAAAAAATCCGAAAAACACATGAACTACGTTGGCAAGAAGAATTAAACACTGTTCGCTTTAGTAAGTTTCATTGATTATAAGAAAGAAGGAACAGCTGTGACTGAAATATAAAGGGCAACAGCTATGGTTTGAAAAATCAATATATAAGAATAAATCACACAAAGTACTGACTACAATTGAGAAGCATTTGTATTTGTAGAGCCAGTAATTTGCTTTTTACATTAAAACTGAGATATTCTATTATAGACCTCTTGTAAGAGAAGTTGCCACTCTTCTATTCAGCAGCTCTGCTGTTGTGTAATCTCTTTTTTAAATGGCTTGTAATGAACGCATGAAAAGACACAAAGAATGAAGCTTGAAAAGCTGTTATTTTTTTAAAAAATATGTCTGTAGTTTTCTATAACCAAGAGGAAAAATGGCCTTTTTGGTTCAAGCATGCACTGGGAGATTTCAGTTCAGCTCTCAGGTCTGCCACAGACTTCCTGTGCAGCGTTAGGCATGTTGCTTAGTTCCTCTCTGCATCAGTTTCCATCCCTAAAATGAGTATGGTAAACTTTTCCTACCACCTTTTGTCTGTCTGATCTTTTCAGACTGTAAGCTCTTAAGGGCAGGGACTGTCTTTTACAGTTTATAGGTGCAGGGTCTAGCACACCTATTTCACAAGAAATTTAAAAAAAAATGATTTTGCTTTCATTCCAGTTTGGAACAAATACAATTTTTGAAATGTCAGAATCACACAGAACAGAAATTCCAAGTTTCATCCAGCTCTCCTTATGACATAATTTGCATGGTAGGGAAGCTATGTGTTCTTTTGGGGTAAACAGGAATTATGTTGAGCTGAATGCAACTGATTGTACCCAGGTCAACATATTGTATCAGGTGAAAATTGAGAAATACATCTGCAATAAGAGTCATTGCTGCCACCTGTCAAAAGCAGAGGGAACAGACAGTCTCTGCAACCCATGGAAACACTTCTGATAATCAGGTTGTAGGCACAGTGTTTTAGCAAAAATGCATATGTATGTGTTGCAGACACACAAACCCGAGTTTGATTGATGATATTGGATATTTGTGCATACAAAGAGGTAAAAAAGTCTGAAATTTGCATGCACAAATGATCACTTGTGCATGTAAATGCAGTTTTTTGTTACTGTAACTAATACAGGAACATTTTTTCAGGCGCGCCTGCTGCACCTGCTTGAAAATGTGCCCTTCAGCTTTCAGCCAATAAGTTTATTGGTTCTAATTCTGTCCTCATTTACACGTGCCTAGGTTACAGAGTGGTAGCCGTGTTAGTCTGTATCAGCAAAAAGAATGAGGAGTACTTGTGGCACCTTAGAGACCCCTCACTCTCACAGATCTTGGGAGACAGGCCAGTCCTTGCTTACAGAAAGCCCCCCAACCTGAAGCAAATACTCACGAGCAACAACACAACAAAAACACTAACCCAGGAACCTTCCTTGCGACAAAGCCCGTTGCCAACTCTGTCCACATATCTATTCAGGGGACACCATCATAGGACCTAATCACATCAGCCACACTATCAGAGGCTCGTTCACCTGCACATCTACCAATGTGATATATGCCGTCATGTGCCAGCAATGCCCCTCTGCCATGTACGTTGGCCAAACTGGACAGTCTCTACATAAAAGAATAAATGGACACAAATCAGACGTCAAGAATTAGAACATTCAAAAACCAGTGGGAGAACACTTCAATGTCCCTGGTCACTTGATTACAGACCTAAAAGTGGCAATACTACAACAAAAAACCTAAAACAGACTCCAATGAGAAACTGTTGAATTGGAATTAATTTGCAGACTGGACATCATTAAATTAGGCTTGAATAAAGACTGGGAGGGATGGGTCATTACAATAAATAAAACTATTTCCCCATGCTTATTTTTCCCCCTACTATTACTCACACCTTCTTGTCAACTGTTGGAAATGGACCATCCTGATTATCACTGCAAAAGGTTTTTCTTTCTCCTGCTGATAATAGCTCACCTTAACAGATCACTCTCATTATAGTGTGTATGGCAACACCCATTTTTTCATGTTCTGTGTGTGTGTGTGTGTGTGTGTGTGTGTGTGTGTGTGTATCTATCTTCCTACTGTATTTTCCACTGCATGCATCTGACAAAGTGGGTTTTAGTCCACGAAACCTTATGCTCAAATAAATTTGTTAGTCTCTAAGGTGCCACAAGTACTCCTCTTTCTTTTTACACCTGCCTAGTTTCTGACTTCTGTGGGTTTGCATGCAGGGTCACAAAAGCAAGAATGAGGCTTTGTGTGTCCTTTCTTAAAACCTATCAATCTTTTTTCTCAGGACTGTACTTCTAAAAACTATAGCAAGCTATTTGCCAGGAATTTAAATCTCTTCTGAACAAACTTTTCCCCACTGAGCTGATTTAGCAAAGTCCCCAACTGCTCACTGCCATTTACTGGGTAAGTTTGGAATGCAAAAAAATGCCAAGACATTTGTGTTAATGTTAGTGCTACTGGCCAGGAGCAGAGAGAAACCTTTCTCTGATAGACTGTTCTTGCTCTGAGTCCAGTTCACTGCTTCAGGATTTAGTGAGGTTTATTTGGAGGGAAGGGGAAGAGAATGGAGATTTCTTATTTACCTTTTTATTGATTCCCCACCCACATCAGAACTTTCATGAACTTAGTGAATTGGCTATGTATGGGTGGAGAGGGGAGTCATATGTTGGAGGGAAATGAAGTGGGGAGAAAGAGACAGAAGTGGAGTCAAAAGTTTTAAGAGTTGGTTTTTCATATGGATACACAGAATTATTTGATATGAACTGCATTGGTAACCGTTGGCAAATGCTGACTTTTTAATGGAGCCATGGGACCCATATTATATCCCTAACCACATACATATAAAAACTTAGAGGAAGGTACAGAAAAATAGTTAGTTTTCAGGAAAAGTGTTCTTATATTCTGGGGTGTTAAAAAATTGTGTTAGATTTTGATGTTGCATATTCCCATATTCCCCTTCTCCGAGGAGGATTGCTACCCAAGGCTTGTATAATATATATATGGGGAAAGGAGAGTTCAAGTCCTGGTTTGATGTTTCCTATTAAAATCCATGCTGTAGGCTTGTAAAGGGAAGCTATTCTAACACTTGATGAACAGTCCGAAGTTGGGTTATTGTAAGGATCTTCTCTGTGTATATACCTGAAAATACAATGGTTTCCTCCTGGCTTCCCCATTGAAAGAATATTTAAATGTTAAAGTTAGATTTTTATTGCTAGGAAAAAAGCCACTTCTTTTAAAGGAGATCTTTTCTTTATTTCAAGTGTGGGGGTTTTTCAGCTGTATTAGCCAACAGATGCAGAATATTTTTTATGGTTTGCTGTCAACTAAAAGGACTTTTAAATTGATTCTTTAAATACCAAACACTACATTTGCACAGCTAGTAACCTCTGGTCATTGCTTTTCTAAATAGATTGAACTCCAGAGACAAAGCAAAGATTGCATCTACTTCTATAATGACTTATTAAGGTTTTGTATAAAACTTCAACAATAATATTTGCAGAGTCAGTGCTAACCACCTACAAGTTGAGTGTTCTACGAAGGTGTATTTTCTTTTATTCATTTGGTGGATGTCCTCTCTAAGGCAGTGAAGATCAAGTCTTCAGTGGAGAGGATTGGTTTCATATGCCATTCTGTACCTACTTGGAAAAAGAAAAGGAGTACTTGTGGCACCTTAGAGACTAACAAATTTATTAGAGCATAAGCTTTCGTGAGCTACAGCTCCGTAGCTCACGAAAGCTTATGCTCTAATAAATTTGTTAGTCTCTAAGGTGCCACAAGTACTCCTTTTCTTTTTGCAAATACAGACTAACACGGCTGCTACTCTGAAACCTGTACCTACTTGGGTGATTGTAACATCTTTGCATTCAGTTGAGATAATTTCATGCACAAATTGGTATTTAGATGTTTAAATGCCCATTTTTGTGTGATTCCATATACAAATATATGCACGTGTGTATCTTTTAAAACTATGTCCTCTGCATACTGAACTTGAAATTCTAGGCTGGACTTGGTAGGCACAAGTAGCTGGAATTTTGAGCAAGTCTCAGTATATTGCATAATTTACTACATTTTTTCATGGGACAGCTTTTTTTGTGTGCACATGCAAATTTAGGTGCGTATGATATGTTCTCATCTTATTGTCTTCTCTTACTTTCCTTTGAAATGTGTGCAGTGCTACACTTGTGTCCAAACTTTTATCTGTCCTCTCTTTAGGGAAGGGACGAGGCTACTAAGACAGGAGGAAGGCCAGTTTCTTTATGGAGGAGTAGTGGTTCTCCAGCATAGGACTGCACAGGGATTTATATGGACCATGTTATCTCCCCATTCAGCTGCTTCCTGCTGGGGACAGCTGGGGACTTCTGAGGAAGAGGAAGGAAGAGGGCTTAGCAAAGATATCCCTAATGATCCCAACCAACAGTGCAATCACTTCCTTGTTTTTTCTGTCCCCTCTGATTCCCTCAATGTAAATTTTCTGCTGAGCCCTGGCTGGCACCAGGAAACTGATGTGGACAGGCTGACCAAGTCTGTAACAGGTCTCTCTTCCCCTCCAGATTACTTCAGTGCCATAAAATACTGTCCTCTAAGAACATTTGATCAGTGGTTCTCAAAGCTGGTCTGCCACTTGTTCAGGGAAAGCCCCTGGTGTGCCGGACTGGTTTGTTTACCTGCTGCGTCCTCAGGTTCGGCCGATCGCAGCTCCCACTGGCCGCGGTTTGCCGCTCCAGGCCAATAGGGGTTGCAGGAACAGCACATCCCTTGGCCCGTGCCGCTTCCCGCAGCCCCCATTGGCCTGGAGCGGTGAACCGCGGCCAGTGGGAGCCATGATCGGCCGAACCTGTGGACGCAGCAGGTAAACAAACTGGTCCGGCGTGCCAGGGGCTTTCCCTGAACAAGCGGCGGACCGGCTTTGAGAACCACTGCATTAGATATAGGAAATTTCAAACATATCATCATAACTAAAACTTTCCACTTTCTAGTCCCAGTCTCTCACTTGTTGCTACCTAGTGGGATGGGATGAGTGCACAGTGGAAGCAGCAAACTTACCTCCAAGACAACTGCCTCCAATATCTTTGATCAGCCACTCCTCCAGCCAATTGTGAGGTGTGATGTAGATTCCAATGGCCAGTGGGACTCCCGTGAACTCCTCCACTGCTGGATGAATGGTTACCATGGCATTGGACATGACATGAGGTTAAACTGGTTAAGGATGGGAGACCCCAGGAGTTCCATGAGCAACACAAGATGGCTCATTCAATGGGATGTGTGTGTTTGTGTGGAAAACAAGTCACCTGAACGGTGTGACCTGCAAAGCACAACCAAGACACTTTCTGCAGCCAGTTTTGCTAAAGGAAACATTCTGTACCAAACCGCTTAAAAATCAGAAGAGGAATCTGAAATCAATTATTCAGACTTGACCACAAGCCAGTGCAGCTTTCTTAAAAGGGGCAAAATTCATTCTCACCATTTTACTGCTCCTGTTGTGAAAAATCTGAAAGCAGTAATCTGTACCAACTGGAGTTTAGGCAATGTTTTAATAGCAAAACAGTTACGGATTTGTGTTTAACATCACATTGGCCATATATTTTACAGCAGTTAGCAGTTTTATCCTTTAATCTTCTTGTAAATCCTTTTCACTGGCTTGTAATATAGGCTTTCTTTAGAAATGTAAAATGTAGAGAAGATTGGAAACTGTGTAGTGTCACACTGAGGGGAGCATCCTTTGTTTTAATTTAATAAGAAGCAATTTCTTCATATTTGGCCTGAGTAAGCAGTGTGTCATGGTACTGGAGTTACTGGTTAAGTGAAACAAGGGGGCAAGAGCAGCCTCCAGGTTAGGCATACATGAATTGATTTGGGTAAAATTGGAATCTTTATTCCAAAACTTGAACTGAACCCAAACGAAAAGCCTTTGTAGCGTTCAATAAAGTTTAGCTAATAGACTGCTTTTCTGCACACGACTGGAGTCACTAGTTCCTTCTATTGCTCAGAGCAGAGGTACAGAAATCATACAAGTCATAGAGTTTAAGACCACTTGATCATCTAGTCTGACCTCCTATATAGCAGTGGCCACCAACACCAGCACACTAAACCCAACAACTGGAATTAGAGCAAAGTATTACAACCCGCAGAAGACGAGATTATTACGTGCAACAGGCAGAGAATAGGAGCGACCAAGGTGCACCAGTCCTTGAGGCCCACAAAGTGGCAGGGAAATGATTAAATATGAGACCCATATATTTCTGGCAAGCGACCTACACCCACACACCCTGGACTTTGACCATATGAACAAGAACCAGCCAGCCAAGCACCTGAGAGAGAGACTGCTCAGTGCCACCTGAGGGCACTGTCCAGTGTCCCATCTCCAGCTATGGCCCTTCCTGATGCTTCAGAGGAAGGAGATTTTTAAAAAAACCCTCCCACAATACAATGTGGGGAAAATGTTCCTCCCTGACCCTTGCAGGTGGCCTGCTGAAACCCTGAAGTATGAGCTTTAGGAACATAAGATATAAACCAGAACCAGGGCTGCTGAGCTCTGCCCCCTACCATCACAAGAAACCTGTCATGCAGCACTCATAAATATGTCCAACTTATGTCTCTTAAAACTAATAAAATTGTTTGCCCACACAACTCCTATTGGGAGGCTGTTCCAGAACTTTGTCCCTGTGATGGTTAGAAACCTCCTTCTAATTTCCAGCCTGAATTTATTCATGGCCAGTTTATATCCATTTGTTCTTTTGTTTTTGAGTTTAAAAGTATTTACCCCCCTAATGTGTTTATATCCCCTCTCAGCCTTCTTTTTGCTAGACTAAGCAACTATCATTTTAGCAATGTTCTCTGCATTGTATCCCGCCCCTGCCCCGCCTCTTCCCCATAGTGTGCCACATTCCCGCTCCTCCCCCCTCCCTCCCACAGCTGTTTTGCAGCAGCAAGAACTGAGAGAAGAAGCGGGGACAAGGGGACGGCGTGCTCAGGGGAGGAGGCGGAGGTGAGCTGGGGATGGGCAGGGAGCTGCCAGTGGATGCAGAGCACCCACCAATTTTTCCCCATGGGTGCTCCAGCCCTGGAGCACCCAAGGAATCGGCGCCTATGCCTACAGTAGGAGCCAGTGTGCTATTCTGGTTCTCATTTCAGAGCTGAAATGTTTGCTAGTAATCCAGTCCAATAATAACTGAGAAACACATGCGATTTCACAGAGCTCCTGCTTCCTACCTGATGAGAAAACTGAGAAGTAGACCTGTGTATTTTCATATAACACTCATTTATAATATAAACATATTTGACTCTATATACAGTAGGATATTTTGCAGGTTCTCAAACTGTTTCAGAGTGTAGACCATATTAACAGAGAGGATATCTCATGTACAACTGCCCTTCTATTCACAATCATATAATATCTTTGTGACAACTACATCATTTCTTACATAGAAAAGTAATGTTAGAGATTTTTGGTCTCTCTCTCCATCTCTCTCTAATGCATTAGATATTTTCTCCTTTTTGTAAAATGGAAATCACTAGAGTGGGTTGAAATGTCAATAAAATTTTTCGCATTTTTTACCAGCTGTATTAATCATAGCACTTGAGATCTGTTATATAATTAATCATTTAACCATTCCTCTGAGCTCCAAAAGTATTATCTCCATTTTACAACTTGTTAAACTGAGAGAGAGATGAAGCAACTGTCCCAAAGCCACAAGAGACTCATTGCCAGAGACAAGATTAGAACTCGGAGCTTTCCAATTACCATCTTATGCATAGTAAATAAACTCCTGAACTACCCTGCCCTCACACAACAATGTGTATATGCATGCCCTGCACACAATTGCTGTTTCCTTAGTGTTTTTCTTACAAATCTTGCAATTGATGTGATGTGTGTTTAGTAGGACCTTTTCCACCTGATATATTTGTTAGAAGAAAGTATATACATATCAGGATTCCTGAATTCACTATCACTATTTGATGCACTAGGAATGTCACAAATTATGAACAAGAGGGTAAGAGTCAACATTAATAAATCCCTTCTGAGGTTTTTCTCTCCCCTGGGTACAGATCTCTGTGCACCACACTCCAAAGAGTAATGATTGTGTTGTACAGTAAATCAGACCTTTAGATGGAATGTGTAAGGAGATCCTTCAAAGGCATGAAATAGTAATTTACTATCTCCGGAGGGCTCCCCTTCCCCCCCGCTCCCAAGTATGTTTGTTTTTTCCCGTTCCAGACTGAGACTACCACTAAAGGGTGTATTTTTTTCTTTTTACTATTTAGAATTTTCTGTTTTCTGCAATCAAGGCAAAATAACTTGTGCAGTCAGAGAAACATGAATGACAGCTCTCTGATTAGATATAATTTAAAAAAAAAAACCTATCTGGTCAACCAAGCTTGCAAAAATCTTGGAACATGTGGTGGGGGGGGAAGTCTTTCTATATTATTTTCTCAAGTTTTCCAAATGTTCTGTCTTCGTTTTTCTTCTTTTCACGGGCATATTCATGAACATTATGAGCCACATACTGAACCCCCAGCATCCAAGGTTTTTTTTTTCCCCCTCGTGGGTAGAGGAAAGGTATAAGTGCTTTGGGATGAGAGGGGAGAGGCATACCAGTTCTCTATATGGAAAAATACATCTGTCCTCTAATGCAGGAAGAAGGCCAGGCAAAGGATCAGTGAAATGTAGTCCTAGACTGTAGCATTTCCTACCTCTTCTCCTTTACTTTGCTCTATGACAATCTGCCCTGAATGGACAGAGTACAGAAGATCTTGGACAGTGACAAATATACCATAGGGCTTTGATCCAGCACCCTGAACTCAGTTGGAGTTGTCAATGGGATCAGGCCTTCGGTGCCTAAATAGATAAGGCAGGGGGTGTGATACTCACTGGCTGGCAAATATGTCTCTCTATGCCATGTGAGCAGTTGACAATGGTAAAGCAAGCATTTGTATTAGGTAGTTCTTCAGTATTGATTGTGCAGGTGTCCGTGGCAGCCATGGTCAAGCCTATGCAGAACATAATTACTACATAATTTCATGCCAGTTCTGGATGGCACAGGTGCAATTGCATACACAGGCTGTTTGCCAGGAAAATCGTTGCAAATGAAGGCAACTAGGTGTTTGCAGTGTGTATCCTCTGAAGCCTGAAGGGCCTGTATGCTGTCAGAAACAGACAGCTACCCAGCCACTGTTTGAGTCAGGACTCAGTGTGCCATGTTTAATGTGGGGTGGGGAGAAAATATCAACCTAAAGCCAGCAATGGTGGCAGTACCTTCAAGAGGAAGGTATTTTGGAAGGAAGTTAATAGAGAGGTATGTTATAGTTGCAAAGTGGGCAAGTAATCCTGGAGTAAACAGTGAGCCCATTGAATGTAGGAAGAAAAATGTGCCTGCCCACTATAAATGAAAAATTAATCATCCAGCAGGAATCCAAAACATGATTGTGGGTGAAAGGTAAGCAACAAAGGGTGGGGAGTCAGAAGGGCGGGGAGGACTGTTAGGTGCCCTGCTAGTGGAATTCACAGCTCTGAGTTCATTACCCAGGCACGCTACAAAAATGCATGGTAAGAGTCAGGCACTTAAGAACAGGATTCACAAAAGCCAGCATGCTGAGTGGGGAGCCGCCCCGAAGCTAGCCAATAGGAAATGTTGAGGGGGAGGGGTGTAAATCTAAGCTCTGTACCTCAGGAGGAAGTTAGGCATCTGAATCAAACCTGGATGGAGGGAGGTGCCTGTCTCCACTCAGGATTCAGAGCTGTGAACCCTCGCCTGTAGTTAGGCACATAAGCCAGGTCAGTTTGGTATTTTGTTTTTTTCCCCCCCAAGAAAAGCAGAGGGGGGAGGTGGTGTGCACTCCTCTCCACTATAACTGTTAACCCAGTGGTTAGAGCACTCATCCGGAATGTGGAAGACCTGGGTTCAAATCTACCACCGGCGCAAACAGGCTGAAGGGATACTCTGAATACCTGTAGTGCCTGAGTATTGGACTTAGACTCCTAATTGCCACTTTAAGCACTGAAGTCCATCTTGTGAATCCCACTCCAAGTCTTTCACATCAGTAAAAGGTATTTGTTCTTCAACCTTTCTCCTCGTCTGGAGTAAAGCCTCGGGTGGAGTAAACCTGTTCTGCACTCCATGGAGTGTGAATGTAGGTATGGGGCTGGAGCACACAGCACTCTGGTGATCTTTGGCTGGTGAAGGCAGGCTGTGGGGGACTGACCCACTTGGTGCAACTTAAAACAGCTCTTAACCTACTCTGAATTATGCGAGGAGGGCTGCACCTGGAACAGGAGCCCAGAAAGGTATATTCTGTCCAGCACCCTTGTCTTTAGCTACCCCAAGCATGAGCTCCACGCAGCTGAGAATTCAAGCCCCTATGTTCACTGTTCTTCAGGTAGAAAAAACTTCACTGATTGCTTGTTATAAACAGTTTGCACTGAAACTGAAATCTTATATCGTCCTAAGTTTCAGTCAAATGCAGTTTACCATAGCCAACCTTTGAAACTGACACTTATAATGAAATGTCAATGAGCCCTTAACGAGTAACATCTTACTGTCATGCAGCAACAAAGTCAAACTACTGCCACCAAAAGACAACAGTAGGGCCAGTTCCTCTTCACACAGACAGCTTTCCTCTCAGAGGGACACAGGTCTCATTTCACTTCACAGGTTCTGTGCGATCGGAGCTGAAAATGACATTGTGTCTTTGGATTTTGTCACCATGGTGATCACTGTTGACCGTGGGGTACTTCAGAGCTGTATTCTGCTCATTTAGGTGTATGACAGGTTTACTTGTGCAGGCTTACTTTTTAAATTTAAGTTGTCATGGTTCCTTTTCTGCACTGAATATTTCAGGACAAAAAAAGGGCAAAGGAGCGTGATAGTACACAGGCATTGCAGCTCTGCATTTGCAATAAGAATGCTGAAAGTAGTGTCTTCCCAACCTTGACCGCTGCCCTCGACCCATGGTACGGTATGGTATATTAGGCCAATTTATCATTATTATTTGCTGCTGTGTCCAATTATTAGCTGCCCTGGGAGCCACAATCCTCTCCTTGCTGCCTCTTTGCTCCTGTGGGTAGTATTTTCTGCTGGTATAGGCAGCAAACTGCTAACACCTGCTAACTGGCCAGCAAGTGTGTATGGGGTGAGCGGGAGCCAAAGCTGTGCCCTTCCCTGCCCAATCCTCACTCACCTGCTCTAGGAAGGAGTAAGTGGGTATGCAAAACCCACTTGTTTTTTGCATGCTCAGGACCAAGATCCAGGTAGTGGGTAAAGTGTTCCCTCTCCCTCTTGCTTCTCTTCACACTCATGTAGGCCAGGTCACAATCTAGTCCTAAAGTAGCTGCATAGTGAAAGATTTATTAAACATGCAGTGAAGATGTCAGGGCTCCACTATAGCCATTGCAATAGCTGCACGTCTAATGAAGGGTGCAGTGAATTAGGCAAGGGCCTGTAGGATCAAGGTCTGGCCTATGCGTACAGCGATCAATTCACCTGTCTGGAATGCATCTGTCTCTAGGGCAGGGGTTCCCAGACAGTGGGCTGTGGCCCAAAGGAGGGCTGCGACACAGCTGAGTGGGCTGCCATGGGCTGTGTGTGGGGGGGAGGCGGGCAGTGCCCCCCAAACTGTATAGGGTGAACTGATGGCCAGGTGATGGCCTCTGCCCAGGGCCGGAAGTGCCAAGCACCCCTGGCAGTCAGCAGAGGGTGAAGCAGAGCTGCCAGACAGAGGACGAGGAGAAGAAGCTGGTCCTGAGAGGCATCCACAGTCACCGACTTTCTTCTTTCTGGGTGGGTGCTCCACCCTCGCCTTGCCCCCACTCCGCTCCTTTCCCCAAGGCCTCATCCTCGCTCCGCCTCTTCCTGCCCCCATTCAGCCCCCTCCCCCGAGCACCTCCCTCCCGCCGCCAAACAGCGGATTGGCGGGTGGCTGGTGACTGCTGAGCACCCACTATTTTTTTCTGTGGGTGCTCCAGACTTGGCTGTTGGGATCCATGGCTGTCGGGCCCCCTAGCACTCCCCCAGGGACCTGGGCTCAGCGGTGCAGCACTGTTTCTGCCTAGGCAACACCGTGATCGGGACCATCATAGGTAACAGTACATGTCAGGACAGAAAGAGAATAATAATGTATCCATTTGGAACTACAATGGGAAGCTTATAGGCAGGCAAAATGTCATTACTCAATGAAAACTAACTTGTGTTATGCTCTTCCAAAAACATGCCTTGGGATATGTCATGAGCCCAGGTAACTAGGGCTTTGTCTTTACACCTCATCTAAAGTATAGCACCTCCAACAGCAGGGTGTCCTTATCACCATGCTAGAGTATTGGTTAATTACTAACTCTGAGGGAAGAGTGCCATCTATTGAATTGCCAACATCATCAACAGCGGAAATGAGGTTTCCCATGCAAGCCTGCCATCCAAATACTGATCAATTCTGATCCTGCTTTGCCTATGAGACCTGACAAGATCAGAGCATGAGTTGGCATGCCTGTCGGCTAAGCCAGTCACCTTGCAAGCATCAAAGTGTTAGAAAACCAACAGCTGGCCAAAGACTCCAGTCTGGCTGCACTGAATCTTTTTAAACTGAAAGACACAATTGCAGATGCATCTTTCTAGAGCTTGGTTGTCAGATGCATTTTTCCAAGGCTTGTCAGCTTGATTAGGATGCAGCTATCTTCCATCAAAGAGAATTTCAGGCATTCAAGGATAATAGAGAGAGAGAGACAAAAGAACAACTTATAGAAAACACCAAATTGGAACAAGATTAAGAAGAAAAACTTCCATTCAGCATGTTGATTCCTCTCAATGGTTTCTTTACATATTCATTTATATGCAAGAATGCTTTCTACTGTAATAAGATTTATAGGCTGTGCAGTAGCAGCACAGATTTTTAAAAGCACTAGCAGTTTACAGTATTCAAATGCCATCTCTCTAGACATCACTTCACCTTAATAGTTTGATAACGTGGAAATCCCATACGGGTAGCACTTATTTTTGCAAGTTTTAAAATGCACTTTCTTATTAGAAGCCTGTTCCAAAGCCTGTTGGGAGTCTTCTATTGACTTCAGTGGGGTTTGGATGAGGCTTTGTTTCTTAGAAACTAAGGGCCAGATCTTCAGCTGGTGTAAATCAGCAGAGTTTGGTGTTTTCTTCTTGACTTCAAAGGTGCTACCATGATTTACACGAGTCGAGATTCTGTCACTAGAACTTCCTCACTGAAGCATTCTCGTTAGGCCCCAGGGAGCCTGGGACTTGTCCTATACAGTCAATGGGAATGTGTGTTGGCAGATGGCAAGCCAGATGGCCAACCATAGTAATGCAAGAATTGCCACTAGCCTGCCAAGTGTTAGGTTTCTTGGAGTTCTCTTTCCCCAGGAATCTTCACCAATCAAGTCAAAGATAGATAGTTAAAGCCTCCTTTCATTGAGAATCTGCTTTTGTGTATCTCCTTCTGGTATACCTCATGTTTTTTGAGTGTCTGCAGTATAGTACTTTTCTGTGTGTCTTAATTTCCCGTGCTCTGGCATAGATCTTGTATATAATAATTTGTATTTTATTTGCATCTTTCATCCAAGACCCCAAACACTAGTTGATTAACACAGTATCTCTGTGAGTTAGCTATTATTACCCCAGTTGTACAGATAAGGTAACTGAGGAACAGATATTAATGGTTAGATTGTAACTTTACAACTTGCCTTGAGTAAGGAGTGGCACATACTGCACCATCCAAGAAGCACACTAGAGAATGAATTGTGACTCAGAGTCCCAGTTCCTCCCCATTTCCCTCTTGTTCTGTATGGTGGGGTATAAGTTACAGAGCTCTTTGGGAAGAAAGGGGTGAAGTATTTTCCCATTCCCACTGGACAGAGAGTGGGTAGACTGCTTGTCCTCACAAATCCCTGTCTTTGGATTTGGGAAGGAGAGTAGGCTGCCTTCCTCACCTTCTCCGAAAGCAGTAGATGGGAATGAGACAACCTGTCACCATCAGAAGGCAATGGAAAGATTAGGCTAAGTTACCAGGCCTCTCCTCAGGAGATGATGGAGAGGGGATACCAAGAACAGTCATGCTGGTTTTGCACTTCCTGTGTGAAAGAGCTGCCATTATTCCCATCCCATTTTCTAATGGATAATGAGAGGAGTCTCCTGGCTGCTCTCTCCTGGATGTGTGTCCCCTAGAAATCCATTGTTATATACTGCATCTCTGCCATTTACCCTGAAGCTGTATGAACAAGTCACTCAGAATAGGCCCTGAAGTGCTCATCCATTACTGTTCAGTGTAATGGAGAGACTCTTCCTCTCTCTGACAGGGAGATAAATCAGAGGGGTATAGAAAAGAGAACAAAAGGCTTAGAGCTGGTGGAGAACAAACAAACTGTGGTTTGCTACAAAGAAATAAAAACACATTGCTCTCTGAAAATGGTTTAAATAGAGAGAATGTGTGTGTGTGTGTGTGTGTGTTCCTCCTTCCTTTCTTGCTTTTGTGTTGATAAATGGTATAGTGAATTACTTGACCACACTTTGGTTTGTTATGAAATATATTCAAGAGGCCAAATAACCAATATCAGGCAGATTTATTGCTAAAAGCCAATAATAGTATGGTACAGGGAAAACGTTCAATGTGATACCAGACTCCGGGAATTTGATGACATTTCTGCCCTCAGATATAAGCAACTCCTACTACTCTGATTCAGAAGAGCATATATATTCAGAATGGGTGCTTAAGCACGTGCTTATCTTTAAAATTAAGCACATGTTTAAGTGCCTTCCTGAATCAGAGACATTGACAGCAGAAGTTGCAAGGATATAGCTGAGGGCAGAACTGGTCCCATAGCATCCTTTTAAAAAGATGTATTCCCTTTTGTGCCTTACATGCATGCTTTATCATAGGAAGAGCTTCTTCTATGTCACTCAAAATCTAAATGCAGATCTTGGAGGAAACTAAGCCAGCCTTTGGGAATAAGTCAGATAATATATTTACAAAAGGAAGGAGAGTAGTGGTGGGAGTAATGAGAATCTCTGGGTCAAATTCTCCATTGACTCAGCGGAGCTGCTCCAATTTACAAAATCAGAAAATTTGGTCTATGTGCTTTTGTGGAGAGGAAGACTTGGGCAGTAGTGCTGTTGGGCCACCTGAAAGGTTGTTTGTACCTCATGACAAAAGCAAAATGTCAGCATCTATTGTGGTAGGGCTTTTCCCAGCCCAACATGAAAGAATTACTTGCCAAGCAATTCTGTCTGCCACTCCGTGAGTTTTTTGCAGGATGACCATGTGCAAATAAGCTAAAGTAACAACAGAATTGGCCTTTTACACCACATCAGTAAAGGCCGATTGCCTTGTGAAGGGACTGTGCCCAGACACCATCAGGGGATAAGTGGTAACCAGTTAGTGAGGGATATTTAGGACAGATCTACATTTGAAGGTTAGGGTTCGACTGCTGTACTGATGGCCCTCAGCCTTTTTGCTCTCACAGAGCAGACTTGGCAGCACCTTGCAGTAAGAACACCTGTCCATTGTCTCATAAGCTACTAGACATCTGCTGCTAGCCATTGCTTTTACAGGAAGAGCAAGCATTAGCCAACAATTTCTATCAATTTTAAAAAGTGTTACTCACAGAATACAGATAATTGAGACAGAATGTCAGGAAACATTCTGGGGAGAGCACCCTTCTTTTTCAGATCATCAGTAAACTAATTTAGAAATTGTCTGATCTACAGAACAATAACAACAATGCTGGACTCAGCTGTGCCTCCTGCTAGGGTTGAGTAGAATCCCAGATTAAGACACCTGCATTTAATCAATCCAGGGAGAGCTGCCTCAGAGCTTCATCAATACTTCTTATTTAGCACTGATTGCTGTTACAACACTAACACTACACAGTGAAGCACCCTAGGTCATTATGTAAGGCATAAGATATGATCATGTTATTTAATTCTCTTTGTACCATTTAATTTAGGAATTCAGATTCTGGGAAATATTGGGCCTACAATCCAAATTCTTAAATTAAACATGAATTGCGTAGGAGATTTCCCAGACCTGTTGTTTGCTACGTCAACAACCCCAGTTGATTTTTATTGCTTAAAGAGGTAGCCATTTTGCATAAAACTAATTTGGCCCCTGCTAAAAGAGCCATAAGAGCTGCCTTGAGACATCCCAAGCCCATTTTCCACAGGAGCCTATGATTTTTAATAATGTCATCAAAATCCTATTGATGGAGGCTGAGCATGAGTGGAATAAAAACCTACAAAGGGAAGGTTAATTTTCATTCCCATTCGATCATTTATTCTGTCTGCTCCTATTGAAAGCTGCCTACTTAAAGGCTGCAAAATCCCAAGGCTACTGATGTTTGTCTGCTTATGTAATAACTGAGTCATCTGAACTGGACATCTCCATTGTATAAAGACGTCTACAAAGACCTAGGTGAAAGCACTTGATTCTTGTTTTCCTGCTAAAATAAAGCCTTGGGATTCAGTTCTACGTGTGGAGTACTGTTTAAAAATTCTTTGTTATAGCATATGAAAAAGAAATAACCAAGATGTCAAACTAAATCCATAGAAATATTTATTGACAGATGAAAGCCAGGAGGGACCTATTTAATTAACCTTTATTTAAGTTTTCAAAGTAGTGTACAGGCAGGAGTGCAACCTAATTACAGCCTAGTGGTTCTTCTGTAATAACAGGGTTTGTGTGAATCATGCACTGCAACGAAACTGTCCCCTTCTGTGTGTGAATGATTCAATACTGACATTCAGATGCATCAGGTTATTATTCACTACTTCCCTCTGCTGTGGCTAATTCGAATGCACTAGAGAAGGGGCTTAGCTGCAAAATCAAATCAGGATCTGAATGCAAATTTAGAATACCCCAGTGATCTGAAGTATTTGGATCTGGACTTTTGTACGGACCCATGTTTATGGCAAATATACATATTTTTTATTACTGTTGGTACCTAGAACTACACAGAGCTAGAATCTGATCTTACCTCCCCTGGTGTGTATCGGGAGTGATTACAATTGAATTATTCCATGTTTATGCCAGTTTAACTGAGAGCAAAATTTGATTCACGATGGTGAAATACCAGTAGTACTTTGATAAAGTGATATTTTTCAATCCTTTCCCTTCATCCTTTAGTCAAAGTGGTACCCTACCTGAGATAGAATTTAGCAGTCCTGGTCTCAGCTCTCCCAAATAAACACAGCTAGGGATACATTTCACCTACTATATAATTGAAGTTGTGAAAAGTTTTTGTAAGAAAGCTTGTCAAAACTAGGAGATACTCCTCTGGTGTTGGGTTTCTTTGCAAACCCAAAGCATCAGACAGATTCATATACCTGAGTAGAATTTTGGGTGAAACTGGGCTAATTCATTATTTCAAGTGAAAAATATGCAAGACTTGTTCTGTACTGCCTGTGTGGGCAGCAAAAACCCTGTGCTCTCCCAACCCTATACAGAGATCTACACTGGTTCCACTGCACATGTATTTTGTTGTTAAAGAAGGGGTGGGGTTTGCCCCAATTGCATAGTTAAGCATATTCAAAGCCCTTAATTTTAGGGGTCACAAGCCAGAAGGCAGATGATATTAGTGTGTTAAGGAGATCAAAGATAGAGCCCTACACGGCTACAAAATTTGTATCTGCATCTGATGCATGATCTGTAGACAGGGTCTGTGGATATCCACGGCTGAAGATATAAAGCAGATCTCTGCAGAGTTGCAGGCCTCCAATCAAAAGCACTGTGGTGGTGGTACCTGTTTTGGAAGGAAGCTTTGTCATGGGCTTCAGTGGAGTGCAGATTTGCAGACTTGTAGTAATTATTAATTGTGTTGCAGTTTGGAGGTGGTTTTGTTTTTTCAAAGCCATATGGTGTCCGTCAGTTTGCCCCCTCTTTTCTTGGAGAGGAGATCACTACACCCAACTGGATGTGATGGAACATTTCTCAGACTAGATCGGTGAGAGAGCGAGAGAGAGAGTGTAAACCAATAAAGTAGAAACTCAGAGTTACAAACACCTCGGAAATGGAGGTTGTTCGTAACTCTGAACAAAATATTATGATTCGTTCATTAAGTTTACAACTGAACATTGACTTAATACAGCTTTGAAACGTAACTATGCAGAAGAAAAATGCTGCTTTTAACCATCTTAATTTAAATGAAACAAGCACAGAAACACTTTCCTTACCTTGTCAAACCTTTTTTTAAACTTTCCTTTTATTTTTTTAGTAGTTTACATTTAACACTGTATTGTACTGTATTTGCTTTTTTCTGTCTCTTCTGCTGCCTGATTGCGTACTTCCAGTTCCAAATGAGTGTGTGATTGATTGGTCAATTCATAACTCTGGTATTCATAACTGAGGTTCTACTGTAGTTCGATTTTACTTAGCCGTTGACTAGATTGCACGTCACCTAAGTAGCTGTTTACTTTTCCTCATTTACTTTGACCTGTTACTTTTATTTTTGTTTCAGCAACATTTTCACCCAATGACAGGTCTGATTAAGGCTTGTCATTAACATCTGCTGAATATGGGGCAGAAAGGGAGTGAGGGAAGGAGAAAGGGAGAGGAAAAGAGAGCCTTCCATTTAATTAAAAAGTAGATGACTCTTGCAGGGCTGATGCATAGCTGCTGCTGTATTAGATAGACTGACTGGAATCCCCCCTCCTGAGACCAATTCGTATGTCTGCCAGATCTATTGAGCCTGGCTTGGAACTTTTTTATTTTTTGTGAGCGATGAGTCAACAGCTAATATTGTTTATTTGCTAGCATATAATAATTATGTCTGATTCCTGGTGCTCCAAAGAGCTGCACCCCGGCAGGGTGCAAAATAGTAATGAAAGCAAAATGCAATGTGATTTACTGAATCCAAGCAGGGCTTGCTTTTGTTCGTTTTGACAGCTCAGTACCCATCTTAAGTGGAAGAAAGTTGCATTGTTTACCTTTTGCTGCAAGACAATCCAATAAAAGGCAGCACGGGTGGACATACAGTAAGGTGGACATGCAGACTGGATAATTTAATTTTTTGTTTTTGTAATCTGCCTGGCAATTTCCTGTAACAAGAACAAGGAACAGCCGGCATATTTCATTACAACTGAACAGATGATTGGGAGGAGATTAAGCCTTTAATTACAAGGATGGAGCATCCTTAGCAGGGATCCTACATAAACTAGGTCTAGCTTGAAGTACAGCTGAAGGTGTGAAAGGGATGTAGATCATCCCAAATGCCTTATCAGTGTGTATATGAATACAAGGATTCCTAATTTTCTGCAGAGATCACTTACGGGGTAGGGAGACAAGAAAAACTGGAACTTGACATCTTTTTTTTTTTCCCTCCTACAAAATAAGGCTTATGGGATAAATCACAAGATGAGTTAGTTGCAAGGTTCTGGCCTCAAAAGTAAATAGAGACTGTGGGTGCCCCATGTTAGATGCCTCAAAAGGGCCTGATTTTCTGAAAAAGTTGAGCACCCACTCTGTGAAAATCAGGCCCTTTTAGGTGTCTGAAGTTGGGCACTTAAAAATCACGACTGGCTTTTTAAAATTTACTCCTTAGATTTATTTATTGTGATCCGGGCTCTATAATCTCCCTATAGCTAACATAGAGCAAACAAACACTCAGCTATAGTGAGTGTTATGTCTTTTGCTCTGTACACAATAAGAATTTAAAGAAACCAAGTAGCACACTTGTATTTACTATCTGTCCATAAACAAGGCCTTATTGTAGACATGCGACTGCTCTTGTTGTTTTCCAGAAGCCTCTAAAATATAGTTTTATATAGAAAACAGTGAGTGCCACTAGAGAGCTCACAAATTATTTAAAGGGCTACTATCCTGTTCCTATACACCACAGCTAGAGAGGGGATCCAAATATGGACCCAAACTTTAGGGGTGTTTGGAGCCTGGGGTTTTGGTTTGGCCCATAATAGATTTAGGGACAAGCTACAACATTTGAATCCAGATCACAATTTTGGGAGCATTTTGCTCAGGACTGTTGATTCAGGCCCATCTCTAGTTATAAAGAACTTAAAGCTTGTCCTTGCTATCTCCTGTTCTGTTTACTGTGTGTGTTCAGTGATTCAGTATAATAAAATGAAGCTGTCTTCCCTCCTGGCCATCTGCCAGCTGGTTTTCAAATGTATTCTCCAATAATTCTCATAAGCTTTGCCAAAGATGGGACAAAATACACTGGGAGACACAGACGAGACTATTTACTTATATTTCCATGCTTTCTCTTGGCTCTCTCTTACATGATGTTGGCACACAGAAGATGTATGACTGACACTGGTTATTTAGTGAGCCGTGCAGAAGAAGTTTATATGTGGAAGTTGCATGAGGAATGGGAATGGCCCTTGGAGACTAGAACTAGGGGCTTGTTCTGGCCATAGTGGAATTATCTCACAATGCAATTCTACAAGGATGAAGCTGTTCTGTGCAGGAGACAGAACTTTCTTGGCAGCCAGTCCAAGACTCATGGACTTTAAGGTCAGAAGGGACCATTGTGGTCATCTAGGAATATCACCAACCTCTCCACTTTCTGTTCCAAGCAGGAGGTGCATTTCTTTGACCTTTCCTTTTCTGGCATAAATACATAATAAAATGTATATTTAAACAACAACAAACAATACAACCCCTGTCCCTCCAAAAAAGCCTACCAAAACAAGACACTCCACTGCTCTTGCTTTTCCCCCGGGGAAAAGACGAGAGAACAAATAACACATGACAGATGTTAGTCATGTTGTTTAATGCACTGCTTGAGGGGGTTCAGATACTATAATGATGAGGACAGTATAAGAAACTTAAAGAAATAGAATAGAGTAGCATAGACATGATAGGAGAAGGAAAAGGGAGCCACTGCTGACTGGACTAGTGTTCATGGTAGTGCAAAGGAGATAAGGGGAACACAGTGAGAAACAACATCAGAGATCTACAGCGACGAAGATAGGGGCTGATCAAATTTACATTTTAATTTCTGAAAGATTTTTGAAAGAAACAATTTAGTTTCTCTTGATATTTTTCAGGATTGGGGGTGGAGGAGTTCTATGAACAAATTCAAAATGAAATGAAAATGTTTGTTTTGCTTCAAATTTAAAAAACATTTAGGTTTTTTTGGTGTGTTCACCTTACTTTTTCACATTTTTCTGTTGGAAAAGGAAGGAAAACCAATTTGTTGCTTTTTTAACATAAAAAACTAAATTAAATTGTTCTAAATAAAATGAACTTTCTAATCGAAACAATGAGATGTTCATTTTACATCCGTGTGACTACTCACAGAGTAAGATACTAATCAAAGGGTATAAGCCTATCAGAATCTGTCTCTGTAACCACGTAGTGGGTAGAACTTGTTGGCATCAGTTCTTTTCTTCTGTGTTTTGTACATGAGCAAGGTTTACTTTTTAATAGGAGCTGCCCTGTTTGGAAGCATAGGCAGTGAGACCTGTTGTCTTCCTTTGAACTTTTCCCTACCTGTTTTCTGGGCTAGTTGCTATCAGAATTTTTAAATGATTAGCATTCTTGCTGCCTCTGTTTGCCACCATTGTGTTTATGCTAGGAGTTGACAGACAAAATCAAGATCAGAATGACAAATACCATCAACTGTAAGCAATCTGTTTTGTTTTGTTGCTGTTTTCATAAATTGATTAAAAGGCAGGATGGAGAGATGTCAAATGAGCAACGCAAAACAGCGTCTTCTCACAGTGTTTCAAAAGCCAACCTGTGCGAAGGACTAAATCTGAGTATTTGGATTGATGATCTTCAATCCAGTTTGAGTGCTTTGTTTTCTAAGGGCTTGAACTTGTGAAGTACTGATCTCCCTCGACTCCCACTGACTTCAATGGGAGTTGCAAGGGCTCAGCACTTTCCAGGATAGATCCCTAAAAGAATAGGTAGCCACTTCCTTGAATGAACAAAATTTACAATAAAAGGGTTAGGTTTTATAGGTAAGTAGCATATTGTTATGTAAAGTAGTTCCAATATGGGCTGTAATATCAGCAGTCAGAGGTGGATGCTAATATTTATTGCACTGGCACGTGCGTACATGTTGATGATTGACACTGAAGGTTAATTTTGCAATGTCAACTGGACTGCCCATGAAATGAAAAGACAACTACTAGTTGTTTCAATGAAATCGTAATGCACGGATACTGCAGAGAGTAAATGTAAAGTAAAGTTCTTCTCTTACATTTCTATAAACTCAGGTTAGGATGTTGAAACGTGTGTAAATACATGTGGGTTTTGTTGTTGTTCTTCTGTCTAAAATTACCTCCCCTGAGATTCCAGATCACCATTGCCTCAGTAGTAGTTAGATTTTGCATGATCAGCTGAAGGCTTTGCTCAAAATCCGCTGCTAACCAAGAGATATCAGGCCAGATTGTCTGGTCAGCTGAGCAGTGCTTTGGGTCTATTCAGCTCCCTGTCCACTCTTTGGTGTAAACTAGAGCCGCTTCATGCTCTGGGTGTAAAGCAGAGCAGCCTTATGTCCCTGAACTCACTTGTTGTTCTGGAAATCAGGAGGGTAGATGGCACAGAAGAAATCCTCCACCGGCCAATAAAACTGGTTTTAGGCTGCTTTAAAGCCACCAGGGCAAAGTGCAGCAGTTTTAAGGGACCAAAGGATCTAGCCTTGTATCTTATAGGGAGGTTGGGTATGTATTTGTGATGGGAGGAGCTAGCTTCAATTTAAATGTGGAATGTTTTCCACAAAGCACCTTTGACAGGTTTGCAGATTACTTTGTTTAGTGAAGAAAGGGGAGGAATTTTTTTATTAAACAATTCTCCGTAAAATGCAATCAATATTCAGAACGGCCAAAGACCAATTTAAAACATCCTTACAAGGTATAAATTAAATTTAAAAAAATCAATTGCTGTGGTATAAAACAAGATGTTGTTTTCCTCTTTATCCTTTTCCAATCAATGTTACAACATAAAAACCTCCAAGCTGAAATAATGTTCAGTTTATGACACATACCAATGAAATTCTAGCTGAACCCGACACACAATCCTAAGCCCCTGTGTAATAGCTCAGGGAATTAACACACAAATATAGAGGGCGCAGACAAAAAGGTACAGTAGCCATGCTTGTACAGTGATATACTTTGTGGTGTTTTTCTTATAATGGATCCCAATCCTGCAAGGAGCTCTTTCCTGATGGGCTTCAGTGTGTTTCTGCCTGTGTGTAGGAATCCAGCCATGTGGAGCATCTTGCAGGATCAGAGTCATAGTACAGAGAGGTTGTATTTTTGATAGTGTTAAAGGTAACTCATCCAGCACCCTCAATCAGTGTGAGAACTCATTTACTTATGGACAGGGTCAAATGAGTTCAACACCAGTTTTAACAAAGTAGAATCAATATTTCTAAATTGAACCATTCCACAGCTGCAGGACAGCCAAGTTCAGCACCAGTTTGAGGGTGGGTTGGGGCAAGAGAGCTGTGTTTGACACCGTTGTCAAACATGAGTGAAAAATCCAATGAAGACGTCCTTCATGACTGTCTACTCTGGGAAAATTAGGACCTATTATTCCCCACTGGTACAACTATTCTTGTGCTAACAAAGATGGAAGATTTTTACCCACCTGTCATCTAATTCTGAACATCATTAGATAAACAGGGGCAAGCCATCCTCCCATTCCCCCCACCCCTTGCAATCTGTCTATACAAAGGCTCTGGTCCTGCCAGTGTTTATATACAAACTTAACTTTAAGCCTCTTAATAGTCTCGTTGACTTCAGAGGACAGAGTTTACAGATGGGTAGAGAACTTTACATCTGTCATTAAAACACCTTTACACCATTTTAGAGTTTAATTCCTTGACTTCCTTCAGATGCTGAAAGGAACAAAAAAATATTCATGAAATTTTGTGGGGAAAATATTTGGAGTTTTAGTTGAGGCTGTTTCACAGTTCAGAAACTTTGCTTTATAAAAATGTTCGTGAAGTTGTTGATTTAGCATTGAAACGTGCCCATTTGAATTTTTGCTCGTTTCATTGTGAAATTCAAACTTAATTTAATTTTTCTTTACTGTTATTATGTAGAAGCGGTAGGATCTCCCATAGTTATAGAACAATCATTTTTCATTATAAGTCCCAATATTTGCCCGTCATTAACTTTGGCTTGGAAAATTAGTTTGTCCTCAACACTGCCAGATTTACTCTGAATATGAAAGGGACTGTTCCTGCGAAGTTTGAAGAAAATTCATTGCACTCTTTTTGACAGTTTACCCTCATTCAAAATTTTGGGACTTGTCTAACATTTCTTAGCCATTTTTGAGTCAGATGGAGACTAATTGCTATTAATTCAAATGTCCTTATATTTGATTCTTTTTGAAACTTCGTTTGCTGATTATATTTGAAGATAATAAATTGTAGTTAAGCAAAGTCGTTAATTTTATAGTGAATACTTTTGGGGGCAATTCTACTCTACTTTCAGTGGAAGTTATGGAGGCAATATTGATCCTGTTGACATTAGTAGTAGCATGATTGGGCAATGTGAGTTTATCCAACTCCCACAGAAGTTAATGGAAAGACTCCCCTTCAGACATTGAATTTGGAGTTTAATTTTAAAGTGTATAACAGAGGTGGGAACCTACCACTGGTGCTTAATTTCATCCAGTCAGTGGGAAGTCTCTGCGCCGTGGGCCAGAAGCCCCGGAGCCTTCGTGCCCCTTCCCTCCCCGCAGGGCTGGAGTCGCGTGCACCAGCTTGCCCCTTTGCAGGGGGGAAGCTAGGGTTGCCAGTCCATTAAAAGTCCGGTTGGCTCTGCACAGCTCCTGGGAGTGGCTGGCATGTCTCTGCGGCCCCTAGGCACAGGAGTAATCAGGGAAACTCCGCATGCTGGCCCCGCCTCCAGCGCTGGCTCCGCAGCTCCCAATGGCCGCGGTTCCTAGCCAATGGGAGCTGCACGGCTGGTGTTTGTGGGCATGGGCAGTACCATAGCTGCGCCTCCACCTAGGGGGTGGACATGGTGGCTGCTTCTGGGAGCAGTGCAGAGCCAGGATAGGCAGGGAGCCTGCCTTAGCCCTGCTGCGCCGCCGACTGGGATCCACCTGAGATAAGCGGCGCCTGGCCGGAGCCCACACCCTAAACCCTCTGCCTGAGGTCAGAACCCCCTCCCGCACCCTAACTCCCTCCCAGACTCTGCACCCCACCCACACCCCAACCTCATGCCCCAGCCCTGAGCCCTCTCCTGCACCCCAACCCCCTGCTCCAGTCCAGTGAAAGTGAGTGAGGGTGGGGGAGAGTGAGCAGCCTTCTTCAGAAAGAGTTTGTGCTGTGCTTAGTATTTGAGGTTAATGATGAGAGAAGAATATTTTATTTATATCAGAGACCTGTTTCAATAAAGTACATTTCTTTGTACTTGATAAGAATAATGAATTTGTTTATTATTTGGATAATGTAAGCTTTGTGGTACCCTTAACTATTCATTTCCCTACTTTTCAGTGCTTGGGTTTTGTAAATGATGCCACAAATAAGTACATTGTTGCCACTTAGCAACTGTAAAAAAATAATAAAATAATGTTTTGGGCTTTGGAATGAATGTCCTTAAGAATCGTTCTGCAGTCTTGAAACACCATCTTTCCTGCACAGGATTTCTGGCTCCTCAGCAAAAACTCCACTGAACTGAATTGAGTTCCTTAAGCAGTCTCTTCCCTCCAGGACAGCTAAAACTTCAAGGCTTCAGAATTGTACCTGACAGATCAGCTCTGACGGTGGTAATCAACATGTGAATTCCTTATTTATAATAGGAACACCAAGAAAAATAACTTCCCTTGGCAACTCATAAGTTGTTGGTTTTTTAAATTGCTATCCAAAAGCACTGCAGATAATAAAAAAATGATGGCACATGTTTTAGAGCAGCATTTTCCATGGAATTGTGTACTTTATTTGCAGTGTGCCACAAGCAAGCAGTGGCCTAGTTTTGCTGATGGTCGGAAACACTGTTGTTGTATCAGTGTGTTTTTTGACAACTGCAGCACTACTTATTAAGAAGAAAGAATTTTTTTAGAAAGTGGAATATCACTGTTAGATCCTTTGGAAAGCTGCTAGATAGGTTTAACACGTTTTGAAAGCTGTGAAGATAAATTGCAATTTGAAGTTGCAGAAGTTAGTTAACTAGCAAGCCTTTTAAAGATGTAGTGGTCAGAGATAATAATTATATAGACTGGCTTGCAAGGAAAACACAGTGCTTGATGATACTGGGCTAATGCCACAGAATGTTATAATCAGGCATTTGAAAGGCATCCTTATTTACATAATACAATAGTAGCACAATTGGTGTATTAAAAATGAATTGGTTGTTCCTCATTTATTTGCCCAAAAAGGTTAAGGGTATTTATTAAGAGATTATATTTGTTTGCACATTTACACTAGGGTCCAGCCCTGCAATCAGAGCCCTTCTTCAGAGGGCTCAATGAGAATGCTAAATAAGACCTGAAGGATTAGGCCTCCCTAATCATAGAATCATAGAATTGGAAGGGACCTTGAGAGGTCACCTAGTCCAGTCCCCTGTGCTCATGGCAGGACTGAGTATTATCTAGACCATCCCTGATAGGTGTTTGTCTAACCTGCTCTTAAGAATCTCCAGTGATGGAGATTCCACAATCTTCCTAGGCAATTTATTCCAGTGTTTAACCACCTGATAGTTAGAAAGTTTTTCTAACGTCCAACATAAACCTCCCTTGCTGCAATTTAAGCCCATTACTTCTTGTCCTATCCTCAGAAGTTAAAAACAATTTTTCTCACTCCTCCTTGTAACAATCTTTTATGTACTTGAAAACTGCTATCATGTCCCCTCTCAGTCTTCTCAAACCCAGTTTTTTCAATCTTACCTCATAGGTCATGTTTTCTAGACCTTTAATCATTTTTGTTGCTCTTCTCTGGACTTTCTCCAGTTTGTCCACATCTTCGCTGAAACATAGTGCCCAGAACTGGACACACTACTCCAGCTGAGGCCTAATCAGCTCGGAGTAGAAAAGAAGAATTACTTCTCGTGTTTTGCTTATAATACTCCTGCTAATACATCCCAGTATGATGTTTGCTTTTTTTTGCAACAGTGTTACACTGTTGACTCATATTTAGCTTGTGGTCCACTATGACCCTCCAGGTCCCTTTCCGCAGTACTCTTTCCTAGGCAATCATTTCCCATTTTGTATGTGTACATCTGATTGTTCCTTCATAAGTGGAGTACTTGGCATTTGTCCTTATTGAATTTCATCGCATTTACTTCAGACCATTTCTCCAGTTTCTTCACATCATTCTGAATTTTAATCCTATCCTCCAAAGCACTGCAACCCCTCCCAACATACTTTATAAGTGTACTCTCTATGCCATTATCTAAATCATCGATGAAGATATTGAAGAGAACCAGACCCAGAAACAATCCCTGCGGGACCCCACTCATTATGTCTTTCCAGCATGACTGAATCACTGATAACTACTCTCTGGAAATGGTTTTCCAACCAGTTATGCATCCACCTTATAGTCGCTCCATCTAGGTTGCATTTCCCTAGTTTGTTTATGAGAAGGTCATGCGAGACAGTATCAAAAGCTTTACTAAAGTCAAGATATACCATGTCTACTGCTTCCTCCCTATCCACAAGGCTTGTTAGCCTGTCAAAGAAAGCTATCAGGTTGGTTTGACACTATTTGTTCTTGACAAATCCATGCTGACTGTTACTTACCTTATCTTCTAGATGTTTGCAAATTGATTGCTTTATTATTTGCTCCATTATCTTTCTGGGTACAGAAGTTAAGCTGACTGGTCTGTAATTCCCTGGGTTGTCCCTATTTCCCTTTTTATAGATTGGCACTATAGTTGTCTTTTTCTAGTCTTCTGGAATGTCTCCCGTCTTCCATTACTTTTCAAAAATAATCACTAATGGCTCAGATATCTCGTCAGTCAGGTCCTTGAGTATTCTAGGATACATTTCATCAGGCCCTGGTGACTTGAAGACATCTAACTTGTCTAAGTAATTTTTAACTTGTTCTTTCCATATTTTAGTCTCTTCTGATCCTACCTCATTTTCACTGGCATTCACTATATTAGATGTCCAATCACCACCAACCTTCTTGGTGAAAACTGAAGCAAAGAAGTCATTAAGCACTTCTGAATGTTGATATCTTATTATTTTTAAAACCAAGGATATGAATTAGAAGAGTAGTTCTTTGAGTTTTTGGCCATATATCTATTCCACTTCTAGTATGCATGGGCCTTGTACACACAAGATTGAATTCTGTTTGAATAACAGTATCTGTTGGAGCTGCAACTGCACCCTGAGTGCCCTCTGGCCTTCCATAGCTTGGGGCAGAAAAGGTTGGAGCAGCCCTACCTCAGTTCCTTCTTACTGCCCATAATAATGAGATGGAACCCCTGCAGTGCCAACATCTCTGCATATAGTGCACTTGTTTTCCCTAGTTCTGTTTCATTTTGTATTCCTTAGTATAGTTATGCTCATTGGCATATATATATATATATATATATATACACACTCAGAGCACCCTTGAAGTGGAAGATCTTGTATTTGTACATATATCTATATCTATATATATCTTGTATTTTAAATATGTATACAAGATCTTCCACTTCAAGGGTGCTCTGAGTATCTGATACCCCTGGACATAGTGGAGTCATGAGGGGTCTCTGAAAAAGCTGTGCCCCAGTTCAGGAGCTGGTGAATGCCTCTACAGTACCAAAGCATTGCACCAAAGCATCTAGCATGGACAATAGAGTGCTCTACCCTGTCATCCATAGCACCTACTATGCTGCCAGCTAATGTGGAAGACAGGCTTTCAGAACCAAGTTTCCTGGTACCAATGAGATTCACAGTACTGAGTAACTCGGCAGTACCCAACCTATCAGAGTCACCTTTGCTGGCCACTACTAAGAAACTCCTAGGCCTGTACCATCTATTAGCCACCTCAGTTCCTTCACAGGACTCTCCAGGGCCCTCTAGAACTTCCCATATAGAGCAGATATACTCTTTTTCCTCTTCCACACCCAAGCAAAGTATAGCGCAGCTCCTCTGCCATTGGGCTGCCTTACATCATATGTGACTTCATTCACTCTTTCAATCACCTTGAAAGTTCCTTCTCAATAATCCTGCATTTTGTTTTTCCTCACTGGGATCAGCACTAATACCAAATCACCAATATCACATGATCTTACTTCGGTATGCTGATCATACCAAACTTTCTGAGTTTCCTGACTTTTTTTAAGGTTCTGCTGGATTAAATTCATCATAACTTGTAAATTATTTTTAAAATGAGTGACATACTCCCCTACTGTCTGTCCTGTTTCCTCTGTACTGCGTTTCCAAGAGTCTCAAATCAAGTCTAGGGGTCCCCTCACCTGCCTCCCATACAGGAGATCAAAGGTGGTGAAACCAGTAGATTCTTGGGGGAACACTTCTTTGTGCATATAGAAAATAAAGGAGTAACACATCCCAGTCGTTCTCATGTCTGGAGACATATATTCTTAGCATAGCTTTTAAAATTCCATTAAGTCTTTCCACAAGCCCATTAGTTTCTGGGTGATAGGGAGCAGCCTTTATATGCTTTACTCCCCGTAATTCCCATAACTTTTTAAAGACTACAGACATGAAATTTGCACCACAGTATGTCAGGATTTCTCTGGGAAAACGTACTCTGCTGAAAATGGTGAATAAAGCTGTAGCCGCTGTTTCAGTTTCAGTATTAGACAAGGCTGTGGCTTCAGGATACCTGATGGCAGAATCCACCACCACAAGTATATATCTCTTTCCATTCCTGGAAGATTTAGTGAGAGGTCCCACAATATCTACAGACATTCTGGCAAATGCCTCTTTAATAATGAGCAAAGGTTGCAATGGTGCTTTCCAAGGTCCCTTACAATTCTGACATAAGTCACAACTCTTACAGTAATCTTTTACTGTCTCAAATGTGTGAGGCCAATAGAAATTCTGTTTCAATCTGTCAGTTTTTTTTTCCACTCCTAAATGTCTTGAAAATGGACAATCATGAGCTACTTGGAGCAATTCTCTCCTGTATTTCTCAGGCACGACTACCTGCTTGCAAACCTTGCCAGGTTTTTTTTTTTCTCTCTAGGAGCCTCTCTATACAACAAACCTTCTACAGAAAAATCTACCTTCTCCTTCCCCAGGTGGGGCATCACTTTGATCTGCAGACTTTTCTCTTTCCAGAGATGGGTGACTTGTTGGGCAGTCTTTTTGCATTTCACTTAAGCCCAGAGCAGACTCTGGCACAACAGAAGAATTTTCAAATTAATCCTCAGAAGGCAAGCTGCAACTCTCAACAGACAAAGGACTGATGGCATGTCCCTCCCCTTCACAATCTTTCCTGCTGACCACAGACAAAGCAGGTGAATCAGATCCATACTTTCCCTGGGACCTGGTTATAACATTACCATGCAGCAGGTAGCAAATTTCTGATGCCAACCACTACATCACTCTTAAAATCTTCCCACTCAAGGTAGACTTTAGTTAGAGGTACAGTCACAGAAAATTCAGCCAAAATTAAAATATTTAGACTTTTGCCAGGAAGTCTGTCCTCTTCCCTTGCCAAACTCTCCTTGAGCAAAGTGACTTGTGATGCAGTATCTCTCTACCTTGTACATTCACTCTTGATAAATTCTTCACTGCCTTCCCAATATTCAGTCCTAATATAGTTTATGAGGCCATTCTCCTCTACAATTTCCTCTGGGATCAAGGTGGTAGCATTTGCACTCATGGTGGAGGTTGTGGGTGCAGACTGTGCGGTAACCTTAAGTAACCTTAAGTTTTGGGCAATTTGGTTTTATATGGCCAGGAGCCCACAGTGACGGCAGACAATCTGCCTTCCCTTTGGGTAAGAGGGTTTAAAATATGGGCTCCCTTGAAAGTTTTTTAACAACGTTGGGATTAGGTTTATTCCTAGACCCCTCATCCCTTTTAACCTGAGGAGGGAGAGGGATTACCCTCTGGGGGTTTACACCGCTCACCCGACCTTGACTCAATTTATTCATCAGCAATTTCTGGATAGAATACTCTATAGTGCAGTTAGTCTCTTGATAAATTGGTTAGGCTTTCTTCCACTCCCTGCTGTTGAGAGAGATATACTCTCAGTCTGAGGCTGCTCCTTTTGCTGCTCCAGGACTTGGAGATGCAGTTCATGAGTTCTCTCCTCAGCTGCTGGCTGGTCCATACATCTTTGGTATGCTTCCCTCTCTATTTCACTGTTGGCTTTGACTGCTGCCATATGTTACATGCGTCTTTGGTAGGCTCTCTCCTCAGCTTCCTTAGTTTCTTTCTTCTCCTTGATCCAGAGTTCCACCATCCTTATTTCATGCTCACGTTCTTTGTCAGCTTCCAGAAGCCTCAGCCAACCAGTTCTGCTGTAGCAGTCTCTTTGGCATCTAGGGTATGGAGATGCTCAGACCCTGCTCTTTGGTCAAAGTCTATGAGCAAAAGCTCAATTGGTACTCTAGATCTTACACCAAAGACAATGCTGGCAGCAAATTCTTTAGTAAACTAACCAAAGGGTTATTAGCTAAGAAAAAAGAAAAGGAGTACTTGTGGCACCTTAGAGACTAACAAATTTATTAGAGCATTAGTCTCTAAGGTGCCACAAGTACTCCTTTTCTTTTTGCGAATACAGACTAACACGGCTGCTACTCTGAAACCTGTAGCTAAGAAAAGGAAATGAGAATTATTGAGAGGTTAAAGCAGGTAAAATATATGCATAGGTGAGTCACAGTTTGTAATTCTAAATGATGCCAGTGTTGGAATAAACTGACAGTTTCACAGAAGTCTCTCAGGGCTACCCAGAGTAACTCGGGATTTCTGTCTTCTCTTTCAGTTATTCTGCCCTCTTAGAATCCAAACAGAGATGAAGCATCTTTCCCTGAATCAATGTTTATAGCTTCTTCTCACAGAAAACAAGCTGACAGGGTTACTACCCACGTGGGCTTTTCTTTTGATGGTGGAGAGTGAGGAATGCATTTTGAGTTTTTGATCTCCGGTCATCATGGACAATGACAACTTGCTTTGAAATTAGCATTTTTCTTTTAAAGTTCTGCATTTGCATTTCACAGACTTTTCTCTTGTTCGATGTGTTATTTAGTTACGGGGGTATACACAATGTAAATGTTTGCTATTAGGTAATAACAGGATACAGATAGTTGAAAACAGTTAAAAACCATTAGTTTTCATAAAGTTTAAACACCAAATACACTCTAATATATTCAACAACTACTTTGATCTATACTAATACATATGTGAATTGACCTGGGGCTTTGGTATTAGCAGGCATGTGGTCTGCCAATATCACGGGAACACTCGGGACAACTCAGAAGATGCCCAAATATGAGTGAGTAAAGATCAGAGTTTGTCCCTTATGCCTATTAATACTTCTCAGCCTAGTACTAAGCAATGTCTTATGTTCCTGACTTCCCCACTGGATATGGTTCTTCTCTTTCCTGACAGACCAGAAAACTAGCTTTATTGCTAGCTTTCCTGCTTCCTACCAAGATTTGCACTTCTCTACTTACCATGTCTGAAAGTACAACTGAATTAATAGAAGACTGATATATTATAATGTTTTGAATAACCATTCATTTGTCAGACAGATAACATTTCATGTCAGAAGACCTATACGGTATGCAGAATTAGGAGAGAGGAAATAAATGGCATGGTTGTTAATTCTTTAATACTTGAAACTGCTTAGCAATGCATTGTTAGATCAAAGCTTTCCTTGAGAAGATTGTGTTTTGGGGACAGAGATATTGGAGGTAGCTTGGAAGACTGTCATAGAATCCTAGGTACTCTATAGGAGGGAGGAAAATAGTGCATTACATTTCCATTAGGTTTAAAATCTCTCTTGTTTTCAGTTTAGAACATCTTCACAGCTGTTCTGTTGTAGGTTAAATGAAACCTTTCAAACACTCAATATGTTTTATTAAAGAACCAGTGACTAGTTTTCCAGTTTTCATAAATATCTTTAAAATGTTAGTATCTGCCACTTTTGCAAAAACCAAAGACGTTAGTGGCATTTCTGCTTGTTAACTTGTACATGAAAAAAGGAGAAAGTTTGAGATGTTCTTTTCTGTACTTAAATTCGCTTTTTGTCCCCAAAAGGTATCTTCTCTGGATAAATTTCAACACCTCTGATTTCTCTAACTGAAAGGGTGGACAAAGGCAGTGAGCCAGTGAATCTCTCATACCTTGTTATGTTTTGCATTTCAGGGTCTGGTTCATTTTTAGAGCCCAATTTTGCCTTTGACTCGTGGGGAATCATGATTGGGACTTTACACCCAAATATTATACACACAGTTATAATCTTATCCTATTGAAGTCAATTACAATTTTGCAATTGACTTAAACAGGCACAAAATTAGCTCTCAAGGCTTCTCTGTGGATACATCTGCAAGCTCAGAAAAATAAAATAGAAAAATACTCCACAACCTGAAATACAAGCAACATTGAATTATTATTTTTTTAACAAGATACAAAATATGTGGTTGTTTTCCTCTCTGAAGGACTTGTCAGCACTAAACACGACATACCTGTTAAGCTGGTAACATCAAATCTTTGGTGATGACATATTAGGGTACCTTATTGCAAACTGTTCATATTGAACAGGAACAGTTTGGTAGGGTTCTATGCAAAATATTGACCTTTTCATCACTGGATGTGTCACTCTCTAGAGCTCTCCTACTCCTGTACATTTCAGCGGAGTTCTAAAGTGTGTCCCCTTTGGTAACATTTAGTTGTGAAAGAGCCTGATTCTTATCTCACTACACCAGTGTTACTCAACTGAAATAAATGGATTTACATGAAGGTAAAAGCTATACAACAAGATTAAAATCTGGCCGTAACGGAATTCTCCACATTTCCTAGTTTGTAATATATGTGTTTGTCTCCATAAGTAACCCAAGTGAAAAAAGAAAAAAATGAGACTGTAATTTTATCCTGTTTCCATAGTTTTCACTACCCCTTATGAGGAGTATAAGGGGAGCATCCGATGAAGTAAGCTGTAGCTCATGAAAGCTTATGCTCAAATAAATTTGTTAGTCTCTAAAGTGCCACAATTACTCCTTTTCTTTTTGCTTATAAGGAGGGAAATTCTAAACAGATGAGTGAGACTACAGACAGAAATTAAGATGAAAACAGTTGTTAGGTGCACATCCATGCTACCAATATCAATTGCCTTCCATCTGATTCAAGGTAGTAAATATCTTCACTACCACTGTTAATTTTGAAGGGTTTGCCTTCTAGTAGTAACTGGAAGAAACTTTGATTAAGAATTCATCAGAAGGTTAAGTTTTGTTGCAAAAAAGAAGGTCCCCATGATTAAAAATAGAATAGTAGTTCATTATAAATTTTCCACTGACATTTTTGACAAGAAATTGAAAACCAAATGTTTTGATTTTCAGTTTTTTCACCACCCCTTTCTATTCCTTTTTTCCATCCCTCCACTTTTAGCCTTAATGGGAGCTATGAGTGCTGAGTACCCCTTAAAATCACTCATCAGTTTGCCGGATTTGGATCTTTAAGCGCGAGATCCTCAGCTTGTACAAATCAATGTAGCTGAATTGCCTTCAATGCATCTACTCAGATGTACACCAGCAAATGATCTGGCATGTTATTATATCTACTTTTCAAAGAGAGTTCTGATCCCTGAAAGTTCTTCTGCAAGATGTTGCAGAAAATCGGCTATCAAACTAAAGTTTTAAAACAGTGGGAGTAAATAATGGTAACAGAGTGTATTCTGTTATAACAGAAATGCAACTGTATTTTATACTGGTAATGAAATAGTTGAACAACAGATTTTACCTTTCATTTATGTTTGAATAGAGCAATTACAGCATATGACAGTTTGCAAATATTTGTAATTGAAGGCTGTCAGATAAAGGGATTTTAGCAGTGAGTTGTTAATTTTTAAAGTGATTCATTTGTTAAGTGCCTCACGGCTGCTTCGTTTACAATGCATCTGAGGTAAAGCACATTGCTGGAAGCACATCACTAGTGCTGCTGCACTTACCTACTATGTCCCCACTGAAGAGCCAATGTTCCGATAGAACGTTGGCACTTAAAAGAATGTTACCGCAACAAGGTGGTAAGAGGAGTCTAGCATATGACTGACTATAGCAATATGGACACAGAGCATGCATCAGAGCCCATTGGCACATGTCCCAGGCATGTTGTGAAGCAGATTGAAGGCTGAATGATTTTTGTCTACTCTTGATGTGCACCAGTGGCACATAAGCTCATGCCCTGAGTTGGATCATTGATATTAAAATATGGATCTCGTCTATTTAACCATAAATGTTTAAAATTAAAATGATGGGTTTTGTTCAGCATATGGAGAGCTAGACTGTGCTTTTTAAGGCATAGCCTTTAATGTGCTGTAATAGCAGTTCTCTTGTCCTTTAAAGGGGTACTGATTGTGCTCCCCTCAGCATTCCACCCACCTCTCCTGGGCTAAAGAGGAAGGGAACAATCTGTCCCATAATTTAAAAAAAAATAAATAGAAATAAGTCTAATTCTCCTCATTATTTTTCAGTCAAATTCTGCCCTGTGCTGCTTTTAAATTCCATGTGTTGCATGGGGTGTAAAGTCATGGCAGAATGTGGCCCTTAATTCCCCCCTCGCCTCTTGAAAAAGTAAACATTACAAGCAGCAGGGCTACAAGTGAAACACTAGCGAGAGAAATAGCTCAGATGTTGATATCAGAGCTGGGCAGATATTGCAAATCAGTGTCCATATCTGTTCATTTGAATTCTGAACAAGTGTTCCCTCAACTTTCTCCAGGCTCCTTATTCATGAGAGGCTTGGACTTGCACCCATTGAAGTCAATGGCAATGCTTTCATTGCCTTCAGTGGTGCAGTTCGGGTCCTACCTGTGGCTATGTCCAAGGACAGGGCTTCCTTGGCACAAAGCTTTGTGTAAAGTATAAATATACTTAATATCACACTGTGATTTCTTCTCTGGGAAGCAAATTATGAGCTAGATCATACCCAAAGGGTACTGCCCATAGTGAGGGGTGTCATGGAGCCACAGTACCAGCAGAGCATGAGGAGGTATTTTGCCTCAGTGAGGCAGAAAGTCTCCAAGAGCTGCTTGGCATGCAGAGGGAGTGTACACACTGCACTACCCCATTATGGGCACCGGACCTGCTCTGTAAGCCCTGGAGGGGAGATGGAGAGAAGTGGGAATGTGATCTCAGCTCTGCTCTGCTCTGCCCCCTCCACCCTCTTTGGGATACTGTGCATCCTGGAGGGAGCAGTCCTTGTGCTGTCTGGAGTGCACAGGCTGCAATTCCACCAGGCCTTGATGCAGCCCATGCAAGTGGGAGGGAAAGGCCCCTTTGGCTTTAGTGGGACTCCTGTTGCCTTGGATCTAGCCCCTTGTGCCCTCTTTCCCTTCTGTGCACCCACATAGGCACCAGGAACAAACTTTCCCTATAGCCATGATATCTATTTGATATATTTCTCTTTGGTAATCCCTAGGAAATGCAGGTGCTCACTAGGTAGAGAAAATTAACACACAATAAATGACTTGATTAATTTTCCACTGTTAGTCAAAACAACGCCAGCCCTGCTAGTTATTTCTGGAATGCATTAGGGCTGTGGATTGCAACAAAGCCATATGCAGCAGACTGGCTTTGTTGCTAAGGAATAGCAGCAGCCACTAAAGCACTATGAAAAGAGCTGGTTTTAGAATGCAGATTGAAAACAATGTCTGGTGGGAATTCCCTCTGGATTTACAGTACATTAATCTTTCCATCTCACATCAGAACTGCAGCACATTAATTCATGTTCAGGTATCACAGCTCGGCTTTGGCACATTCTGACGAAATTTGTAGACACAAATGAAACAAATGTGTCTTCTGTGAGCATTAGTGCCTTTATTTCAGTAAAACAATTTCACAACATTTAAATTATTATTAAATTATCTTGTGAATATAGTACTCAGGAATGGTTCTGGATTGACAGCCCTAAATATTGCTGTCCCCTCATTATGCACAGAACTCCTTTGGGGAAGGGGCTATATTTCACTATATGTATTATATAATGACCAGCATATCATCACTCCTCAACAAAGAAGAAACACTAAGAAATACAGTGGCTATACTGAGTTCTTCACACTTCTCTATCAGCCCATGTCAATTCTGATGGGGGGCCACTGAAGAGAGAGAGTAGTTCAGACTCCATGTCCCTGAAACATGCTTATAAAGTGTGTTATGCATCCCCCTCTTGTGGCTGTTCCAGATAGAGGATAACAGTCTAGTACTGCTGCCAGCCAACAGAGTCATTCCATTAGCTCAAGCGGCAGAAGTGCTTTGGTGCCAAAAGTCCCATCTTTAATTGCCACTGACCCCTTGTGGTGCTGGTCATTACACTTGTTTAATCCTTATTTCCTCTGTTGAAACTGTTACTGGGGGTGACAGTTATTGTCAGTTGTAGTAGTAGTTTTTTATGAAGCCCTGGGGTGTGGCTAGAGATCACTAATCTCATTGAATGCTGTCTGGACAGAGGCCACTAAACTCAGTGACAAGTGTATTAATGCCCAGCTAAATGTAAGGTCAACAATAGCTGCCCTTTCTTTTTATTGTCCCCCGCAGGGATGCACTGCTAAGCGCAGCTGCTAGCAGCAAAGTAGTAGGGAGGATTGAAGTCGCAGCAACTTTGTCAGAGATCCATTTCCCTCTTGCCTTTTAGTTAAGTGGCTATTTATTTTTGCTCATTAGGAAAATACATGCCAAAAATATAAGACATCTTAGAATGTAGATTGCATCATTTTGATTTTCTAGTGTGCAAATGTTGCAGGTTAAATTTTCCTTAGTGAAAGTTAAAAGCCTGTTTCTTCTCTGGGATTTTTCATTTAGAAAGAAATGAATCTTCAGGTGCTAGTGAACAGATGTCCACATCATGCAACTCATTATCGCAATCGGCACTAAATAGCATTGTTGTTGGCAATCTCCTCCAAGACACCAAGAACTGAAGGGACATGGAGTTTTAACTATCCTGCTCTTTTGAGATCAGGGTTGAGAGAGATTGGTAGAGAGTCTGCAGTTGGAATGTATTGGCTGTGTACAAAAACTGAGGGCTTCTGTCTCCAGTACTCTAAAAGGCAACTGAGGAGTACTGAATTCACATAATTTTTTTTAAATGAAATATTTTCAGTATGTATCTATGGAGATGACATTATGTTGGCAAATTACTTCAATTTAAATATGAGACGAAGAAGTTCCAATGGCAAACAGATGTCACTCTGAGGCCACGTTAAGCTGTCAAAGTGAAACATTGTCAATAAAAGTGTAGTAAAGAGATGACTTGAAGATAGGAGGACATGGGAAAATGAAGTCAATGAAATGGGCCATGCTTAATTCTCAGCATCTAAGTTATGACTAAGATGTGTCACTGCCTTTAAACTAGGCCCTATGGAGGATGTAACTTGTGAGAGCCATTCATCAGTATAAATTAGGCTATGATGCTGACCAGATATAAATCATGATGCTAAATTTGCTATAACCTTCTCCTGGGATGAGTTCTTAGAGTATTGCCACAGAGGAAAAGTAGCAACCAAAGACACAGCAGACATAAGGTGGGGTTTCAGGTACGCAATGGTGATTCAAGTTGCATTCGACTTTATTTTGAGCTTTTGCCACACTAGGTAGAAGACGCAGGAAGGCCTGCTTTTCAATCAGTTGGCCTGCTAGCATCAGGCTGTGCTTTTTACTTTGCCTAAGAAAATGGGTAAGAATGTTGTATACAAACCTTTGCGGCATTAACTATACAGGGATATTTAAGTGTGTCTAGAAGCACAAGAAGCTGATACAGCAAATCAAGTCAGCTGTCTGAAACAAACTTCTTGGCTGACTTGAAAGGTCAGCTGGTTCCATTTGCTCAGTCAACAACAAAATAGCAGTTTCTGGTGAAAGGGAACTGACAGGTGCTATAAAGGGCCCTAAACTCTCTCTATTGTCTCATCTCGTTGCTTTGTCCAAGGAGAAAGACACACACAAAATTCCCACTAAAATGCATGAGAAAAACAAAGTTCCAGCCCCACACAAAGATGTCCAAATGCATGCAGAGATTACTCACGCACGCGGGTACACATACATACATTATTCTCAGCTTGGAGGAAAGGGTGGTGTGTTTCAAGTATGCTTAGAGCAGGAGGACTGGAGTCAGGACTCCAATTTTGTTCCCAGCTCTAGGGCAAAAGAGTGATCTAGTCAGAACAGGGGAACTTGAAATCATAACGCTGGGGTTGGAGGTTGTGTGTGTCTTATTACAGGGTGTCTTTGAGCCGGTTCTTCCTCTGATGCAATGTAGCGTAGCTCCATGGAAGTAAACATAAGAACATAATAATGGCCATAGTGGGTTAGACCAAAGGTCCATCTAGCCCAGTATCTGGTCTTCCAACAGTGGCCAATGCCAGGTGCCCCAAAGGGAATGAGCAGAACCGGTAATCATCAAGTGATCCATCCCCTATCGCCCAATCCCAGCTTCTGGTAAACAGAGGCTAGGGACACCTATGCCTTCTACTATGCTTTTTGGGGGCCAGTTTATAATCAAGTTCATTAACTATGCTGATTTACACCAGCTGAGGATCTGGCCCTATGTGTTAAAGATTCAAAGATGATACAAAACCTAAACCTCCTGATTCCTGACCCTCAGCCCCCCCGCTAAGTAGTAACAGTCCATCTAAAAACCCAGAATACGTTTGCAGAAAAAGTAAGACAATTCTTTTATTAGGACCCGAGCAGAGTTTGCTGTGGCTGCACAGGCCACCAGCATTTAGAAGGAGGACATAGGACTGAGACATTTCATTTTGTTTGCTCCTGAGAGGGGTGGGAGTAGTTTAACATAGAGATTTCTGTCAGTCACCATTAGGCCTGAGCACATCACTCCAATACAAGCGTGCAGGGTGTATTGCAAAAGTGCTTAGAAGTCCCAGTTGTGGACCAGGACACCATTGTGTACAAACACAGACCAAAAATATGGCCCTTGCCCCAAAGAGCTTTCAGTGGCTATTCGGAATGGAGCTGGTGATTTCAGACAAGTTCCATGTTGACAGTAGACTATAAACCAAAACCACCATAACGTTTGACACTAGTTTTTGCCATAACTGGCAGTCTTATTAGTGTGTTCTAGGACTGCATTGGAATGGATACTGACCTGCCCTCTCAGCCCTAAAAAAGCAAGACTAAGGAGCCTGCCTCAGTATACCTACCTTTAGAGTCCCCCAGTAATTCCACGGCAGCTTTCTTGGCACAATAATATGCCTTCTGTGGGGCAGTTTATTACCAAAACATAGTTCAGAGAATCCATAACAGAAGTCCCCAGACACAGTCCATTAGCAATCCCTGTGCATGTAGGCCTTAGAATCACACATTCTGTTGTTCACTGACATAACACATACCACACATTCTGTTGTTCACTGACATAACACATACCACATCTTCCGTCAGACCTACATTCCTAGTCGGTCCTCTTCTGTCCTTCAGTCAGGACAGCCACCCCAGCCCTTCCAGCTGAGTCCAACCCTCCTCTTCCCAGCAGGAACTCTCTACTGGGACATCACCCTCACCAGGGAAGCATCCCTCACTCCCCCTATCCCTCCCACTATTCTCCTGGGTCCAGCTCTCCAGTGTGGAGATGTCAGCAGGTAAGCCACTCTGCTGTTCCCCTGCCTTGAGCTCTCTCTGGCTCTCAGCTTTGGCTCAGAAGTCGGCAGGAAACTCCCTCTGCTGTTCTCTGGCCTTCAGCCCTCTCCAGCCCACTAGCCTTGGCTCTCTGACTTGGGGAGGTCAGCTGGAAACACCCTCTTGCTGCCTTTTTACCTTCAGCCTTCCCCAGGAACCTTCTACCACTTCTTTCTGGGGCCTCTTGTTCTCTGGCAGCTCTCATCCACCAATCTCTCACTCCCAAACAGCTCCCATCTGCCCTTTCCTTGACTACCTCACCCAGTCTCCTTCCCTCTAAGGCCTAAGTGCCCTCTTTTAAGCCTAAATTTGGGGTCAGATGACCAGTCACATATGCACTGGCCTCTTTCTTCTTAAAGGGCCAGTGATAAATCCTTTCAGTTTAGGACCTGGGCACATTGTTGGGCTAATATGGAGATCTTGCACTGCAATTGCCGGTCCTGTACCTGGTGTGGACAGGAGACTTCACAGTGTCACTTGCGTCTCATATTTTTACTTGCCACATATGCTGATTTTTAAAGATGTTTGTCTTTAAATAGGAGCATGCATCTCTACTGATACTGAAGTTATAATGCTGAATTTTTTACATCATTAGTTTCCATGGCAACAAAACATAATCTTATAAATACAGGATTATAATTTTACTGTGGGATCAAACAGGAGGAGAACTTGGGCGATGGGGGAGAAAGTTCTTATTTAAATGCCTTACACAGCAGCAAAAGGAATATCAAGAATCACTGTCAAGAGAGTGGTGCACATTTTCTTTCAAATTAATCCATATAAATTTACAAGAAATAATTATTTAACATTAGGTGAACAAAAAAGCAAATTCTGTGTTCAGTCTCCCTATGCTAGCCCATCCCCATTGTTCATCACTCTTAACTGTTTGTCAGAAAACAAAATGTTCCAGATAGGGTAGTGTAGCCCACAAGGAAAATTGTGAATCCTTCTGTTAGCAGTGCACTCATGTAAATCAGTTTTTGGAATATGGCCCAAAAAGTCAAGTGATACTGTCTACATTGACATAGGAGTGGCTCATCTCTGACTGTCCTTTGTGAGACTTCCTAGTTAAAAACATTTATCTGGTTCTTTCTGCCCAGCCTGGTTGTGGAGCAGAGAGAAACCAACAGAGACCTGCTGAAGGATTCTAATTAGGGCTGTCAAGGGACTAAAAAAGTTAATTGTGATTAATCGCATGATTAATCGCACTGTTAATAATAGAATATACTTTATTTAAATAATTTAGGATGTTTTCTACATTTTGAAATATACTGATTTCAGTTACAACACAGAATACAAAGTGTACAGGGCTCACTTTCTACTTATTTTTTATTACAAATATTTGCACTGTAAAAAACAAAAGAAATAGTATTTTTCAATTCACCTCATGCAAGTACTGCAGTGCAATCTCTTTATCATGAAAGTTGAACTTACAGATGTAGAATTATGTACAAAACATTCAAAAACAAAATATGTAAAACTTTAGAGCCTACGAGTCCACTCAGTCCTACTTTTTGTTCAGCCAATCACTCAGACAAACAAGCTTGTTTACATTTGCAGGAGATACTGCTGCCTGCTCCTGGTTTACAGTGTCACCTGAAAAGGAGAACAGGTGTTCATGGCACTGTTGTAGCTGGTGTTGCAAGATATTTATGTGCCAAATGCGCTAAAGATTCATATGTCTCTTCATGCTTCACCCACCATTCTAGAGGACATGCATCCATGCTGATGACGAGTTCTGCCTGATAACGATCCAAAGCAGTGTGGACCAACACATGTTTATTTTAATTATCTGAGTCAGATGCCACCAGCAGAAGGTTGATTTTCTTTTTTTGGTGGTTCGGGTTCTGTAGTTTCCTCATCGGAGTATTGCTCTTTTAAGACTTCTGAACGTATGCTCCACACCTCATCCCTCTCAGATTTTGGAAGGCACTTCAGATTCTTAAATCTTGGGTTGAGTGCTGTAGCTATCTTTAGAAATCTCACATTGGTACCTTCTTTGCGTTTTGTCAAATCTGCAGTGAAAGTGTTCTTAAAACGAACAACATGTCCTGGGTCATCATGTGAGACTGCTATCACATGAAATATATGACAGAAGGTAGGTAAAACACAGAGCAGGAAACATACAATTCTCCCCCAAGGAGTTCAGTCACAAATTTCATTAATGCATTATTTTTTTAATGAGCATCATCAGCATAGAAGCATGTTCTCTGGAATGGTGCCCAAAGCAGGAAGGGGCATACGAACGTTTAGCATATCTGTCAGGTAAATACATTGCAACACTGGCTGCAAAAGTGCCATGTGAACAGCTGTTCTCACTTTCAGGTGACACTGTAAATAAGAAGCAGGCAGCATTCTCTCCCATATATGTAAACAAACTGGTTTGTCTTAGCAATTGGCTGAACAAGAAGAAGGACTGAGTGAACTTGTAGGCTCTAAAGTTTTACATTGTTTTGTCTTTGAATGCAGCTATATAACAAAACAAAAAAAATCAACATTTGTAAATTGCACTTTCACAATAAAGAGATTGCACTTCAGTACATGTATGACGTGAACTGAAAAATACTATTTCTTTTGTTTATCATTTTTACAGTGCAAATATTTGTAAATAAAAATAATAACATAAAATGAACCCTGTACACTTTATATTCTATGTTGTAATTGAAATCAATATACTTGAAAATGTAGAAAAACATCCAAAATATTTATAAGACATTTCAATTGTTATTCTATTGTCTAACAGTGCGATTAAAACTGCGATTAATCATGATTAATTTTTTGATCGTAATTTTTTTGAGTTAATCGCATGAATTAACTGCAATTAATTCACAATCATAATTCTAATCAAGTCCACTGCATTTTCCTGTACAGGGAGACTGATGCCTACTTTTATTTATGTGCTGTACTACTCTGACCTTAACATTTTATCATATATAAGAAGCTGTTCATCACTTTCAGACCTACTTACATATCATAAAGTTATAGAGCAAATGTAGGTTTACAAAAAGGGGTGGTCAGCTGCCATTTTTTTTTAAAAAAAGAAAAGCTACAATTTCATATTAACATAGCAATTATGGAAGACTTTACACTAACACTCTGTATAAAAATACTACCCAACAAATTGTAGGGAAAAAGGTAATGGAATAATTTCTGGAACCTTTAATATGAAAGAGCCATTTTCTGGCATGACTGACATTTTCTTTGTGCTGGCAGGAGAGGACACAGAAAAGGAGTAATTTCTCAAATGGGCATACTCCACACTGAGGCCTAGGGACTACGATACATTTGTCAGCCTCTAATTAAGGAGCTGGAATTGGACTTCCTCAGTAATTAACTTTTATTTGCAGTTACTCAGTCTTCCATGCTAAAGCTGGAAGTATTGGTTGGTTTGAGAAATAAAGAACGGATTGATGGAGAGAGAGGATGAAAAGAGTGTGAAGTGGTTCTGTAGTTTCTGTGAATTTTTAAGATGAGCTCAATCATGAGGGGAGAAAAAATTGTATTCCTATCAGAATGATTGTTTTTCATTAGACACCTAATATTTTCTCACATACACACTCTGGTTGGTTTCACAGCTATGTATAGTGGCCCCCATTGAACAATCAACAAGTTTTCAATAGTTCCTACACATTGGTATATGAGATGCCACAGGGCTTTTCCGCTTGGATTCCAAATGCTTGGAATTTTTTTAGTAACAGTGTGTTCTGTTAGTAAATGTTGAGTTTTTAATGGTGGCCAATTGTATGTTGGGAAGATTGTTCATTCTTCTCACAGCCATTCAATACCTGTACATACATGGGCGAGGACAGAGTGTCCGTTGTGCGTAACATTTTCAAAAGTGCCTCAGTATCTTAGGAGGCTATGTCCCAAATTCAGAAAAGTGATTTAGACATTTAGGAACCTAAATTTCATTGAAAGTTGCTTTTGAAAATAGGACATAAGTTCCTACGTTGCCTCACATTTGAAAATACTACTCTTCAGCTTTTAATTCCTGTGGTTTTGTCTTTTGGTGTCACAGAGGTGATGTGAAGTAACATTACACTTGCAACACAAATAAACAAAAGCAACTAACTTGCATTTTTCTGGGTTGCTCTTCTTTGGTTTGGTTGTTATGTAAATGCTTTCACCCTAAAAAATCTTAAATAGATAAACTCTGACACATTTTTCAAGATATTTTTATGTTAAAAAGACTGAGAGCAAGAACTCAGTCCTCAGATATATGGGTGGTATTGCCTTGTCTCAGTTGTGCTAAATGCTAGAATGATCCTGATGTTTTCCAAAGAGGAGAATCTTTTTTCCGGAACTGTTGCGCGTCCTGCAGTTTGTGTTCTGGTTTTCTGTTATTTGCAGTATTACCTGGTTTTCCAAATATGTGAAACTTATCCCCTTGATTCTGTGCTTCAGATCTGGAATTGCTGGTATTCTTTTAAATGGGTTAATAAGATGTTCCTTCTAAATGCAAGAATACAAACAAAAAATGATAGCTAAGAACAGAATTACCTCCTAAAATAGGATCACTGTTGATAGTTAAGTAGAACATTATTGTAAATCAGTGTGGCACTAAGAGGCATAATAAAGACCATGAAAAAGAGAGGTGATAAATTAGACAGTCACACAAATGCTAATTGAGTTTTGTTTGTAATTTTAAATAGTGCCTCCAGATTTTATTTTTAATGTTGCTTGTGGGCTGAGTCTAGATTATGGTGCTGAACTAGATATAATAACTGAATCACAGAAGTTAGGGATTGAAGTGACCTATTAGGTCATTCTAATCCGGCTCCCTGCAAATGCAGCATTGTTCCCTCCAGTATCTTCTCTAGTGTTTTGTCCACTCTTGTTTAAAAAGTCATAAGCAATGGGTCACCTTTTCTTACTTCCTTGGAAGACAATTTCGCAGCAGAATACATCCAGCTATCAGGAAATTGTTAATGATATTCATCCTATAGTAACTCTTTCCTTAATTTTGTCTCATTACTCCTAGTTTCACTTCTTTGTAGTACACTAAATAATTCCTCCCCATCCCTCCTATATTTATACAATATTTGTACGCTCTTGTCACCTAGACATTGCATAGCCAAGCTACACATCTTCAGCTCTTTTCATCTTTCCTTGTTAATCAGTCCCTTGATCATGTTTGTCTCTGAACTTTCTCCAGTTTGTCATTATATTTCTGGTGACATGGTGCCCAGAACTGAGTGATGGATTTTATATACCATTGTTCCAGAGCCATAAAGCAAGGTTCTGTTATCTGTGCTAGGGAGCAATGATGGGCTCGAGTGATCTGGGGTTTGATTTTTGGTTCTGCCATAGACTTGCAACCTAATATGGGGTTGAAAGTGGTAGTTTTAAATTGTTGCACACCAAGTTATTTTGTTTTAAAAATTACTAAAAATAGTTTGTTTAGAGAAACATAAAATAGTAGGCCATCTTAATATTCAGTAAAGGTACACACAACTTTGTAACCACTTAAAATAAGTTTTAACATTGCTATCAATATCATTTTTGCATAGACATTGAGGTCTCCCCCACATACACTGACCTTAGCCAAGTCACTCAATCTCTTTGTGCCTCAGTTCCCCCTTGGTCAAATAGGGATAATAATTCTTCCCTACCACACAGGGATATTGTGAAGACAAATTCATTAATGATTGTGAGCACTCCATGACTACAGTGATAGAAAGGAATATACATAGATAGATTAAATCAAAATCACATTGGCCATTTTTGCAGCCACATCACTTGAAAACTCAAGTGTAATTTGCTGTCGTCCCGATTGTAGGTCTCTTTCAGCATTACTATTTTCCAGGTTTCTCCCTCCCATGGGGTGTTATATTTTAGATGTATATATTTTAATTTCCTCCACATGTAGGAGTATGCATGTTTGTAAGATGTCTTGCCTTACCTTTTTTCCAAGGTATATCTCATTTTATGGGGGTGGGGGAGTGGTTCCAGCCCATGTTGCTAATCCTCTGTTCTGACTGGTATCCAGACCCCTTGAGTCCGTGATGGAATACTTCTGTATATGCAAAAGGCTTCTAACGACAGCAGTGTGGAGGGTGAAGTGGACTGACTTGGGCTGCAGACCTACCAACTTCTCCACCCTGTGCTCCATACACCATCCTAGTAAAGTCACTGGGACTCCATGTTGGTGCAGGACTGCCCCTCTTGTGGAGCAGTTTCCAAGATAGGGGCTGTGATTGAAGTCAATGAAGGTCATTCCCTTGACTTTAATAGCTTTTGGATCAGGCCTTAGTTATCTATAACATGTAGATGCAGAACAAAAGGAAACTGCTATACATAAATCTTTGACTCGAGACAGACCAAGGAAATGTCTGTCAAAGCTTTAAGGCTTGTAGATTGGTTTATTCTTTTAATATAATTTATAAAACAACTCTTTTTTTAAGCTGCACTGTGCTATAAATGTGGTGAGTCTTAAATTACAGTATTAGAAAGACAGAGGGTTAGTAAATCACTGTGTATATAGTATCATAATGTGGTGTCTAGTAATGGTGTAATTCAGGATTTCTTCAGGGGATTAATATCTTGACAGTTCTAAATGGCACCTAGTTGATATATGGTATGCAGCTTGTCACCTCAGACAAAATATTTGTTTCATCCTGTCTGACCTTTCCCACCAAAATAGTGGTATGCATTTTTCATCATAGAATGGTAAATAAAACATCATTTGGCTTTGGTTCATCATCTTTTAGATAAAACAGGGATTGACAACCTTTGTCATGTGGCCCGTCAGGGAAATCCGCTGGCGGGCTGTTCCGCTTTGTTTACCTGCAGCGTCTGCAGGTTCAGCCGATCGCAGCTCCCACTGGCCGTAGTTCACCGTTCCAGGCCGATGGGGGCTGCGGGAAGCAGTGGCCAGCACATCCCTCAACCCACGCCACTTCCCTACATTCTTTAAAGGATTCTCGCACCACCTTAAAGACTCTGGGCATCTATATCCCTGGAATCAAGAAAAAGCAAGGCAGGTTTTACAACCAAAAATTCCAGGCTGCACCATACTCCGAGCCCCAAAGACACTATATGCTATACCACAAACAGAGGCAGATGGAACGAAGGCAGAATCAAGACTAGCCTTCCACTCCAGGCAATCGTTTTGAAGGTCAGGTTGAGGGCCCAAGACCTCTATACTCTCTAACTCTGGAACTCAACCTCTCTTTAACACCATTTGGGTACTGCCTGTCACCATATTACCCAGTCTGGAATAAGATCACTGCTGACAGATGGGTCCTGAAGCAGGGTTACACCATCCTATTTATTTCTATCCCACCTACCTACCCCCCTTCCCCATCCCTCTTCAGGGACCCCTCTCATGAGCCCCTATTACAACAGGAAATAAACCACCTCCTACAATTAGGGGCTGTGGAACCAGTACCACCTTAACACAGGGGAAGAGGATTTTATTCCCACTATTTCCTCACTCAGAAAAAGAACAGCAGATGGAGACCCATTCTGGATTTACGCAAACTCAACACATTTGTGAAAACACAGCGATTCATAATGATGACCCTATCGACAATAATTCCAGCATTAGAGAAAGGAGATTGGCTCTCCTCCCTCGACATACAAAACCCTTACTTTCATGTCACCATTCAGCCAGTGCACGGAAGGTTCTTGCACTTCACCCTAGGACATCAACATTACCAATACAAAGTGCTATCTTTCAGACTGTCAGCCACCCCAAGGGTTTTCTCCAAGGTCCTCGCTGTCGCTGCAGCTCATCTTCGCAGACTAGGGGTCATGATTTTTCCATACCTAGACAACTGCCTATTAAGAGCAGCAACTCAACGGGCAGCACTAGAGGCCACATAGACCACAATGGCCCTCTCCATGAACCTCAGACTCTAAATAAATCTTCCGAAGTCCACTTTGTCCCTGTCCAACAATTGGAATTTATAGGGGCCTATCTTGACTGCCTTACAGCAACAGTGAGGTTACCACAACAACGCTTCCTCAACTTAACCACTCTGATTACTATGGTCATGCTCAGCCCATAGACGTCCTCCAGGACGTGCCTACAACTTTTGGGACACATGGCCGCTACGACTTTTGTCGTCAAATATGCCAGACTACATATGAGATGCCTACAAGCCTGGTTTCACACTTGTTATATACCACACAAGCACTCCCTCAACAGGCAGCTCACTATGCCCTGCAAGGTAAAGGATTCCCTCGAGTGGTAGACACACCCACAAAACATCTGCTCAGGTGTCCCATTCCAACTGCAATAACAACCACCACAGAGGCCTCCCTCATGGGATGGGGAGCTCACCTGGGCAACAACACGATCCAAAGTCATTGGCCAGCAGCAGAAGCCAACTTGCATATAAACATACCAGAACTAAGAGCAGTCAGAAACACATGCGAGCATTTCCTTCCTTTAATCCACAACATTACTATCAAAGTCCTTACAGACAACACAGCATGCATGTTCTACATACACCACTAGTGGAGAGCACTAGTTGAGTGGATTTCTCTCAAACCCACGAGTGGGAGATGGACTATGCAACTGTCACCACATCTTCAACCTTTGAGGGTTCCCCACTCTAGACCTCAGCTCACAATGCAAAGTGTCCTCAATATTGCTCCCGAAGACTGGGACGCCACGTTCTGGGTGGCGCCTGCCTCATGAAAGGGGAGGCCCTGCTAATATACGCATTCCCTCCGATTCCACTTCTGAATCGGGTTATACACAAGATCAGGCAAGACAAGTCCAGGGTCATTCTCATTGCCCCTCCGTGGCCCAGACAAACATGGGTCCCATTCCTAAGACAGATGGCAGTGAAACCCCTCGAACCTTCCCTTTAATACCTCACCTCCTGACACAGGACTCAAGATGCATCAATCAGCCCAACCTGGCTCTTCTCCATCTCAAGGCCTGGCTTCTCCATGGCTGACAGATATTGACAAAGACTATTCCGACAAAGTTAAAGCCATACTCTTGAACAGCTGTGGACTAAGCACATGGAAAACATATACACAGAAGTGGACATGATTTCGCACCTGGTGTGAGGCTAACCATATTTCTCCATGGTCGGCCCCACGGCCCGGTCCTCGAATATATACTGGGTCTTAAAAAATCAGGGCTGTCCAACAGCTCCATCAGAGTATACCTCATTGCAATCATCTTGTTCTATGATAACATGGATGGAGCTACTATCTTTGCTCATCCAACCACTAAGCGTTTTCTAAAAGACATGATGAATATCTACCCAACACAAATGGACCCTACACCCATGTCGGATCTTAACCTCATCCTTCATAGCCTCATGGGGAAACCATTTGAATCCTGAGCAACTTGTTTGTTGCTATATCTGTCAATGAAAGTAGCCTTCCTCATCGCCATCACATCAGCGAGAAGGGTAGGAGAGCTAGGTGCCTTAATGGCACACCCATCTTATACCATATTCTGTAAAAACAAAGTGATCCTACGGCCACACCCCAAATTCATACACAAGATAGCCTCACCCTTTCATCTAAATCAACCAATAGACTTACCTGTGTTTTTCCCGAAACCACATGCCAACAACAGTGAGGCTTCTCTTCACATGTTGGACATCTGCAGAGAAATCGCCTTTTACCTAGAAAGAACAAAAACATTTAGAAAATCATCTCATCTCTTTCTCTCCATAACAGAACAATCGAAGGGTCAGACCATCTCTAAAAAGAGACTATTTAAATTGATCTTGGGCTGTATCCATTTGTGTTACCAGCAGAACAATCACCCTCCTCCACTAGGAGTTTGCACACACTCCACTAGAGTAGTGGTCTCCAAACTTTTTGGCTCGCGCACCCCCAGGGTGAAGACCAGAAAACCTACCTCATATGCGCCACCGATGGAAGAAGACCGGAAAACCTGCCGCCAGAGGGGAACACCAGCCATGGACACGCAGAGCTGCTGCCAAAGAAAAAAAAGGCGAAGTGCCGTCCGGCAGCGCTCCTGCTGCCACGCACCCCCTGGGATCATCTCGCGCACCCCCGGGGTGCGTGCACCCCAGTTTGGAGAACACTGCACTAGAGCCTTATCAACATCAATAGCATTTTTCAATGACATACCAATCACAGACATTAGCAAAGCAGCTACCTGGGCCTCTGCCCACACTTTTACTAAGCACTACACTCTTGAGCAGCAATCAGCTGCAGACACAGTTTGGACACTCAGTGCTAGCCACTGTCAATAAACCAACTCCAAACCCCTTCCGCCTCCTTTGAGGGGTACTGCACCATAGTCACCTAAAGTGGAGCACCCACAGGGACCACTCCTCAAAGAAGAAGAGAAGGTTACTCACTCTGAGCAGTAACTGAGGTTCTTCGAGATGGTTGTCCCTGTGGGTGCTTCACTGTCCCCACTCCTCCCCTCTACTTCGGAGTTTGATGCTTATCCTCTGGGGTAGAGAAGGAACTGGGGGTTGGTTGGCTGCGCATGCTAGGTAGCCGCTCAAAGTGGCGTGAGACAGCTGCCGTGGGTGCTACTACAAATCTCCGAGTATAAACGCAGGGCACCAAGACACCTAAAATAGAGCACCCATAGGGACAGCCATCTTGAAGAACTTCAGTCACTGCACAGGGTGAGTAACCTTCTCTTTCAGATGGTCATGCAAGAAACCTTCGTTTTCTGAAGAGGTCTTTGATATGTTAGTGAAAAAGGCAGAAACACGCAAGCAGGGAGATGTCCAGGAACTTAAACAGCTGAAAGGCATTTTCCAGACCTTGGCAAAAACTGAACTCTACCTCAATTCTCTGGCCAACAAAGCAGAGAATGGCCTAAAGAATAACAATCTGCATTCAGCCTGCGAAGCCTGGGTAGCAGCCCTAAAACAGCCTTTTAATATCCCCATCATGAAACCAGACAGCTCTCGGCTTATCAGTGGATGAGATCCTGGAAAGAAGTTCAGTGAAAAGCTACTTGAACTTGTATGTTGCCACATGGTATGAAGTTTAGTACCTGGCATTCCCACTACTGAGCTTAAGAAAACCCAAGTGATTATTGTAAATGGAGTCAGTCCCCCTCCCCACACAGACACATACTCACATTCACTAGGATTGCTTTTGGTTGACACCATTACATATTCACTTTAACATTCCAGTGAAAGAACAGTGCTACAGTGAAAGTGTTTAACTCTAATATGTCAAATATACTTTTCTTTAAAATATACCCAGTTGTTGCTCTACCTGGTGGGAACAGATGCATCTACTTCTCCTTTCCCTGAGATGCGTAGCAGGGCTCTGGGACTTGAAATAGGCAATTATAAATCAAATAACAGATGGCTTCGCAGATTAGCCTGGATGACTAAAATCACAGTCACATTGAACAAAAGATGGTGATTAGCTAGTTGAATAACAATAGCCGGAGTCCAACACAGATGTACTGGAAACAAGGAAAGGATCAGACACTAACATTTCTATTTTTCTTAGTTCATTATATGCATTCATTGTCACAATACCATCTTAATGTGAAAACCACGATTACGCAGGTTTCAGTTTTAATTTTTCTAACCGATCATTTATTTACAATACCATATTAATATTTTCCCCACAATTACATGCTAATAAAAAGCTTGATGCAGTTTGCGTACAATTAATGCATTTGTTGCAAAAGTATATTTTAGTTCATTTCTTTAAATATTCTTACAGTTAAATATTAGCTATTTTACATGCAGTCATGTTTCTCTGTATGTACAGTATATAGACTAAGGACTTTTGCAGAGGTAACTCTTTTAAGTCATAAGTCAATACACACACATTGGTCTTGATCCTGCACAGATCAGATATGGAGTTTTGCATGCATAACTCCAAGGCAAAATGTGATGAATAAGTCACGTTCTGGTATTAGGCCTCAACCCAGCAAAGTACTGGATTAATTGAACTCAATGGGACTGCTCACGTACAAAAGTGAAGCATGCTTAAGTGCTTTGCTGAATCAGAGGGTTAATTGTACTACTGCACAGCCAAAAAGTTTGGTAGCACCCCCTACAATTAAGATTGCCTGACATTTTGCCATATAAGATGCTGTTTTTAATTGCTTATAACATTGCCAAATTTAAATGTTTGGGTTGAAATTTTCCATGCTGAATGTCTGTATCAGGATGATTTTGGTAAGAGCGGGGCAGGATATCAGCAAAAATGGTTCAGCCATTTCTGAAAATGAAATTAGGGGGAAATACACTGTTTAGGCCATTTATAAAGTCTTGCAACCATTTTATTAATAAGCCCTAGCATTTCCATGCTGTGGAGCAGAGAAATGAAATATGTTGTGGGGAGGGGGTTCGCTCTGGTATCTGGGATGTGCCTTTTGCCATCCTGGTGAAAATCTGCACAAGTCTGGGCAAGTTATGAACCCCTGAAAAATCTCAATTCACACATAATCAGTAGAGACTTGTTAGAGTTTCCCAGCTAAATTCTCCTAAACTTTTGTCTGTATTGAGCATGCTCCCACTCAGGGATGCAGGGCTGAGCAATCAGTGTTCTCCATGCAGGCACCCAGACAGCAAGGAAGTGGAGGAAGCCATTTGACTGGAATAAGGAGCCTGACCTTTGGAGTTGGTGAGGATAGAGTCTGGGACAAGTGGGTGAAGAGGGGTGGAAACTGGGATAAAGATCTTGGGTGTAGGGCTTAGGATAAGAAACCAGGGAGACAAGGATGTGAGGTCAGATGGGGAGGACTGGGCTGGAACATGGAGCTGAGGTGCGGGGATATTAAGACTGGGATATGGAGACTTGGGGGGTGTAGAGTGGGACTAGGAGTTGTAGGGTGACCAGACAGCAAATGTGAAAAATTGGGACGGGGGTGGGGGGGGGATAATAGGAGCCTATATAAGAAAAAGACCCCAAAATCGGGACTGTCCCTATAAAATCAGGACATCTGGTCACCCTAAGGAGTTGAGGGATGACTAGGACTTGAACGAGGAGATGAAGGGGACAGAGGAGAAAAGACTGTGAGAAGGCTATGAGGAGGGCTAGGTTGCGGGGGGAACTCTGGGACTAGGACAGAGATGGGGGGGGTAGGCGGAGACTTTCACAAGGAGAGGCTGAAGGGGCCAGGGACAGAAGTGGGGGTGGGGGCAGCCAGGAGAAGGGTCTGTAACTGTTAACATACATTCCCCTTGGCACCTGAAATAGAACCCAGGATTCCTGGGTCTCAGTTGTCCTCTGCTACTGGCAAATAGTTGTGAAACCCTCTGGCAAAATGTTTGTCTCATCCCCTTCTAGTGGCTGACAGCCTACTTTTGCTCTCAGTTACATGTTAATTCAAATTTATTAGACCATCGCTTATTAGCACCGTAGTGTAGCATAAGCTTTCGTGAGCTACAGCTCACTTCATCGGATGCATTTGGTGGAAAAAACAGAGGAGAGATTTATATACACACACACAGAGAACATGAAACAATGGGTTTATCATACACACTGTAAGGAGAGTGATCACTTAAGATAAGCCATCACCAACAGCAGGGGGGGGAAGGAGGAAAACCTTTCATGGTGACAAGCAGGTAGGCTAATTCCAGCAGTTAACAAGAATATCAGAGGAACAGTGGGGGGTGGGGTGGGAGGGAGAAATACCATGGGGAAATAGTTTTACTTTGTGTAATGACTCATCCATTCCCAGTCTCTATTCAAGCCTAAGTTAATTGTATCCAGTTTGCAAATTAATTCCAATTCAGCAGTCTCTCGTTGGAGTCTGTTTTTGAAGCTTTTTTGTTGAAGTATAGCCACTCTTAGGTCTGTGATCGAGTGACCAGAGAGATTGAAGTGTTCTCCAACTGGTTTTTGAATGTTATAATTCTTGACGTCTGATTTGTGTCCATTCATTCTTTTACGTAGAGACTGTCCAGTTTGGCCAATGTACATGGCAGAGGGGCATTGCTGGCACATGATGGCATATATCACATTGGTAGATGCGCAGGTGAACGAGCCTCTGATAGTGTGGCTGATGTGATTAGGCCCTATGATGGTATCCCCTGAATAGATATGTGGACAGAGTTGGCAACGGGCTTTGTTGCAAGGATAGGTTCCTGGGTTAGTGGTTCTGTTGTGTGGTGTGTGGTTGCTGGTGAGTATTTGCTTCAGATTGGGGGGCTGTCTGTAAGCAAGGACTGGTCTGTCTCCCAAGATCTGAGAGAGCGATGGCTCGTCCTTCAGGATAGGTTGTAGATCCTTGATGATGCGTTGGAGGGGTTTTAGTTGGGGGCTGAAGGTGATGGCTAGTGGCGTTCTGTTGTTTTCTTTGTTGGGCCTGTCCTGTAGTAGGTGACTTCTGGGTACTCTTCTGGCTCTGTCAATCTGTTTCTTCACTTCAGCAGGTGGGTACTGTAGTTGTAGGAATGCATGATAGAGATCTTGTAGGTGTTTGTCTCTGTCTGAGGGATTGGAGCAAATGCGGTTATATCGTAGCGCTTGGCTGTAGACAATGGATGTCATCAATGTAGCGCAAGTAGAGTAGGGGCATTAGGGAACGAGAGCTGAGGAAGCGTTGTTCTAAGTCAGCCATAAAAATGTTGGCATACTGTGGGGCCATGCGGGTACCCATCGCAGTGCCGCTGATTTGAAGGTATACATTGTCACCAAATGTGAAATAGTTATGGGTCAGGACAAAGTCACAAAGTTCTGCCACCAGGTTAGCCGTGACAGTATCGGGGATACTGTTCCTGACGGCTTGTAGTCCATCTTTGTGTGGAATGTTGGTGTAGAGGGCTTCTACATCCATAGTGGCTAGGATGGTGTTTTTAGGAAGATCACCAATGGACTGTAGTTTCCTCAGGAAGTCAGTGGTGTCTCGAAGATAGCTGGGAGTGCTGGTAACGAAGGGCCTGAGGAGGGAGTCTACATAGCCAGACAATCCTGCTGTCAGGGTGCCAATGCCTGAGATGATGGGGCGTCCAGGATTTCCAGGTTTATGGATCTTGGGTAGCAGATAGAATACCCCAGGTCCTGGCTCCAGGGGTGTGTCTGTGCGGATTTGTTCTTGTGCTTTTTCAGGGAGTTTCTTGAGCAAATGCTGTAGTTTCTTTTGGTAACTCTCAGTGGGATCAGAGGGTAATGGCTTGTAGAAAGTGGTGTTGGAGAGCTGCCTAGTAGCCTCTTGTTCATACTCTGACCTATTCATGATGACGACAGCACCTCCTTTGTCAGCCTTTTTGATTATGATGTCAGAGTTGTTTCTGAGGCTGTGGATGGCACTGTGTTCTGCATGGCTGAGGTTATGGGGTAAGCGATGCTGCTTTTCCACAATTTCAGCTCGTGCACGTCGGCGGAAGCAGTCTAGGTTTTCCTCCTTCCCCCCCCTGCTGTTGGTGATGGCTTATCTTAAGTGATCACTCTCCTTACAGTGTGTATGATAAACCCATTGTTTCATGTTCTCTGTGTGTGTGTATATAAATCTCTCCTCTGTTTTTTCCACCAAATGCATCCGATGAAGTGAGCTGTAGCTCACGAAAGCTTATGCTACACTACGGTGCTAATAAGCGATGGTCTAATAAATTTGTTAGTCTCTAAGGTGCCACAAGTACTCACATAAACACCAGCGAATGCAGACTAACATGGCTGCTACTCTGAAACATGTTAATTCAAGTGGCTGAGGTCTGTGTTGTGGATCTAAAGGTTCTAACCCCACCGATGAATCATGTGGAAGTCAGTATGTTCTTTCCAGTTTGCTTTTTTTTTTTTAAAGCCTACATAATTTCACACAAAAAGCCCATGTTAAAAGAACATTAGGGTTGCAAGCTAAAGCTCTTAATGGTTAGGATGGACTTCAGTACACAGGATGGACAGTATTCAGTGAAGGAGAAGTTATTCAATGCCTCATTTTCACCTCATTGCTCAGTGTGTGTCCTCCATACTCCATGGCTTACTTACTGCACATTAAACTCCGCTTTGAATACAGAATGATTACTTTCCTTATGGGCTTTACTTTGGCACTCATCACTGCAGCATCTGAGTGCTTCGCAAACATTAATGGATTTATCATTACAATGTGCCTTTTGTAGTAAGGGGCAATAATATTAATCCAATTTTACAGATGGGAAAGTGGGGCACAGAAACATTCATGTTAAAAGTGTAAATTAATTTTGGATGCCCAATTTGAGATTCCTGTAGCTTGATTTTTCATAGAACTTGGTAATCTATTGCATTTTGTTTGTTCAGACGAGAGCTGAGTGAGTAGCTGTTTTTTTGGTTCAGTGGGCAAACTGAAAAAAAAATCCCTTTGGGATTGAACTGAAACTGAAATGTTTTGGTGTTTCTCACCAAAACAAAACAAAAAAAATGATTTTTGGGCAAACAAAATATTTCATTCAATCCAAAATGATTTTTTCCAATTTTTCATTTTGTTACATTTTTGGGTGTTTACAGTAGTAATCACATGGGTTTTCTTAAGTTCCAGCACATGTTGCATACCAGTGGGAATGCCAAAAACTAAGCTTTATCTAACACGGTAACATTCAAGTTCAAGCAGCTTATCACTGAACACCTTTCTAAGGTCAGAGCTTGGGGAAAAGAACGTCTCACACACAGGAACGTGGGCTTTGTGATAACAAATACAACCCTTGAATCTGTGGTCCTGGGCACAACTAGTAAATCCTTTGGTGCATCTAGTCAGATACTCTGCTGCAGTATAGAAATCCCACGCTGGAGAGGAAGGGGTTAAGAAGCTGCTGTGAACCCAGGTGGCCCCACTGCATCTGCAAGGCAGGAACAGGAGCTTAAAGGGTGGGCAGAGTAGGTCAGTTGCAGGCAGTGAATCCATGCTGTCAGCTTCTGGTATGCCAGCTGGGGACAGTGGCTTGACCAAGCCCACAAAGAAAGGACCTGTGATTATTTGAAGGTCAGAGACTTTGTCTTTAGCTCCTTACTTTATCCTATAGGAAGGGAGGGGATTGGGAGGAAGTGATCCAGGAAGGCAGCTGCACAGGGTGCTGGAGCTCAGTGGGGGGGAATGGGCCCAAGCTCCTGTACCAACTCCTAAAGAGGGCAACTATAGGAATGTATCCCTCAGCTGGGGGAAGATACAAGAAAGAGACCCTTACTCAGAGGCAGCTCTGAATCCCTTGCTTAATCCTTAATACTGGAACCTTTTTGTATATATACCAAAAGGGGAGCAGGGGGGTTGAAAATGTACTGGCCAGAGGGCTGAGTCCACTGAAAGGAGAAACCACTGCAAAGCAGAGTAGCAGTAATAAAGAGAAATGCCTGGGAAGAAGTCAAGCTGTCTCAACCCTGTCTGTCCACTAGGCAGTATCGGGGGGCGTGGGGGGGTGTCTTTTAATCCATTTTTAACCTTTTGTAACAAATCCAGCTAAATTTCTAAATGAAATGGTATTTCAAAATGAAAAGCCAAAACATTTTTGGTTTGAAAATGTCAACCTTTAGTTTAGGGGTTTGTTTTTTATTATTTGTCTGAAACTAATCCCCAAATTTGACCCTTTCAGTATTTCATTTGACCAAAAATATGGGTTTTGGCAAATAAACTATTTGCAAAAAGAAACTCTCACAGCTCTAGTTCAGAACTCAGGGTCTTGGTGACTTGATTTGCAGCTGTGAGTTCAGAGTGCCTCTGCAAATCAGGCCCAAGGCTTATCAAGTTGTGCATCAAGATGAGAGCACACAATTAGTGACCACCTGTGAAAAGTTTAGGCAAGTCACTTAAAGCAATCATCACATAGGAACTCTGAGGCAGGGATAGAATGCTGCTCTGGAGAGCTAGATTCATTTGTCTTAATTCTGAGGTCCTCCTTTCTCTTCTTCTAATCCCTTGCCTCATCCACTACACATCTTGCAATTTCTGTAGCAGAAGAGGCAGGGATCCAGCCCACGGGATTGCCCTCTGTGGTGCTACAGGCCCCATGCTGCTCTTGAAGTGGCCAGCAGCAGGTCCCTGTGGCCCGGAGGGGTAGAGGGCTCTGTGCGTTGCCCTTGCCTCTCAGCACCACCCCCCTTCAGCTCCCATTGGCCAGGAATGGGGAACCGTGGCCAATGGGAGCTTTGGGGGTAGGTACCTGGAGGCACTACAAGGGCAGTGTGCAGAGCCCTGTGCCCCCCCACTCCATCAAGAGCTGCGTAGGGAAGTGGTTCCAGCTGCTTCCCGGCACGGCGTGGGGCCAGGGCAGGCAGGCAGGCAGGGAGCCTGCCCTGGCCCCGGTGTGCACCATTGCCACCCTGAAACCAATTTACGTAAGTGGCGCCGGGCCAGAGCCTGCATCCTGAACCCCTCCAGCACTGTGCCTCCCAACTCCCTGACTTAACCTCCCTGTCTGCACCTTGTACCCCTGTGCACCCCAACCCCCTGCTACACCCTGCACCCCAACCCCCTTCCCTGAGCCCCCTCCTGCAGTCCATGCCCCTCCTCTGCCCCAATCCCTTGCCCTGAGCCTGTTCCTGCACAGCCCACCCCCTCCCGCACCCCTGCCCCAGCCCTGCATACAATTTCCCCACCCAGGTGTGGCCCTCAGCCCCAAAAGTTTGCCCACCCCTGGCCTAGAGAACCTCACCTAAGATGAGACCCTTTGTGCAACAGACTGTACATATATCAAGAAAAATAAAATGCTGCCCCAAGGAGTTCACAATCTACAAACAAGACCAGGGATTGGTTGGGTTGGGGGGAGAAAAATCTCCATTTTACTGAAGAGAAGGCTGAGGCACAGAGGGGTTAAAGGGGACATTTTTAAAGCCACAGATGGAAGCTGGGAGCCTAACATCCATTTGTGCCTTTCTAAATCCCTCCCCAAGATGCCTGAGGCCTCATCAGAAGTCTGTGGTAGCCAGATAAATTAACCACAAGATTATCCTTCTTCCTCCTTGATGTGTTCACTCTTGCATTCACTCATCTTTCTTCAATAGCTCCTCACTGATTTTGTTTAATTGGAGTTACTCTGGCTTGACACTAGTGTAGTTGAGAGCACAATTTGGCCCATCTTGATGACAAGGTAGAAAAAAAATCTGATGCATGAAACTACAGTCATTACATTTTAGGTTAGGTGAGTCGTCCAAGCAACTGTTTGTTGACCTAATTTCCTCATTAAGAATCCTTGTGGTTGCAAATTTATTCTTTCCTGTCTGGGCTATTGCTCTTATGGTCTGTTGTACAACAGACTAGATATGTTGGAAATGTGATAGGAAGGGCTGCCATCTCATCTCAGACATGCCAGCAAAAATCTGTAGTAACTCCATTGACCAAATTTGCACTAATGTAACTGTGATCAGAATCTGGCTCTTCATAGTCACCTCTGTTAAGGGAAAGAAATGGCCTTCTTAAAATACTTTGGTCTCAGATTATTCTGCTTTAAAAATACAATGGGGCCAAAGCTTGCAGCCCTTATTAAAGCAAAACTCCCATTGACGTCAGTGAGTTTTGCCTGAGAAGAACAGCAGGATCTAGCCCAATTAATGAGGGCTCTCACTAACTCAATGGTATGCCTGAACATAATCCTACTTGTCAGCATGGCATGTTTCCAAATGCTGCTGTTTGAAAGTTCCTGTTTTCTTTTTCATGGATTTAATTCAGGCTTACCTGCCGTTTTACATATATTAGTGCTTCAGCCTACCAAAGAGAGGGAAAGGAGTCCTTTAGCCAATAGCAACCTTACTAACTGAATAAAGCAAAGGGGAGAAAATAAGACACACAAGGATCAGTGTGCTAAATCCACCCTAAAGCTATCAGACGTGTCATTTAGAGCTAAATCTGTCTGCAGAGCTATCGGTACTGGGTTAATACTGGCAATGCCCCCTGTCTCTCCTTTTTCCCCTTCTTCCTTCCCAAATGACTGTAGCTAATTCATCATGTTGACACAGAGGGCTATTATTATTCAAAGTTGCGTAAAAAGTGAATTTATATTGAATAAAACCAATAAGCCAAGCAGCTCTGACATTTAATTTTCTTGGAAACTTCCTGCTGAATCAGGCAAGTCTACATACATTTTGAAAATGTAATACAGTGCTTGGACCACAATCTCAGATGGAGCATGCATGAATAATTTGAAAATTATCAGAGCACACACACGCACACGCCCCCTCCAAGCCCTAGTCTTTATGGGACTATACTTCTGTGTGTGATGCCATGTAGTGTGCTTGTTTTATTCCCTCCCATTGTGTCTTTAATGGTGTATAAAATACTCAGCTATAAAGGGGTTTATTTATGGCAAGGCCACTGGCTGATGGTCCCCTATATTTTTTTAATAGAGAAATTGCTTCCTTTCACATCAAACCCTGGAGCTGAAAGTCGAGGATAAATAAGTGGTATCCCTTGAACTAGACAGTCATAATAAACTCTAATATGAAATGTCACACATAAGCCAGTGTGCTGTTGTACTCTTCAGTGTATGTTGATGTCAGCCCTCTAAGGCAGAGTAGTTGAAGTGAGCTCTGAAATGCATCTCCCTTCTCTTCTTAGCATATGGAATGCCTGATTGTCTGAAAGGCAGTAAATGGTTCTGTTAAAAGGAGATTTAACCATAGGGGCACAAGTCAGGACAAACTTATTTTCAGTGGCACATCATCATGCACATGCATTTATCCATCAGTCCAAACCACACAAATGATTTCTGCTCTCTGAGCCTGAGTTACAATTTCACAGAGGAAGTCACTTCATTTAGACTCGGTCTTCAAAGTGATGGACACTTTTCCAAGGTGAATGCGTGCTACAAAATGACCACTTAATTAAAATGTTTTCTAGATTTCCTTTTATCATGAACAAATGCCATGTCACAAGGTCCAAAAGGATCCAACTGGGTCCAGAAGCAATTTGTACTAATTTTTAATACCTGTTCCATTCATAGTTGTTTACTACATTTATGGCTTTACTAGACATCATTACAAATCATGTAATTGTTATGGTATTAAACTTCATAATAAATTTAAGTACAATTACTAATGAATGTTAACTGTGCAATATTAATATTGCATTAAGAATTCAAGTCAGTTGTGTGATCAGACCCTGTTTCTAAAATACAATGTAGTATTTTTTTCAACCTTAGATACATCCTGAAAACTTTATTCACTTACACACATGCATTATGACAAAACTGGTCAACGTTTTCCATTAAACATTTTTAGATGGGGGGGAAGGCCTCTTCTCCCCCCATTCCCAATGAAAAATTTTAAAACCACTTTTCATTTCTTAAACTTTTTTTTTCCAATGAAAAACTGAAAACAAAAATTTTAGGATGTCCTCTCCCCTCCCTTCTCTTCCATTTTGCCACTGGAAAAGATTGCTAACAAAGATGAGAGACGGGCAGGGTTAAAAACACTTTTTTTTCCCTCCAGATTCTGAACACACACACACAAATCTGCTTTTGGAATTTCTTGGTTTTCAAAAATTAATTTTGGGGGGGGGGGGTGTTGAGAAAACAATCTCTTAACACCAACATTTTTCAAAATTTTTCACGAAAAATTAGCAATTTTCAGCCTTCTCTCTTTTTAGGATAGTTGTGATAGATACTCTGAAAATTGCATCTTTTTACCAAATAGATCTACTCTTTGTGCCTGTTCTGAGACACATCTTGCTTATTTTAGTTACAAAAGATAACTTACTCCTGCTGCTTCTGCAGAGCCCACACAGCTGACCACGTGCTACATCAACAGACTTGTTAACTAAGTTCTGATCAAGTACACTTGGGCAAAACCCACTGAAGCTACTGGAACTACTCAGCTGTCACTTATCACATAATTCAGCCTACTGTACTCTTATGTTTAGTGATGTGTGAGCAATAAAGAACCCAACCTGAGTTTCTGGTGGCAAGCTGAGTTTGTTGGGTTAGTTGTCGGAAACCGCTGTCCTTGTAACTTCTTGATATGGAAGGAACTGAAGCACAATCTTTCCAGCATAGGCATAGAGCTTTGTTTGTCTTGCTAAGCACAGTGCATATTTTTCTGCACTATGCAGAGGCTTCTCTATCAGATCTTCTTCTATTTAAAAAAAAAAAAATAGGGAAAACAGCATACCCTTCAATACCTCTTACAAGGCCCACAGAAGGGAGCTCTACTTCTGTGAACCTTAGAAGATATGTGTCTGGAGAAGGCACTTCATGTCTAGTATGATCCTTCACCAGTATAGCTTGGAAGCAGGGCTACCTACCTCAGCTCTGACCTACATGGGAATGCAGGAATGGCATTTTCTCCCACCCCCACCCCCATGTTGCTTAGAAGTTGCAGATATTTCTTACTGGCTGGAGCTGGGGCTTCAGGAGATGTAGGGGCAAGGCAACTTTGTGGGCATGGAGAGTCTCTTAAACTGAGAACAGGATCAATACATATAAAGATCCCAACAACCAGTGGGAGCCTCACGTTGATAAGTGTATGGCTACAGCACACACCACTTTCTCATCTTGAATTTGATTTGCTATTAAAAGGTTTTCCTGGCTTTTGGGTCCCATAAGACCCTGTAAGTAGGTACTTTAAAATAGCACCAATTACACTGAAATCCATATGATTCCATCAAATAAAAACCTCTTTTCATGGGAACACCAGAAGGTTCTTTTCACTAAGTACTATAGTTGTGCTGAATTTAAAACTTTCTAGCACCAGCTATTTCTGGCACTAGCCTGTTTTTTTTGTTTTGTTTTGTTTTTTTAAATAATTTGTTTTTCCTCCCAAACTCTTTGTAGTTGAACTGTAGTGGTTTTGCTCTATTAGGGGCTTTAACTTTCAGGCAGGGACCAGGTCTATACAATTGTAGCATAAAAGATGAAACTTTCAAAAAGCAATCAATGAGTGAAAACAAGAGATTATAGCAGGAATGCTTGTGTAGCCTTACCCAGAGTTATCATTTGTGTTTTCAGTGATTGTACTGCGGTGCACGTGCACACTAGCAATTTCATTAGTGGTCTGTACTAGATGACATTAGAATTGCTCAACTGTGTCTCATATGCCCTACAACACATGGCTAGTGGGGATTCTCACTGAATTCAAGTGGTGGGAGCATATACTTATTTTAGCATGGAAATGAGTTTTCTCCCCTGTTATGGTGAGGTTAGGAGTAATAACTCTCGTGAGTTGAATAGTGAGAACCATGAAGTCCTATATGGCCATTGTTTTGTTACAATTTAAGTAGCTAATAGCATTCTGTGGTTTGTGCTGCAATTAAATGTTAGTTTGTGGCAGAAAATAAATGATACCCTGTGGGACAATCAGTTTAATCTTTGATGCATAATGATTTGATAAGGGCAAACAGATTTATTTGAAATTAAGAGGTAAAAGTAGAACCACAGCAGCTGTGCCTGCAGACAGTCAATGTAAATACTGTCTTGTGACCTGCCAACAGATTACCCTGACGGACTGCAGGTTGCCCACCACGGGTGTAACTGCAGCAAAACAAAACTCAAGAATAAGGGGAATACCTCTTAAGTAATGACCTAAAGAAGTATGAAGTACAGGAAATATTATTGCTTAAATGCCACTGGATCCAGATCAATCTTTGGTGATAGGCTTTTAAATGAATCGCCCCCTTTCAACCTTCCACTGTATTAGTGAACAAGCTTTAATTTATCCATGTGCTGCCAGTCAATTTGAAATGAGCAAATCTTCTTCTTACAGGCATTAACTTTCGCTGTGAACTCCACAAGGGGCAATGATGAAAGGGAGAGGCACCTTCAGATACTTCAGTAAGGAGTTACCCTCAGCCTCTGATTTTCCCCACAGGGATGCATGTGCTCACATGTGGGAGTGGGAATGAGGGAAAACAACCTGAACTCAACAGCAACTGATGTTCCAATTCATCTCTGACTGGCGTTCCCTTCCCAAGGATTTGCCAATGGCAAATAATGAGCTAACTAAATAAAATCCCATGCGCTGGTGATTCAAGTGTGGTAAAGGTGATTCTAAAGCTAATGCTTGGTGATTGTTCTCACCTTTCTCTTCAAGACTTCTTACAGTAGTTCAGCTGATTAAAAGGGAGCCCATCTGGGCTGCTGGCCTTTGTCCTGATGGCTTTCCTGATAAGGTCATGGGGCTTAGGTGTGCCAGAGGGCATGCATACATTCAAAAGTAGAAGGCCAGAGCAGTCCAAACATTAAAGGACCTTTTCATTTACATTTGTTTTTTTTCTTTTTTTTGTCTCCCCCACTCCCTCTTTTGACACTTGCCCTTCACCATCTCAATGATTTTCCCCCCACCACCACCATAAAACTAACAAGATGGTCACATGGCCCCTTTGCAAGGGGGATTCCAAGTGTCTGCATCAGGGAGCTAAAGGCAGCCCTAGTGTCACATAGGATTTTGAGGCTAAATTATAACTCTGGCTGCCTTCATCGCATGGAGCTCCCAGCAGAGAGGGAGCCCTCTGCATTCGGATCTCTGCCTCACGTACAGCTGCCTCTGTGGCATCATTTCCACCACCTTTCCTGAGACCCTGTCAAGGACTCTCCACAAGGCTAGGTGGAGGATGTGGGAGCGAGTGTACAGGTTGGTGCACATATCCTCTCTCCAACCCCATGGAGATTACCTGAACATATCTCAGTCCTGAGGACTGCATCACCTTTTCTGTGGTCATCTCTCAAGAGGGGAGGATATGGGGGTGTCCCTGGGGCTACCCTTCATGGGAGCAGCAATCTTGGGGAGTATCAGAATTCCTGAAGCCAGTGATGAGGCTTGGGGAATCTGGCACAGGGAAGAGGAGCTGCAGATCATTCTCTGGGAGAGGGAACTGTACCCTGACCCCTCCCACAATGAATGATGTTGTTTAGAGAAACTTTCCAAGAGGCACCTCACAGAATATCCTCCCTCCAGGCCTTGTATTGCAAATGTTTCTTCAGAAGCAGGCAATTTGGGCCAGTCTCCTAATAATCTCTTTTAAAAAGATGAGCTTTTTTAGGAGTCTAATGAGTTGGTTCTCTTTTTAATAGCAGTAATGCTAATAACCACTTACAGTTCTATAACAGCACTCTTCCTAAGGGATCCCAAAACACTAGATCTATGGAGCAAACTGATGATACACAGAGCTCACTCCATCCACCAGTGAAATACAGCCATTGCTGAAGTGAAACATGTCAGCTGTTCAATAGTGTGCAGGAATGCTACCCAACAGCTTAGAACACGAGGTGAAGAAGAATATTGTATCCAGTTGAAATGGTGGAAGGAAAGTTATTGCAAAGATTTTAACAAATGGGTGCCTAACGGTAGGCTTCTAATACCACATTTAGGATCATAAATAAATTGCCTGATTTTTTTTTTAATTGACTTTGATGGGAGTTGCTGGTTGCTCAGCATTTTAAAAAACAACAAAACACCCCATTTATTTTGATGCCTAAATATTGGTTTACTAATCTAATTTGGGCACATGGGTGTGTGTGTGTGTGTGTATGTGGGTTTTTTTTTGTTTGTTTTTTTTTTTTTTTTTTGGACTATCCAGACAGAGCCTTATTCAAGATGGAATTTGGCCAGGACACCAACATGAGCTCTGCTTATCTTCTGAGAAACTCAATCATATGTTAATAGTCAAGGCCATGTTTTTCCACACGAGGTCTACTTTGTGTTTCTTCCAATTTTGTCTGCTCACCCCAACCATCTCCTTTGCAAAAGTGTTTTGTGGCTTGGCTGCTCTTCATGTCAGTTAAGAATATTTTGAACTACAAAGGGAATGATTGGAAAAAGGAGAGAGAAATGTTACATCCGTTGAGTGATGTTGTATTCCTTTCAAGCGAATGTGATGAAAGGTATCTGAGCAAGCTTTTAAATCTACAGTCAGTTTTCTCTTGCATTGTATAGATTAAATCCTTGTCGTCCTGACTAGGATCTGCTAGGTAAAGGAAAACCTTTTGTTTAAGCACAGGTCAGTGCCACTTGCTAAGGCCAGCTATGTTGCTATCATGTTGACAAAATGGAGATGTCTGTGGAACTGAGAGCTTTTACACAAAAAGAACAACCAGTGTTATCTGAACTTGAATTATGTATCCTGTGTACCATTGTAGTGCAGAAATGTTAATTGCCTAATTATGTTTTATGTATGCTCAGGTCCAATTCAAAACTACCCAACAACAGTCATACTCTAGTTCAATTACAGGTTGTTGAGTTAGATTGAGGAATCGCTTGGTAAAATTCTGTGGCAGGTGGTCAGACTACATGCATCTAGTTGTCCTTCTAGATGACCTCTTGTGGCTTAGGCTCGTCTCTAGTTTTTAGCAAACAAATATATTAAAAGGAAAACAAAACAAAACAGCAGGTCAGTCTGCTATGGATGAAATAAGAACATCCATCCCAGACCTTTAGCCAAAACCCCTGTTGAGTCAAAAATGATTAGTTAGCATTTTTGGCTGCGTTTTATTGCTGTGGCAAATCTGCTAACCACTTAAGGGATGCTAACAAAGGTCTCAGTGCATGTGCATGGATCTCAGGCTGTGACACCAGCACTTGGTCCTCTCAAGTTGCCCTGCACATTTACACCATTCCCCATCCCATCTTTGTGGGCAGTCACCCTGATTCGCTTTCCATGCCTCCAGTGAGGGGAAGGGAGAGAGATTCTCAGTCTATTCAAGACTCAATAGGTGGAAACCATTCTACATACCCCTCAACTGTTCCTGAACTCTAAAAACATTCCTATGTATTTTACCATTCAAAGGTGTGTGTATATGTGGCACCATTAATGTGCATGATACATTACAGAAAATGAAAACATGTCTGATTTTCAAAAGTGCTGAGCTTCTGCAGTTCCCGTTGAGCCTGCTCCTGTTCTTGGTTATTCTTGTGTAAATCAAAAGTAATTCCATGGATGATGATGATAAAGTGATTATTTTAGAAAAGAAAAGCAACACTTCCTAAGGCAGCTTCAGATTTGAAGTGTTCAGAGAGGCCAGTAGCTGGTGCCATAGGGCTTGCAGGAGTGCTTGCCTTAGCACATGGTGGGAGTTCTGTGAGCTCAGGGCAACCTGATAGCAGCTATAGGGCAGCTTCTACACTAGTGCTCCTTCTGCGTGCAGGTGGGTCTGTGCTAGCAGTACTGCTCTCTATTGGACTCCACAGACATTCCCAATGCTTTTTTCCATTTAATATGTATTTTCATGTTGCCTTTGCTTCTGAGTTCCCACGCAGATTAGAAGCAAAAGCACTGAATGATCAAAAGAGGCAATGACCTGTATGTGGGAACCATAGGCCTGTGTGACCAGTACAGCCACATAGAGCCCTACATTTCCAAAGCCCCCAAATGGCATGCAACTACCCAAATGGTCAACCTGAGTATAATGCCCAATTCACTTTGATATCTGACTCTGTCCCCAGAAGACTGAATTCCTTAACTGCCCCCTCTCTATGCTTACCTGAAAAGTTGCACTTGAGTTCCATCTTCTGGCTTCCAAGCCTCTGCAGAGGCATCATTAGAAACCACAGAGCTTATCAAACCTGTGAGATGAGGGGAAAGAGGTCTGGGCGGAGACATGTATTGATATGTATATGTATTGATTGAGCACATTCCTGAGCAATCTGTGCCAGCTCCTATGAAGTCCCAAGAAGAGTTAAAGATGGCTGCCCTCCTTAGGGATAATTCCTCCCTGTTATGCAAGAGGTCTCACTAGGACAAGGCCCTGCAAATGGCTCCTGCCTGTACCAGGAGGGGTGAATCCAGCCCAAAGAGCATATAGAAAAGTCTGTATAATGGAGAGCTCTCCTTTTTTGAGGGAGTAAAAATTCCCCAGAAGTTAGATTGTATACAATGATACGAAGATGGTAAATATTGTTTGCTTGAATGCAGCTGTGTTCCAGACAGTGGGAAATAATTTATCACAGGTGATTGAGTGCACGTTGAACAAGAACATAGAATTCTTGCTGTAAGGAACCTCACTGCCACAATCTTTAACTAGCGATCCCAAAGGGTTTCAGACTTAAATTTTGCCAAATAAAGGCTGGATCTTGGAAACAGGCTGCAAAGTTTAAAAAAAAAAAAAAATCACTCAAACATGCAAACATAATAGGTCAACTTTGTAATTCCTGTGTAGCCTCGAAAAAACCCCAGGTATAGAAGGATTGGTGTTGTGATGTCACTTGGCCAGCACTGAACCTATGCTCCTGCCAGCATGATATTAAGGGCCATTGTACTGCTGCAAGAGCCATCCTTTGGAGGACATGTTAAATGCTGTGTACGAGAACAAATGAATCGGTGGGTAGTCTGTGAATACAAAAAAAAAAAGAGGTTCTTACTGTGACACCCTGGCAAACCAGTATTCACCACTGTCATGTAATTAGGATATGTTTTGTACAAAGTATGCCTTGTGAGGTATCCTTCTAAAAGTCTTGATCTGCTGGACATTAATATCTCGTTGGATTGCATGTGCTATTGTCGTATGTGAAGTTATGAAATTTGGCTATGTCTGTTACTGAAACGTATTGTGAGATTGAAAACACCCATAAGCAGCCTTTCAGGTACAGCAGTAAAAAGGTCAAACAATGTTAATGGCTTATTGAGGAAATGCGCACAAGGATTACCCCAGGAACTGCTAGCACTACACAAGGGGAACTGTTTGACCCAGGTCACAGCGAAAGAGCTTTCCAGCAAGTGGGAAGAAGATTTAAAAGGGGGAAAACGTCATCCCGTGGGTACCTCACTCTCCCTACAACAGTGGTCCCCAACCTTTCTGTGGGAATAGCACATTCCTATTCCTAAAAGACACTGGCAGGCACCAAACACCCTGCTGCCGAAATGCCACTGAGAAGCGGCAGCAGAAGGAAGCCTCGCTGCCGAAATGCCGCCGAGAAACAGCAATGCTTCTCGGCAGCATTTCGGCGGGCAGTTCTCTAGCGGCCGTGCTCGGCGGTGACATTTCAGCTGCACGGTGTCCTGTAGGTGCACACAACTGCCCCGGCGGGCACCATTGCATCCACAGGCACCGCACTGGGGACCTCTGCCCTACAGCAACACACCTGGAAACACCTGAGGGGAAAAAAGACTGAACGGGGGGAAGTGATGGTCCCAAGCGAGAAGGATTTTGAACCTGTGTATGAAAACCTGGGTAACCCAAGCTGCAAATCCAAGGCAGCTTGTGCCTCAAAAATCTGCCAGCCTGTTTATCACACAGGGTGAGCGTTTGCTAATTCATATCCTGCCTATCTAGTATGTTAAGCTCAGTTTGTGGTTTTTGTTTATTTACTAGGTAATCTGCATTGATCTGTTTGCTATCACTTATTAACTACAGAAGATAGATTTTTAAACTTATTTTATGTTTAATCAAAAACAGTGTGTGTTTGGCTAAGGTCTGTGGAAAATCTTGGCTCAGTTACCACAAGTGTGCATTAGGGAGCGGTGGGTTGGGTGTTAGACCCATATTCTGGTCAGATTTGACCTGGGCAGGATGGTGCTGCTCTGGGGTCCGAGGTTGGTGGTTAGACAGCCTGCATGTGACTGCAGCTGGGTGTGTCCCTATTGTGTGAATGCTGGTGAACATGCTGCTGTGACAAGTTGCAAAGCCTTCCAAGCTTGTACTGTGTGAGAGGGAGCCCAGGCTGGTGGGTCAGAGATCTCAGTGGTACTCCATTGCCAGGTTGCACCCTGGGGAGGGGAACCTGTCACACTTACATCTTTGCTGATAGGACTCTATTGTGGCTTTAAGCTACAGCCCATGGAGATGCAGAGATCAGTTAGTCCATCAGCAGCTCCTGAAGGCAGCACACCTCCCAGAGTGGTAGGCAGAGTGGCTGATACTGAACTCTTACAGGGAGCAGTATTTGCTTTTTCCTACGCTGCTTGGACTGTTTCATAACCTAGTATGCAGGTATGGCCATAGCCTTGTGTTACACTGACCTTCCCCCAACTCTTTTATGGAGTATTTAGCATTGCATCAGTAATAGAGTCCCCAGGACATTACAACACTGAAGCACAAGGACCAACATTGTGGCTCACCCTTTGTTGGGGCAAAATAGGGGGTTGGGAGGCTCTGTGTCTTCTCTTCCCCCTGCAGAGCTAGGCATAATCTAGCTCCAAGTCATCAGTGATGTTTTTCCCCAATAGCTGTTGCTTCCAGAGTGATGCATAGCAGGGAAAGGAACAGCTAGGTGTGAGATGTTTGGATACAGCGGCTGGATGCTTAATGGGCTGCAACTGTCATGCCTTTTGCCTAGTCCCTTTTTTTCATCATCATTTCTTCTGTTTCTCATTTATTTCCATTGGCTGGTTTCTATCTGACAGACTCACAATGGCAAGAGGGCTGTCCAGTGGTTGTTAGGCTTGTCTCGACATTTGTTTTCTATTTGCCTCTATTTCTTCCTTAATTTAAGACACCGTTGATATTTTTCCCCCCTTTCAAACATAATGAATGACTGGATGTTCAGGGAGCTGTCAGCTCTATTGGAGTCTTTTGTCTTCTATTCATCATTATGTCTTCATTGTCCTCTTTAATTTAGCTGAGGCACTAGGGGGATCACTTACTGTGAAAGACAACATTGCCAGCTGTCCATAGGGATTTCACACATCTATTAATCATCCAGTGTGATGCTGCACTGTATGTGCAGTAGTTCACATTATAAAGGGCAGAGCATGTTGGTCCTTTTCAGACACACAACACTTCAGCTAATACTTTTGAACTTGGGTGTCTGAAATTAGGTACCTGAGGCCTTGTCTACAAACTCTCGCCAGTTTATCTATTAAAAATGGATCAAGCTGTGGTTTATACATTGGTTTAAAATACACCTTCAGTTATATAATGGTGCAACTTGTAATATAGACAATACCTGAGTTTCAGGGAAGAGCTCAGAAGGAGCTGCTTGGTGCTCAAATATTGAAAATCAGGCCATTGCTTCGGGACCTACATATGGATCTAATAACTTAATTTTAGGCACCCATTTTTAAAATATTGGCCTAAACCCTAATTTATTTATAACCGCACACATCCTCAGAGGTACTCCTAATGCTTCACAAAACATTAAAACACACTTTTATACAGTTATTTATTTTTTTTTAAAAAGCATTATAAAAAATCAATGAAATATAAATAATAAACAATCAATAAAGTAGATTAAAATGAATACTATGATATATATTACACACACACAATTCCAGACAACATACCTGGATTTCTAATAATAGCTTAATTATTTTAAATGAATGAATTTTAAAAATCTAATTTATTTTGCATCATTTTACAAAATATGCTTTTCTGTTTACTACTTGCATTTTACTCGGCTTGTACAATGAAAATCAGTCTGTTTCAATTTCACTTAAAGACCATAGAATTACTCTGGGTTTACATTGGCCTACTGAAGATCAGAAACCAGCCCTGTGCATGCAAATTCCATTGTTTATGTGCACAAATAGTGTGCAGAACTGCATGCACAAATCAATGCTTAATGCAGCTTAGCCCTCCCAGCTACCATTGAGAATCTAACCTACCATTCCTTGGTGTGATAATTGGAAAAACCTGCCAAGGGTTTTCTCCAGCTCAATTTGGATGCTGTCAGCATCCTAGACCTCTGGTAAACAAACTTCAGGTCAGGAGAGGGAAGAGACTGCACTGGTGGCACAGATGGATGATCTTCATTTTGCCTGTGGAAAATAGAAATTATTGGACATACATCCATACTTATTGCAGGTCATCTCTGTAACATGTATCATACAGCTGGCCATGGATTGTTGCTGTCCCATCTCCAAGACAAGGCTGGGGTCAGCAGGCTTTAGTCATTTTTGTCAGGCTGCTCTCGGAAAATCATGACAACAGCCTGTTTCGTGGCCCTTATGTAATTAAAGACTGCATCATAATGCATATGCCCAAAGGGTTCAAATTAAGGTTGCACAGGCAACCTTAATTCTGGCTCTTCTTTACTTTTGAATACTTGACTTTGCAACCTTAATATTCTCTTAACTTCTCTGTGTGTCTTAGGTCTATCTACATTTCATTTTCCAACTTACACTTTCATATCAGGGTTTTTTTTATAGATTACTCCACTGTCCTCATGGTGCTGCTTAAATCACCTTTTGAATTGAAGCTATACAAACATGTTATATTCAAAGCATTCTGGCTAGTTGAAATTAGCTATGTACTGTTCCTAACAAATTCAGAAGCTATGGATAACATATAGTTCTGGGGGGGGGGGGTGGATTTTTTTCCCCCCAGCTAGAAATCTCATAGCTGTTTGAATTTGAAAAGATTAAGAGTCTGAACTTCCCTAGACAGACAGAACAACTTCAATTTCCAAAATGTATTACATTCTCAAAGTCATAGCATCTGGTGCTGATCCCAAATGTAAGGCAATCTACCTGGCTCCGTCACGTCATACTGCCTTTAATCACCACTTCTGGACCCAGTGTGTACAGTCAATGGGGCTACTCAACTGAGTAAGTACTATTCAGTGTAAGTAAGGGTTGTAGGATTTGCCAGTCTATATGGAAAATCAACCTAGTTTTGGTTTCCAAATTTATCAGTACCTCAGTTTAGAAAATCAACATGACTTTTGCTTTCAAACTTATGCAAAGATTGTCTTTCAGTTGATGAAAATCTCCTTGTAATTTCAGCCTTGCTATTGCTCCATGTTTTTGTATGCACTGAAAAACACAATTCTGTGATAGGAGAGAAAAGTATTCCCTCCCAAACACGTGCCCCAAAAAACCCAAATGATTTTAAAATGCTAGGACCTCCCCCTGATGTGTTTTTTGTTTTTTTCCACTCGTGTCCAAATTTTGCCCTGACTCACCTCAACAACTTTAATTGAATGGAATGGGTTGTAAAGTCAAGGCAGAGTTTGGCCCATAGAGATTTTACTCAGTTTACTGTGTAGAATTTTATGTAAGCATTACTGAGAAGGTTCACCAGCAACATAAAGATGAAAGATTTCAAACTAAAACCCTGCTTGATTTTTTTTTTCACCTTGCACAAGTCTAGTTTCCCTCTCCTAGAGAGGCATAAATTATCCTAATCCATTTAAATAGTGGTTTCTTATCTAAATATACAAGAGCATATAATTCATTATACACACCAAGATGGAATTTACACTCAGTAAACACTTAAACACTATGGACAGCAATAGAATGGGGATAGTAAAGAAATGCAAATAATGCCAGCAGGCAGTCAGAAACGTGCGATATTATATCCCTGTGGCCAAGCACAATTCAAAACAATTGGCACGTTACACTGATTTCAAGGTTGTGATTAAGCAGCTTTTGTGAGGAGAGGAGGGTGGTTTTTATTTATACCATTTGCTTTAGTCTTTTTTTAAATCCTGTTTGACATAAGCTGTAAACAGGACAATGGAGATATCATCATAAGTGGGTTGTGCAAAGAGGATCTTCTGCTGTATATTTTGGTTAAGATATTAATTAAGTTATGCTAAACATAGAATTGTGTGATGTGACTATTTTGGAAAATATTGTAATGAACTATTATGTCTGGCTTGTGCATATAGGCCCAGATTTTCTGCCTTTCACTTCAATGAGTGCAGTAACAGAGCCAGGAGGCCCTGATCTTGCTCCCTCGGATATAAATAGGAAAGCACCTGCTTGTACTAAGAAAATCTTCCTCTCTCTCCTTTGTTTGCTACTCAGGCCAAAATAAAAATGGGTCTGTCCTCAGTGGGTTTTCATGATATATGTGGGTTTCACCAACATCATCATGAACCTCATTTCAATTTAATTTAAAAAATTCAGTGATGGTTACTTTAATTTAGGAGAAAACACAAATGATTTGCACCATACAAACTACTCAAGGTTCCTCATTTTACTAAGGGCTACTTTTTTAAAAAATGAAAAAGAAAAGGAAAGACTGCAAGAGTGATCGTTGTCACTGTGTATATAAACTTCTGTATTTGATAACATAACAGACTCCTCTTCCATTGCACAACAGAGGAAATAAAAGTGGCAATCCTAGGAGACCTCCACATGCAAGTCAAATATGATTCTTCTGTTTTCATAAACTCCTTTGGCATTTATTCAGTGGAGAATTGCTATTTATTGTCTTGGCTGGTATATCTGATGTCTTCAAGATATCTCTTAAAGAAGCCCTGAAGGATTTATACCAGAGCATGTAAAAATGACTCCTAAATGCCTTCACTAGTTTGGATGATGAAAAAGTTTGAACTGAAAGCTACGAGATATCAAGTGCTGTTTAGTGTTGACTCTTGATTTTAATTTTATTGAGAGGAGTTCAGGAGAATGCCCTCAGTGTTCCATGTATAATCTCCTATCCGTGTTAGAATTTTGAATGCTATTCTTTCTTTGAGTACCAAGTATGACATTATTCACAATGTTTGCAGTGTTGTTGTGGCTGTGTTGGTCCTAAGCTATTATAGAGAGAAGATGGTGAAGTAATATCTTTTATTGGACCAACTTCAGTTGGTGAAAGAGACAAGATCTGAAGAACTCTGTGCAGCTCGAAAGCCTGTCTCTTTCACCAAACGAAGTTGGTCCAGTTAAAAATATTGCCTCAACCCCCGCATCCCTCTGTTATTCACAGTGACATTTTGGAACCACATTTGTGTTTATTTTTAACCTTGAGCAGAACAATGTGATTGTGATTCATTATTACATATTTTTAAGAGAAAAATATCTATGCAGGTTATTGAAAACACATTTTTGCAACATTTTTATCAGTTGCTGCATAAACTACTCAACACGGAACTGCAGTGTTCACTGTAGTGGAGAGGAGGAAAGATGGTGTGTCTAAACATTTTTTTCCACTTTCCCAAGATCTGCTCAGCTCAGGAGACAGGCAGAGTTGCTATGGAGCCAGTTTTATGGCTTCCCTGGTTCTCCAGCTGACCCAACTCCAACCCCAGCTCTGGCATAATTTAGAGCACGTTAGGGGCTGATCTAAGTTACAATGGCTGACTATGGACCAACTGAAAATTCAGAATAATACTGTGCTCCAGTCTACTTCTCCACCATTATTTTGAGAACCTTCCCTTGCCAGGAGATTTCTTAAGAGGACAGCTGTAGGCAGATCCCATGCCCTTTGTCTCTACTGGTTCTGGCCCCTTTGTGTTACCTGAGCAGCTCAATTTGGTCCTCTTTAGCACAACCACCTGTATCCCTCGTTTTGAAGTCTTTGGGTCAAAAATACTACAGTGTTGAGTGCTACAGATGGATACCTGAGGTATCTGAAATTCACTTCTGCTATGCCAGTGGTGGGCCTTCCCCAAAACCACAATCAGAAATGGGCCTGCTGAGTGGAAGTCTTGTGATATGGCCAAATGATGATTTGGGACTAGACCAAGATCTCCAAACTCCTTGTGATTTGGATTCGAGTACACACCATGGTTGGCATCCACTGGGCCACCCAACATTTGCCAAAAATATATTTTTATCATTTTAAGACTCCTATTAAAGGATTCCATTTGCTCCACTGCTGGTAAAGACCCATTGTCATTTCCATGATAAACTAGCATTTTTGAACAGTTAGCAAATTTATGGCCAAGTTACCATGTGCTGGATTTTCACAGATAAATCCTGTATCTGGGGATTAATTTTTTCATCTTGCAAATTCCTCAAATAGTGCACACATACCCAATATTTTTCTAAAATCTCTAGAGGATCCTTCATTGTCCATTGGATCTTTAATGCACATTTTAAATATTCTGGACCTATTTCTGTCCTCAAGTAAATCAATTAGTGGCTGAATTGGCTAACTAAGCACAGCAGAATCTCAGGGTTAATCAAGTCCCATGCACAATACACGAATAATTTCTTAGTGTTAATGTTCTATGCCCTTACTTTGTCATCACAGGTTTGTGCCTGCCTTTCTGACCACAACCATGCCTGTACCAATGTGCTGTTTGGGGAGTCTGGATACAATGTGTAAAACAAAGACTAGGGAACCAGTCTCCCTTTTGCTAACGTTGGGGACACCAGGCATGGCCACTAGGTAACTCAAGGGGATGGAAGACCATGAGTGTCGATGAAGCCCCCTCGCTCTAGGCCCAGATGCCCCCCCTTCCCTTTTCTGCCCAGAGATACTCACAGCAGTCACGCTGAGAAGTTTGCAACAGTGTATTGCAGGCGCAGACTGGCTGGAGCAAGATTAGGTCAAGCAGGACAGGAATGTTAGATAGTGCTGAACAAACAGCTTCATATATGGGGGAATAGATGATAAGAGGAAAAAGGGGAACTGGCTGGTATATCGGATTGGCTATATGGATACTCAGGGCAGCTTGCTATTGGATAAGTATGCTAAAGAATGAATGTATAAAATATGTGTAACTGTTTGCACTGGTGCGCAGGATTTGAGATTGTCTCCCTGTACCGCTTGAAGCTTCAAATAAACTTCTCCACCCTGTTGTGATTATTGGGCGATGCACACCGGGCAACGAATCCAGCTGTTGCTTGCCTCGGGCATTCTATGCCTGCAACACTAACCTACATTACTTTCCCATGCCGCTAACCTACATTACTTTCCTCTTGGCAGGAGGAATTTCTTCTTGCAATAAATCATTGATTTTTTTTTTTATTCTTAATTTTCTAGACAGAATCATGAATAAACTGGCAGACAAGCAGGACCAGAGGATACCATGAAGAGAAGTTTACAGGTCCTCTATTGCCAACTGTTTCGTAAGTAGAGATTTGCTTGGTCATTTATTGTGACAAATGTATGATTCAATATCTCTCTCTAAAAAGAGTAATCAGACCACCAATTTAGGGAGGTCCTAAAGCATGTGCTAATTTTAAGCACATGAAGAGTCCCAGTGAAATCAATGGGACCCTTCATGTGTGTAATATTAGGCATGTGCTTTAAGTCCCTTGTTCAATCATGCATTTGGAAGCATATTAAGAAAATGGTCAATCTTCAGCAGACTTAGCAGAGTCTCATGCAAAGGTGAAAATGCAGAGCAATCATCATCTAAGCCATAAGAATTCTCGAAGGAATGAGATGTAAGAAGGTTGGAGATGGTGGCTGGTAGCAGGAAGTACCGGGGTATATGGGCCCTTTAAGAGTAGAGCTGTGGGGGGTGGGAGGGGCAAAGGACCTGTTCCAAGGATTTGGAATGAAGAGATGCCCAGGTAATGGCCTGGCAGTTGTCGAGGGGAAGCAGGAGTTTGATGCGGGGGGGGAAAACCCTGGACACTATTCCTTTAAGGGGCTGTGTAGTATAGGTAGGGTGACCAGATGTCCCGATTTTTGGAACTTTTTCTTATATAGGCTCCTATTACCCTCCCACCCTCGTCCCGATTTTTCACATTTGCTGTCTGGTCATCCTAAGTGTAGGGTGGGGTAGGGCTCTCTTTCAGCCATTCAGGAGGAACACTCTGGAGGGAGGGTAGTATCTAGACTGTCTTCTCCCTCAGAACAGGGGAAACACTGGCAAGAGAGGGAGGTCAGAGCCAGAAGGCTAAACTCCAGGGTGAGACAGATGTGAGAGGTGACCCTGGAGAAGGGCAACAGCTTCTTGTGGCTGGCAGAAGAACCAGAGATAAATATGAACCTTTGTAGTGCAATGATGGACTTGACCGGTCAAACTGGGCGTTAAACCAGCCACAAGTGGAGGGTGATTGGTCTTATATGAGAGGCTGTGTGGAATCTGTAAGGGGCACTGAAAAGGGGGGAAGAAGGGGAGGCTGCTGCAAAGGGAACCCTCTAGCTGGGAGGGGCCGCTCTGTTAGCGGCAGCCCTGTTACACAGGATGTAATGTTTTGCTTCTGCACTGTTTGCTCAAACTGACTTGGGCTGATAATAAAGGAAAGCTGTTATCAACTAATTATTCAGTAATCTATGTGAAATGCATCAGTGGCTTCTGTCTACTTCTCAGTGGACAAAAAACATCACAATAGCCAACCTTGGTGCTGGTCTCAACATAAAGACCAAAGATGGAATGGAAATGGAGACTGAATTACTCTCCCACACTTATGGGCCTTCCAGATCAGGGGTTAGGCAAAACAATGGGAAGAAACCTGGATTGCTGTTTTATGTGTTTGTAGATACATGGAATCCATCTGTTCTCAGTGCTGTCAATCTGGCAACTTTCCTGAGGAATAAATTCCCTTCCACATCTTAGGAAGAAAGTAAATTTAAAAAGAAGGGTTGCAAATATGCTCATTGCTTATTGTTTGTTAATTATATTTTACAAAGTAAAGTGTCTATTCGCAACAGCATTCTGGTAGAATTTTTTAATGTTGTCACCTCACTTCATTAGAATTTTCATCTGTCTGATACATATTGTGCTACCCAGTTCCATAAAGAAACCTAGTTATTAGGATCTCTTTAATGTTAATTTTTCATATTGCAGTTATGTTTTCCCAGTCACTTTTAATCTACTTAATCTTTTATAAAAGCGCAAAAGTCTTAACTTGTGGCATAATAGTATCTTTAAAGGCCCAGAATTCAAACTGTTTGAATGGGTGCATGGGACTTAAAATTCTGTTCCATGGAGGACAGCTAGGTCATTTATCAGATAGTAATGCTTTAAGCACCCAGAGTTCAACTGGGAGGGATAGATCTTCTATTCGTTTGTTGTAAAAATAACCCTAAATATTAGTAGGTTTTATAGATGATCCTGGGAATCCATTTATTGTTCTTCATTGTCATAATTATGCTAGCCTGGTTATTCTTGTCCTCTTTATTTATGACATCAATACAATGTAAAGGAAAAAGAAAGTGAATCACCAGTCATAACACAAAGGGATAGATACTCAGCTGGTATAACAGGTCAAAAGTCAATGTGGTTTCATATTAGTCTTAACTAGGCCCATCTAATAATAAAGATTATTTGTGTAATTCTATTTTGCACCGCTAAACTGTCTGTTACATAGTTTGCTGTTTTTCTGCTGTGTATGGTTTTTTTGTTTTTTTTTCAGGGCAGTGTTTTGAAGGTGGTAAAAAAAACTTGGAAAATGCAGAGGGAAAGAATGAGCAAACTGTACTGAAATTGTATGAATAATCGGTGGCAAAGTAAACTGCATGATATAGAAAAATGGAATGTAAAAATATTTTTAATCCAAGTTGAATGAAGTTTTTCATTTATTTGCATGCACTCAACAATGGTACATAGTAAACGTAGCTAGCATTACCCATTCCTAGCTTTGTAGTATTCTATCGGCGCAGACATTCCAATGGTTACATATATTTTATAGGTTTCAGAGTAGTAGCCATGTTAGTCTGTATCCGCAAAAAGAACAGGAGTACTTGTGGCACTTAGTCTAACATTTATTGGAGCATTTCATAAGCTACAGCTCACTTCATCAGATGCATGCAGTGGGAAGAGGGGGAAAAAAAAAGCTGTAGCTCACGAAAGCTTATGCTCCAATAAAATTGTTAGTCTCTAAGGTGCCACAAGTACTCCTGTTCTTTATACATTTTATACTATACATGCATTGGGGCTATTATAAGGAACTGTTTCACTGGTTTGTTTGCTTTATAGAGACTAGGATCATAAGGTGTGTGTGTGTGTGTGTGTGTGTGTGTGTTATTCCCAGCAAACCAATTTCCTCATGTATATCAGATAGACATATTGCTTTAAGCTAGGCTTCTTCCAATTGCTTCATAACCTCAGTTACAATCCCCAAAGACTGTATTTTACAATAAAACAGATGGAAGTGTTTTAGTGTATGTTTTGTATGTGTCCTTTGTGCCATGAGGAAGCACACAATGTAGTCCTTACATTTCATCTACACAAAGGAGGGAAAATTGCTACTACAGTACAGCAAAAGAATATACTTTTGAGAATGCATCAATAGAGTAAGTCATCCGTAGAGACGATTCACCATTGCCATGCACCTTGTGTTCTCATTCACAGCAGTATGACATGGATCCAGAATGCTGCCATTTTTGTGTGATAACATTTTACACTCACTTTGCACTGGGATAAGTGACGGCATGAAGTTCTGGGCAATGGGGAATTGGGCCCTTTATGGCTACTCTGCACGCAGTTCCGTTTCTAATATTCTGGCCATTGCTTCAGTCAAAGATTGGGATGTAATAAACAAAGTGTTCATGTAGGTGGAGAGACAAACCCTGTCTATTTTAGGAACAACCATGTTTGCTGTAGGGTCTAAACATGGCTTCCCTGGCCAGTGTGAACAGTGAATTTTTTTCCCCTGAGGATTGCATCTGAACTATGGGAGGCTGTCTGGTCCAGTGGCTATGGCAGTGCACTGGGTTTCATCAGTCCTAGGTTCTGTTCTTGGTTCTCCCTCTGATCTGTTGTGGGACCTTGGCAAGTCATTTCACCTCTGTGCCTGTTTCCCTGTTTCTGTTTTGTCTATTTAGATTGAAGATATTTAAATTTAAATAGGGCAAAGGACAGTCTCCAACTATGTCTTTGTACAGGGTCTGGCACAATGTGGCCCTAATCTTGGTTGTGACGTCTAGTTGCTATTGTAATAATATTTAGGCACCTACCTGATTATGAGACCAGGAAAGCTGTTAGCTGCTCAAGTCTTTTGAAAATCAGCTTGGTGTCTAAATATGAATTTAGGAGACTAACTGTAGACACCAAGGTTTGAAGTTCTTGGCCTAGCCATCTAGCCAGTCCATAGAAAGGTTTTGTAACACTATTCTAATATGGTTCTCAGACAGAATATCCATATGGGCTGGTCAGGAAAATCATGCTAAAACCCTGTTATAGCAACACATGTGGCTTTTGTTCTTTAATGTGGTTGTAGGTAGCCTGGATCTGATCCCAATTGCCACGAGATAGCCTTGGTAAAAATTGATAAAACTACATTTGGCCTAGGATAGGAATTCTTGGCTATGCTGCTTTACCTCTAGTCATTCTAATTTTATGTATTAGTAATTTAAACATGTAACATGCTTCTCCCAAGAAGCACTGATTCCAAATTGCATCTTCAAATATGCTGTCCAGGCTGAAATCTCTGAGAAGTTTAAAAAACAAATAAGACTTCAAGAAACCTGTTCCCTTTTTGTTTTGTTAGCAGAAGCTTTGATGTCACTAGTTGGATTGTACTGATGAGCACCAGTGAAAGCAAAACATTTGTCCACAATTTGCTGCCGTTTGTTCTAGATACATTTATGGATTAAGTTTGTTGCCTCTGTAATAGTGAACGTGCATGACTTTCCCATGAGGCAGCACAATATCTTTGTTTAAAAAACAAACAAACAAAAAACTTATTATGGTGATTTAAGCCCTGCAGCTTTATACACAAAATGCAGACATATTGTAGAATAGAAACATGCCTGTTGTTTTACTGTAAATGCATTTTTCACATAGGAATTTGTATAAAAACTAGCAAAAAAAATGTAGGGAGGCCACTGATGAAGCCTGTGGCTCACAAGCTGTGGGGGATGATGCTTCGATCTTCAGACATTTATTTTATTGAAAACTGAGGGTATGACTTCTGTTTATCTAGCTTGCCAAGTCCCGTATGGGCACCCATCACAGTAGTATCTGGAAAATAAATGCAAGCAAAATCCCAATTATAAGTATTTCTTCATGCCATTGCCACTTGGTGCATTTCCTGGCATCAGTGTCTCACTGTTCTGTATTACAGGCTTGACCCAATACTCGTTGAAGTCAGTGGAAAGACCCTTGTCTATAGATTCCATAGACTAGGCCTTGTGAAACTGACTAGGGTCCTAAGACTGCTCCCATTAAATTCTGTGGGAATTTTGCCATTGATTTCAGTGGAAACAGGCTCCTACAGTGGTAGTTTGGGGGTGCAGAACTGGAGCGTATGACCTATTTTAAGCTTTTTGCAATATTAGCTAACATTTACTTTTCTTTTGGCCAGGCTTTTTGCATGGGATATGATTGCAATCTGGAAGCCCTAGTTGCTAGTGCTATGTGTAGAAGCTGAGATTTGTATTCATATGGGGACTTGCTCCAATATTGCTATTAAAATATGAATGAATATGGATGTTGCTTCCAGCACTGGCTTTGTATATTGAGAGTTCAATTTTCCTTTTAAAAGGATATGGCTTTGGGGTTTTTTCTTCTATTACTCCCACTTGCACAACCATCCCTTTGCACCTCCCTGAACAAAATGGCCTTGAGTGATTGTGTTTCGTAATGTGGAATATCATAAGACCACTTTTCTCCCAGTGCTCTGAGTGCAGTTAGCTCTGTTCATCGTTAAGCCATAGAGGCCTTCCTGTATTCCTGTTAATTCATATGGAGTGAAATTCAACCCTGCACAGAGGGCTAGCACATGGTCAGTACTCTACTTCAGTCCAGTTTAGGTAGTGGGACTGATAATTGTTGCCATAGGATTAAGAGGTACAGCAAAGGTCATCTAGTCTAACCTGCTGCCAAGATGCATGACTTGCATCATGCCATAAATGAATGAAGCATGTTTGTCAAAGAGCCTGATTCTGAGTTAGTTCTGAAGGGTTCTCAGCACTCTCAACTCCCAGTGACGTTTTTCCCCCCCAACAGGAGTAGACTCCTGTTGATGCCAGTTCTTGCTGCTGACTTCTGTGTGTAGATAGGTTAGTATGCATTGCTCTTCATCTAAGGCATTTTTATGGCCTTTCCTGGTGTTTGTATGTATATGTATATATCTAGATCTATATAATCATCAAAGAAAATAAGTTTCTCTGCTTTCTGGGGTTTTTGAGCTGGTATTGGAAGTTGTGGTCACTCTTTGCTATTGAATTCCATTCTTGTTTCTGAATGCATTAGTCACATAAAGTACCATGTTTTAGCTTGAGTATAGAGAGATCAGTGTATCCCTGCAATGCAAAGCATTTTGGGAGCTGATCCTGAGAGATGCTGAGCAGGCACATTTCATACAGGAGCTTGTGCTCGGGGGTGGAGGTGATTCTGCATTGCCTAAAGTCTGATTCTACTGCCACAACCTGGCCCTTGTGGTACCTGATAAATACTAATCATGTGCAGAGATGAGAAATACTTGGAATGCACTAAATGCTTCCACGTCGTTTACAGAGTTTGAGTAGTCACCTGATTGATCTTGCCCTTCATATATATTCTAGATCGTATAGATCCTTAAGTGGTGTAAAGTGTCCTGTTTCTGCCTATTTCAGATTTACACCCGTTGAGGATCTAGCTGTGTATATTTGAAAAATGTGATATGTTTAAAAATACTGGAGATCATTTGATACAGATATTAGGGGTTTTCTTTCTATCATTCAAAGGAATTTTCAGAAACAAAAGAGAATATTCCTGTTTTCTGTGCAGGAGTATAGGTGTGGCCTTGGCAAGGAGAAAGTTGGGGAGGGGTTATCTAGCAATGGATTCAATCTGTTTTTTTTTTTTTTTCCTTAAAATTGGAAAGGGAAACAGCTGCTGGGTATGCAGTGTTTCACTTGCAAAGCTTCTTGAGATACTGCTGAGTTTGAGCCTTTAGATTTGTGAGTCACGTGGCTTGGTGACAGATTGCCCGTCAGGCAGCTCACAGCAAGCAATAATATGCTCTGGCTTCCCCTAGAAATCAATTAAAGATTGTTTACATTTCTCAACAAGAACTGCATATTCTTGAGAGACTGCTGTCACTTCTTTTCTGTCACTATTCAACTTGTGCATGAAGGCACATCCTCTATTCAGCAGTTGTGATTCTCCCACAGAAAAAACAATCCAGATAATCTTTTTTTTTAATAAACCATTTAAAAGTGAACTGAAATGCTTTTATAAATTAATGCAATTTTGTGTGCCTCTTCTTACCAAGTGTGCACCATAGCCTCAGTAACAAGCAGTTCATTGTATTTCACATGAACATGTAGATAAAGTGGCATACTTCCATTTATTGATTGGATGAATGTAACTCTTGGAATTCAGTTTTTCATGCACATACTTGTGATTTATGAATTTGAAACTTGCTTTATGTAAACATTTTCAGTATTTACTTTAAACTTGCTGTTTCAGTGAATCTTCTTGCCAGAAAATGTGTTCACTAGAATTTTCACAGAAAGCAATCACAGTTAAAACAAGTAATTACAAAGTTTGAAAGTGTGGAAAATATTTTCCATTATTCATTCAGGACGAATTCTAAATTTGCAAACCGGGGACCCCCAAGCCACTGACACATTGTGGTAATTCCTCCACTAACCTTTTTAGATTTGTGGAAACATACAGCAATGTAAACCATCAGTCTGACATTAGAATATGGCCCAAGGCTATGTATTTCCAGACTGTAGTTTAAACCTAAAAAGAAAAGGAGTACTTGTGGCACCTTAGAGACTAACAAATTTATTAGAGCATAAGCTTTCGTAGGCTACAGCTCACTTCATCGGATGCATTTGGTGGAAAAAACAGAGGAGATATATATAATACACACAGAGAGAGAACATGAAACAATGGGTTTATCATACACACTGTAAGGAGATGTTTCAGAGTAGCAGCCGTGTTAGTCTGTATTCGCAAAAAGAAAAAGAGTACTTGTGGCACCTTAGAGACTAACAAATTTATTGGAGCATAAGCATCCGATGAAGTGAGCTGTAGCTCACGAAAGCTTATGCTCTAATTTACTTTTTTTACCTTTTTACTGTAAGGAGAGTGATCACTTAAGATAAGCCATCACCAGCAGCAGGGGGGAGAAGGAGGAAAACCTTTCATGGTGACAAGCAAGGTAGACTAATTCCAGCAGTTAACAAGAATATCAGAGGAACAGTGGGGGTGGGGTGGGGGTGGGGTGGGGGGGAAATACCATGGGGAAATAGTTTTACTTTGTGTAATGACTCATCCATTCCCAGTCTCTATTCAAGCCTAAGTTAATTGTATCCAGTTTGCAAATTAATTCCAATTCAGCAGTCTCTCGTTGGAGTCTGTTTTTGAAGCTTTTTTGTTGAAGGATAGCCACTCTTAGGTCTGTGATCGAATGACCAGAGAGATTGAAGTGTTCTCCAACTGGTTTTTGAATGTTATAATTCTTGACGTCTGATTTGTGTCCATTCATTCTTTTACGTAGAGACTGTCCAGTTTGGCCAATGTACATGGCAGAGGGGCATTGCTGGCACATGATGGCATATATCACATTGGTAGATGCGCAGGTGAATGAGCCTCTGATAGTGTGGCTGATGTGATTAGGCCCTATGATGGTACCCCCTGAATAGATATGTGGACAGAGTTGGCAACGGGCTTTGTTGCAAGGATAGGTTCCTGGGTTAGTGGTTCTGTTGTGTGGTTGCTGGTGAGTATTTGCTTCAGATTGGGGGGCTGTCTGTAAGCAAGGACTGGTCTGTCTCCCAAGATCTGTGAGAGCGATGGGTCGTCCTTCAGGATAGGTTGTAGATCCTTGATGATGCGTTGGAGAGGTTTTAGTTGGGGGCTGAAGGTGATGGCTAGTGGCGTTCTGTTGTTTTCTTTGTTGGGCCTGTCCTGTAGTAGGTGACTTCTGGGTACTCTTCTGGCTCTGTCAATCTGTTTCTTCACTTCAGCAGGTGGGTATTGTAGTTGTAGGAATGCATGATAGAGATCTTGTAGGTGTTTGTCTCTGTCTGAGGGGTTGGAGCAAATGCGGTTATATCGTAGAGCTTGGCTGTAGACAAGGGATCAAGTGGTATGATCTGGATGAAAGCTAGAGGCATGTAGGTAGGAATAGCGGTCAGTAGGTTTCCGATATAGGGTGGTGTTTATGTGACTATCGCTTATTAGCACCGTAGTGTCCAGGAAGTGGATCTCTTGTGTTGACAGGTCCAGGCTGAGGTTGATGGTGGGATGGAAATTGTCGAAATCATGGTGGAATTCCTAAAGGGCTTCTTTTCCATGGGTCTAGATGATGACGATGTCATCAATGTAGTGCAAGTAGAGTAGGGGCATTAGGGGACGAGAGCTGAGGAAGCGTTGTTCTAAGTCAGCCATAAAAATGTTGGCATACTGTGGGGCCATGCGGGTACCCATCGCAGTGCCGCTGATTTGAAGATATACATTGTCCCCAAATGTTAAATAGTTATGGGTCAGGACAAAGTCACAAAGTTCAGCCACCAGGTTAGCCGTGACAGTATCGGGGATACTGTTCCTGACGGCTTGTAGCCCATCTTTGTGTGGAATGTTGGTGTAGAGGGCTTCTACATCCATAGTGGCTAGGATGGTGTTTTTAGGAAGATCACCAATGGACTGTAGTTTCCTCAGGAAGTCAGTGGTGTCTCGAAGATAGCTGGGAGTGCTGGTAACGAAGGGCCTGAGGAGGGAGTCTACATAGCCAGACAATCCTGCTGTCAGGGTGCCAATGCCTGAGATGATGGGGCGTCCAGGATTTCCAGGTTTATGGATCTTGGGTAGCAGATAGAATACCCCAGGTCGGGGTTCTAGGGGTGTGTTTGTGCAGATTTGTTCTTGTGCTTTTTTAATTTAGGCTTGAATAGAGACTGGGAATGGATGAGTCATTACACAAAGTAAAACTATTTCCCCATGGTATTTCTCCCCCCCCCCACCCCACCCCCCACTGTTCCTCTGATATTCTTGTTAACTGCTGGAATTAGCCTACCTTGCTTGTCACCATGAAAGGTTTTCCTCCTTTTCTGCCCCCTGCTGCTGGTGATGGCTTATCTTAAGTGATCACTCTCCTTACAGTGTGTATGATAAACCCATTGTTTCATGTTCTCTGTGTGTGTATATAAATCTCCTCTGTTTTTTCCACCAAATGCATCCGATGAAGTGAGCTGTAGCTCACGAAAGCTTATGCTCTAATAAATTTGTTAGTCTCTAAGGTGCCACAAGTACTCCTTTTCTTTTTGCGAATACAGACTAACACGGCTGCTACTCTGAAACCTGTCATTAGTTTAAACCTGTGACAGTGAATTTGGGATTAAAAGACAACAGACATCTGCACTGTGATATTGGCTCTTTCTTTCAGCAGCAGACAGGCAATTCTGGCTTTTAACACAGCAGTTGATAGTGTTCTTAGAATAAAGCATTTTCATTTTTATGCTTATAGTGACATTGTTTATATAAGAACCCTGAAGGTTTTTTAAAACTGACAATACGCATAGCCTCCCAGTGTTCATAGTCTCCATGCATTCATGCACCAGAAGTGGAAGACTTTTGTTAATGGCTTCAGTGACTATCAGACTAAAAAACTGAGAAATATTAAAAATATAAGATTTTTGTTTTGAAACTTCACACACTGTTAAAGAAATGAAATGAATCCCTAATATTCTTTTCATTCTGAATATGTGTGTTTTGGTCATAATGCAGTTCCCTTTCCACCACAATAAATCTGCCTAATCTTCTGTTTCAGATTTAGTGTTTCCCTCAAGCTTTGTCAGAGAGAGAGATTTTTTTTAGAGTGACAATGAAATAGGCAGGGGTATGAATGTGTCATACCCCCCCCTTTTTTGAAGGCCCATTCATCTGTCAAAGTTGAGGAGTAATGACTGAGCAGGATGGGTGCTCATGTGTGAGTCTTTGAAACACAATATCAAGCCAAGTGAAGGAAGAAATGATACCGAGAGGCAGGCTGAAGCCTAGGAGCCACGGGCAAAATCCTGGTCCTATTGGGTACATCTACACTGTGATAAAGAACCCATGGCACCAAGTCTCAGGGTACATCTACACTGTGATTTAAAAAAAACCCACAGCACCAAATCTCAGAGCCTGGGTCAGTTGACTCAGGCTCCCTGGGCTCAGGATGTGGGACCATAAAATTGCAGTTCAGATATTTTGAGCTGGAGCTGGGCTCCCCATTCATAGGGTCTCAGGGCCTGGGCTCCATCCTGTCTCTGAACAGTGACATTGCGGTTTTATACTCCTACAGTCTGAGTCCCATGAGCCGGAGTCAGCTGACCAGGTCAACTGCAGCCTTGCTGTTGGTCTTCTATCACAGCGTAGATATACTGAGGTCAATGGCAAAACTCCCCTTGACTTCAGTGGGGTAAAAGCCTGTTCCTATGTCCTCAAACAATGGCACTGCTTTGTGTCAGTTATAAAATAAAAACACACTTTCAAGTATTAATTTTGTTTTCTAAAACAATTTTTTGTTTTTGTTTCCATCCTAAACAAAAAAAACATTGATGGTTTGCACTCAGTACGTTGTTCAATAGAGTAGCAATCAAGCTCCTATTGGGCAAAGCACGTAAATATGTGAGTAGTCCTGTCAGCATCAATTGGACTACTCACGTGGTAGAGTTACGCATGTGCCTAAAAGCTTTGCTGGATCAGGGCCTCAGTGATGTTTGGTAGGAAAATTCTTATGGAAGCACAGACTGTGACATCTACTGTACATGAATACCTAAGCATCCCTTGGATCGTGTTGCTGCAGGACATGCAGAAATAATGATTAATTTTTAGACATTTACCATACATTATCAGATATTCCCCTGTGAAACTGCAAAATATTTGTCCATTTGACATTGTCATTAATAACAAAATAATTCATATCTTTTGTATTTAGATTCTGGATAGTATTTTCACATGTTAAACTGAATTTATTTTTGCAATACTTTTGTAACTTTTGTCTTCCTTTTTGTTTTATGATATCTTTCAACACCCTGCACATGTTCCCAACATTGATATAGACCATCAATATAGCAGTACTGTAGAAGAAAATCCTTCTTTGTTAGCCAACTGAAGCCTGGAAACATCTAGAAATGAACAAATATAAACCATGTGCAATCCAGGGCTCTCTGGAAGCATTCATTATGTTCCCACAAACCCTTTTCTATCCCTAATTATTACACATCTATAGGTCTCCTCTCTGGTCTGTATTGTGGATCACTTGGCCCCTCTGAGATCAGCAGCAGAAATTGGAGAGACGAATTTTCCTATCGGTTCTAGCCTAATTGAAATCCCAGTACAGCAAGCACATGTGACATGGGTCATATTAAAGACAACAAAAGACTACAAATCCCCCCCCCCCGTAGATAAATTGCTGAAACATGCTGTGTGCTATTCTAGCTGGAATAAAGCTGTTCCCTTCCCTAATCGGTACCTGGGACTGATTTTATTTTGAAACACCCCAAATGTGGAGCTAAACACATGCCAAAAGTTAGGCATGTGTATCAGTATCTTACTGAATTGGGTATTGAACTTACCTAAATTCAGTTTAGCTGGTTGGCGTGTTTTCTTTTGAATCACATATTCTCTAATAGCTCAGAGCCAAAAGCACAGTGGTGGTTGGTGCAAGGGAAGAAAAAATTAGGAAGTCTCATCTTTCCAGGAAGGGAGGGTAGGAGAACCACAGCTGCAAAGGGTGTATGTAGTCTGATAAGTAGGTTGCCAGACCCCCACCAAAATCAATATATGTTGCAGTGTACAACACATGCTAGCTAGGGAGCACACCACTCTAATTTTCAAAGGTGCACACCATGTTTTACCATGACACCTGCCCTGAGCTATTCTGTACAGGGATGGCAGGATGGTTCTTGGAACCACCATTTTTGCCCATGCCATATCACTGGCTCGGACACTCAGAGTGATTCCTAGTGGCAGGGGTAGGATTTAGGGCCAGATGTATAGAAACCTAAAGATCAGTTAGGCAGTCTAGTTGGATTTTCAAAAGTGCCTAAGCATGAGTTCTACCATGAGTTATGACTAAAAGAGATAATGAATGGGAATGCAAATTCACAATCCATAATAAGTACTTATTCACAGTACTGTGGAAAGACTAACTAATTCATCTAAATTCTATCTCAAATTAAACAGTTAATTTAGGCTCTAACCTAGAATTGTATGAAAGAAAATTGGGGGTATCCTTGGTGCCATTCCACCTAATTGAAAGCACTGCATACTTCTTTAGAACTCAATCATCACTGTTTCATGAGCTCCATATATGGGGCAGCATGTTGTTGTTCTTACGCCACCCCAGGAAGCAGATTTTGACTCCGTCACAATCTGTCTCCCAGTTCCCCCACTGCTCTGGGGTGAAAGGGATCTGCCCTGTGGCAGCCCTGTATCTGGCACAGTGTTAGTCCCTGGTGAAGCATGTTGTCTGATGCATTGGAGAAGTAGAGCGAAGGCTGTGCTCCTGCTCACTCCCACATGTGCGGGAAGACATAGTGGCCCATGGAGGCTGTCCGCTCCCCACCATGCAGCTCCCCATGATCTGCATAGCTATAGCAGGGGATCAAGGGGACATCATATGTCCCAATACTGCTCTGCTACAGTCAGGAGTGAAAGTAATTTAAGGGACTTACCAGTATGCAGGGCAGCCAGGATCCTGAGCAAGGTGTGGGAGGGGGGTGAGCCTCAGGCAGAAGGGGCGGGGCTAGGGCCAAACTACCCCAGCCAGCCCTTCAGCGCAGTGCAGGGCTAATTTAAAGGGCCCAGGGCTCCAGGCCACTACTAGTGCTACTCCAGGGCTTCAGCAGCGATTTAAAGGACCCGAGGCTTAGGCTGTAGTAGCCGTGGCCAGGAGCCCCGGGCCCTTTAAATCACTGCTAGAACCCCATGTAGTGATGATTTTGCAGTGTGTTCTAAAGCACTAGATGTCACAGCCACCTGTAGTGGTGGCAAGTTCATTACAGTATCACAGCTTCCCATTATTGAGGGCATTAACATACAGACATCATAATTAAGATGTCGAAGAGAAGAGGGAAGATGAAGAGCACAACCAGTGAAAGTACCTGATAAATGGACAACCGTAAGTGACGAAGCGTATGCTTCCAGGGTGAATCACTTACACTACTGATTTGCATAAAGAGAGTAATTTTGAACCTTAAGAAGCAGCATAGGGTAAGAGAGGAGTTTGTTTCAGACTTTGGGGGTAGAATGGGTCAGTTATCTCTCATTTTGTGGCTTCTCGCTGCAGTAGCAAGTTGGGTTTTAGCCATCTTATTTCCTTAAAGCCACCAGCCATTTCCCATTCTTCAAAGCTATTTTATTCTCCCTTTTCAAGAATGAAGTGCCACTTTTCTGAGTGAGGCCTGTGCATGCTTGAGAGCCTCCTGTCAAATCCCTGCCCTTGGATCTACCTCTTTCAATGAGGATGTGAAGCATAAAGTTCATCACGTTACAGTCTGTTATGCACAAAACCATACTGACAGATATTGAGTACTAGGGAGAGATGAGTGGCAGCACTGCCATATAGGAAACCAGCTCAGTGAAAGTGAGTGAGGGTGGGGAGAGGGAGTGGGGATGGAGTGAGTGGTGGCGGGGCCTCGGAGAAGGAGTGGGACATGGCCAGGGCTTCGGAGGAGGGAAGGGGCAAGGGTCAGGGCAAGGGTGTTCAGTTTTGTGTGAGTAGAAAGTTGGCAACCCTAATTTGTGTGAGTGGACTGGTGGGGGATCTGTAGGCTGATGGTGGACATTTCCAGATTTGTCTAGGGCAGCAAACTCCTGAAATATAGAGAATACCTACAAAGTATGGTAACAGAGAACCTACCTGACCTTGAGGTGTATGCATGCATTCCAATGCACTTGTTATGCATGGGAGCTGTAGTCACATGTGACCTATAGGAAGCCATATATAAGCTTAGGCAGGGACCGGAGACATTCAGGGTCAGATATTCACTAGTGTGGATGGATAGATAGCCAGGAAGGGCTACTAAAGGAGAAAGGTGTGTCCTCTGCCGTCTCAGCTGAGGGAAGCTGGGAAAGCCTCAGGTGGTTAGTATCCAAGGTTTTGAGCTAATTTGCTCTTCTTTTGTTGTTCTTGTTTGAAAATAAAACCAGCCTGGAGGGAAAGGTCTTGGGCTGAAGGGCTGTTCAGAGCTTCATTCTATCTTCTCTGGCTGTTGCGATTGCCCATTGGATTAGAGGTACCTACCTGGGTTGGCCTTTTTCCCCATTGAGATATTGCTGCTGTTCTGCTGAAGTTGGTTTATACCATTTGTCAGCATGATTCTTCAAAGCCCACCTCCCACTTCAGCCTATTTTAAGAGTGACCCTTGCTTAAAATATGCAGGCCTTTCTTTGAGACAGGCAAAAATTCCATAGCCCCCAGACCTCAGATGATGGTTCCACACCATCCAGTGGGCAACGCTGCATCAGTATTAGAACAGTGCAGTTCTTCTTGTTAGCATGGTTTCAACACTGCCCCATTGAATCGTTCTTAGCTGGCTCAGATCCTCAGCTGTGACCAAGGACAGCACAGTACAATTCAAAATGGGTGTGTGCAAAGGTGCTTTAAGCCACCTTCATTCTCCTCCAACTCCTGGGGTCTACTGTGCATCAGGCCAGTCCCATGTTGTAAAGTAGAACAGCCTGAGGGTTGCTCTATATTATACTAACTGCTACTGACCCAAATGATCTTGTACAGCAGTCAGAGATTGTCACGATTAAAGGAATCCCTGAGCATCCCCTCTTTTTCCTTTCTTGTCCCCTATGCTGGCTGCATGGAGGAGATGTTGTGTAAAAGCCATTCTAGTAGCTTTACAACACTGGAGGATCTCTCTATGCTGGGGTGATCATCCTATCGCCCTAGTGCAGGCGAGAAGTTAGACAAGTAAGTACATTGTTCTTGCCTCTGGATTTCCCAGCATGCTGTGTCTATCTTTTAAGGTGTAAACCATTTGGGTCAGTACTGTCTTTATTTTGGCACATTGTACAGCGCTGAGCACACTGTCAGCACTTTAATAACTAACTCTGGTAATTACTAATAAACACCATATGGCTAAAAATAATGTGAGACTCAAAAGAATTGTTGGGCTACTTATTTTCTGTGCATATGAATGTGTAGCTCATTTAAGCCAATTATTTTTCTATTAACAGGCATTGGTTATGCCATCCTTCTGGTTATATTTTTAGAAATATTCAGATTATTACAGCAAGTGTGAAAAATGAATGAAAAAAAGAAATCTGGCTGCTAATACTTATCTTCTAAAATTAAATTTCCTGGCTGAATAATCTAGTTAGTCCTCAAAGGAATTTTGTCCTCCAAGACTGAATGTTGCTGGCACTCTTGGGTGACTGCTGACAAAATGCCAGAGAACAGGAGATATATGAAAAGATTTCCTTGTCTTCTTCCAGATGTTTGTTCCGTGCAACAGATGGGTTATTTTTATAGCACTACATAAAATGAAATTTTCATGAATCCAAGCGCAAAATTGGAAAGCAATTGGGTTTGATTCTGAGGCTACCAACACCCACCCCAGCACGCTTACCGCCACACACTCACTGGTTCATAGAATGCAGACTGGTTCCTCTCAAGGTAAGTGGCATTCTGCCTTTCTGAGAAGAGCAACAAAACGATGAGAGGTTCATGGCTAGATTTGCCCTCTCCTGGGACCAGAAGGGCTTGAAATTTTGTGAGGGCCACCTTGTGGAAAGGAGTTTTCTAATGCAGGGAATGTGGATGCGTGTAGAAGGTAGGTGTAAGGCCTTCTCCTCAATACATGGATTCAAGAGAGAGGACACCCTCAGCCCCATGGGTGGGAGGGGAGGAAAGAGGCCATGCATGGTCAGCTAACCTCCAAACTGTTAATGTGGCCCTCCCTCTTATTGAAGTCATGTTGTCATTGACTGTGTCCCTGTTCTCCTGCTCAGCTTGTTTGTATATGTGTTTTTATCTACCATATGATGCAAATTAAACCTTTGTATGAGTTTGTGATGGCAGCATTATTTGCAATACTGCTTTTAAAAAAAAATAATCTATTGAGAGGAAAGATATATGAAGGTTACTGTGTAAAGTTCCAGCTGCCTGATATATTGATGTTACTGCTAAGTAGACTGTAGAAATGAAATGACAAACTCTGAATTGCTCTGTGAAGCAACGAAAAGGAAAAAAAAATACAGATCAGTTTTTAAAGTGTTTTGATTTGTTGATTCTTTTTTTTTTTTTCAGGCTTGTGTTAATATTTTTAACCATCAGTTAAGGCTGCCATTTATGCTCCCTGTTAATAATAAGCCCATGACAAAGTTGTGTGTTACCAGATGTGTAAAGCTACTGGTTGTTTTGACCTCGGATGTCACTGGCAGGCAAATAAGAAGCTGGTCACAGGAGCCGTTGGTTAAAACTGCTCTGATGATTAGTCAGTCAGAGAACTTCAGGCGATTAAGATATCATGAAGAATTTATTGACATGACTTATCTGCAATGATTGTGAATATATTACATCTAAACCCGATCTCCACAAGTATATAGCAGGTCTCAGTAGCTACAGATGTATTGTATTATTAATATTTCTTTGGAGACCAATATATTTTTACACAATTTATACATTCTCCCTGCTCATGGATTTTGAATACTCCAAAAAATTGCTGTAAATCAGAAGATCTTTAGCTATTGAAATATTAATAAATCCAGGGGGAAAAGTAAGAAGACTTTTTTAAAACTGGTGAAGTTTTATAACCGCCATCAATCAGCCTGCCTGAAGTTCAGGGTGCCTAGCAACCAGAAGTGGAGAACACTGAGACCGATCCTTCCTACAACATGAAAAATTTCCCCTCTTGATTCTGTTTATGGCAAAACCTCCTTTTTATTTTGGAAATTTACACTCTGAGAAAACATGTGCCGTACTTTGTAGAGAAAAAAAATACAGGCAGTGAAGGGAGAAACTGGTGATCGTTCAATACTCTGTCTACTTTTGATTTTGTGAGTGCCTGCGATAATGGGAATGTGCAACAGTTACCAGGGAGAGGTGTATTTTGGCAGGGACGGGGGGAGTGGTCATTTTGAATGAAAGATAATAGGTTAGAAAAGGCCCCTTGGGTCAGGCATTCTCATCCTTTGGCACTTTTCATGATGAGCCACTAGCTCAGCCCATTAATATCTGATTCCTTACTAATCTGCTAGGGCCCAGATTTTCAAGTGCTCGGCATCCACAATCAAGGTCAGATTTTTCAAAGGAATTCTCAGCTTCCATCTCGGCACCTAAAGAAGGGCCTGATTTTCAAAAGTGCTCAGTACCCAATATTCTGAGCTCTCTTGAAAATCTGGCCCAGAGTGTGGGCCCCTCTGAAAATCTGGCCATTGGGAGCTACATTGGTGTGATTCAGGAGAGATGCTGTGCAGTTACATGAGTGTAAAACTGGTGTGAATCAGAGGAGAATAAGGCCCTTATTTAATAATGACAGAAGTGGTACTGTGATCTCTCTGCTGGGTATTTGCTCCACACATTTTTGCACATGAGATAAAAGTTTGCCCTTATTACACTGACTGCAGTGTGTAGACAAGTGGCAATGGTCCAGCCACACAGAGGCCTCCTCAGCCATTCTGCTGGCACAGAGTCTGGTATCTTAGGACCTCTCTCTAATGCACCTTACTGCTCATTTATTTTCCCACACCTCTCCTTGGTGTTACTGAGCCTCATCCTGAAGGCCTTATAGTAGGGATGTCAGCATTGAGCCCTTGATTTGCTCCAGACAAGCACCTACACTTTCAGAGGTCAAATTCTGCTCTTGCCTTGTGAAACTGCATTGAAGTGGATGAGCTTTGAACAAGTGAAGTCTTTTTTTTTTCTTACCCTCATTCCTTCTCATTAAACTAGCCTTCTCTAAATAGTTATCTGTACTACTTGTACATCCAAGCCAGGCAAATTCATGTGTTCTATATAATAAATCTTTGCAAAGGTGTAGAACAGAAATGAACTTTGTCATGAAAATGAAGTTTCTCTTATGTAAGGGCCACAGCTGTGGTGATTCTAGCACTCTGGGCATCTTGAAAACTGAATTCAGAGTTCCTCCTTAGGCCAGGAAAAATGGGCAGCAACTACTTATAGTTCTGAAATGAATTATGGGAGCACTTACTTATTTGGAAGTCACTAGCTGCTGAGCTGTAGATACCTATATTCTTACATTCACCTTCCTGAACACACTGGTATGATGTATTATTTTGGTTTGCAGTATCAACTTTTTTTTCCAGGAAAGTTAAGCATGCCAGTAGTATTTTATATATATGTAAAATGATCAAAACTGCTTTAATGTATCATGAATATGTCAAGTTTAAGCCCTTGTTAATTCTAATAAATGTTGATATTGGTTTGAAGGACAAGTGTGTTAATGAAGATCTAAATCAAGCAGTCATAAGTACCTCTTTTGCAATGTTCATATATAAAATCATCTGCTGTAGCAGAGGTTCCCTAGCACTGATAATATTAACCCTTCTGCTGTGAATCTTTCTACAATTTATTTTAAAAGAATCTATCTGTGTATGTATCGATCTATAATCTGATAGAGAAATTGTCTTCCCATTCATAACATTTATATAACAGAAGATTCAAATTATTGCATAAATTCTTAAATACTAGAGGGAATTCTAAATGATTCCCCCCTCCCAATAGTATGGGAATTTCATACTCTTCTAAACTCTAATATCATTCACAGTGAACCATTCAAGCAATATTTCTGGCTATCATTCTGTCTCCAGTTTATTGCACTGATGCAACATGTATGACTATTTGCCTTGTGGGCAGGTGGCATATGTGTGCATTCGGTGCAAACAACTTGTGGCCCTCAGAGATTGAATACAAGCTCTTGAGATCAGAGTAGCTGAACTGGTGGAGCTAAGGGGGACAGAGAGGTACATAGATGAGACTTTCAGGGACAAAGCAGAGAGGTCTCAGACCCAGTCTGACAGCCTCTGTGCTGTTGAGAGTGAGAGTTTCAGGGAAGGAGAACATCAAGCTGGAGCATAAGGAAATGATCTCATAGTTGGGACAATCCTTGCAGATGCTGTCACATTGATACTCCTCTGGGGGAGGGGACTCCTGATACTAGAAAAAGACAGGCAAGAATAATGGGGAATTCAATTAGAAATACAGAGAGTTGGGTTTCTGATGACAGGGAGAACCACATGATGAATTGTCTGCTGGGTGAGAAGGCTGGGAACCTGTCACGTCATCTAAATAGACACACGTGCTGTGCTGAGGAGGAGACAGTGGTCATGGTACATGTAGGTAACAATAACATTGGGAAATGTAGGAGAGAGGTCCTGGAGGCCAACTATAGGCTGCTAAGTATGAGATTGAAGTCTAGGTCCTCCATGGTAACATTCTCTGGCACAGTTGAGATGGGCAGACCTGCAGGCTCTGTGTGATGAGACGGTGGTGTTGGCAGAAGGGATTTATGTTTGTTAGGAATTGGGGAACCTTTTCAGAAAGAAGGAGCCTATCCAGGAAGGATGGGCTCCACCTAACGAGAATGGGACCAGATTGCTGGCATGTAAAAATTAAAAAGGTGGCAGAGGAATTTTTAAACTAAGGGCTGGGATAAGCCGACAGATGCAGAGGAACACACAGTCCAGACAGAGACATCCCTTATGGGAGGATTTATTAAAGGGGATATTCTGTACCTTAGTAAAGAGGAGAGGATAGAAGTTGATAAAGTACAGGTAGGGACTGAAGAGAAACAGTCAAACAAGAGTCCCATTCAGTCACATCACATGAAGGCAGAAAACTAAATAATTATGAATTTTATAAGTACTTATATACAAATGGTAAAAATCTAAATACTAAGATGGGTGAACTTGAGTGCCTGGTATTAAATGAGGATAGGCAACACAGAAACTTGGTGGAACAAAGATAATCAATGGAACACAATATCGGGATACAAAATATATGGGAATGACAGAGTGGGTCATGCTGGTGGGAAAGTGGCACTATATGTGAAAGAAAGCTGTCCAAGCTGTCTGGAATGACTGAAGGGCATGAGTTCCAACTTCAAGGCAGACTGTTAAGAACCTGGACACAAACCCCAAATTGGTTGTGAGTTCTATACTTAGATTTTACCAACCAATAATCAACTGTGAACGCCTCGGGCATTCTAACAGCCTTAACATGGAGTTACAGAGTCCCCTTGGGTACTCAGAGTAGCAGCCGTGTTAGTCTGTATTCACAAAAAGAAAAGGAGTACCTGTGGCACCTTAGAGACTAACAAATTTATTAGAGCATAAGCTTTCGTGAGCTACAGCTCACTTCATCGGATGCATTTGGTGGAAAAAGCAGAGGAGAGATTTATACACACACACACACACACACACACACACACACACACACACACACACACACAGAGAACATGAAACAATGGGTTTATCATACACACTGTAAGGAGAGTGATCACTTAAGATAAGCCATCACCAGCAGCAGGGGGGGGAAAGGAGGAAAACCTTTCATGGTGACAAGCAAGGTAGGCTAATTCCAGCAGTTAACAAGAATATCAGAGGAACAGTGGGGGATGGGGTGGGAGGGAGAAATACCATGGGGAAATAGTTTTACTTTGTGTAATGACTCATCCATTCCCAGTCTCTATTCAAGCCTAAGTTAATTGTATCCAGTTTGCAAATTAATTCCAATTCAGCAGTCTCTCGTTGGAGTCTGTTTTTGAAGCTTTTTTGTTGAAGGATAGCCACTCTTAGGTCTGTGATCAAGTGACCAGAGAGATTGAAGTGTTCTCCAACTGGTTTTTGAATGTTATAATTCTTGACGTCTGATTTGTGTCCAGTCATTCTTTTACGTAGAGACTGTCCAGTTTGGCCAATGTACATGGCAGAGGGGCATTGCTGGCACATGATGGCATATATCACATTGGTAGATGCGCAGGTGAACGAGCCTCTGATAGTGTGGCTGATGTGATTAGGCCCTATGATGGTATCCCCTGAATAGATATGTGGACAGAGTTGGCAACGGGCTTTGTTGCAAGGATAGGTTCCTGGGTTAGTGGTTCTGTTGTGTGGTGTGTGGTTGCTGGTGAGTATTTGCTTCAGATTGGGGGGCTGTCTGTAAGCAAGGACTGGCCTGTCTCCCAAGATCTGTGAGAGTGATGGGTTGTCCTTCAGAATAGGTTGTAGATCCTTGATGATGCGTTGGAGAGGTTTTAGTTGGGGGCTGAAGGTGATGGCTAGTGGCGTTCTGTTGTTTTCTTTGTTGGGCCTGTCCTGTAGTAGGTGACTTCTGGGTACTCTTCTGGCTCTGTCAATCTGTTTCTTCACTTCAGCAGGTGGGTACTGTAGTTGTAGGAATGCATGATAGAGCTCTTGTAGATGTTTGTCTCTGTCTGAGGGGTTGGAGCAAATGCGGTTATATCGTAGCGCTTGGCTGTAGACAATGGATCGAGTGGTATGATCTGGATGAAAGCTAGAGGCATGTAGGTAGGAATAGCGGTCAGTAGGTTTCCGATATAGGGTGGTGTTTATGTGACCATCGCTTATTAGCACCGTAGTGTCCAGGAAGTGGATCTCTTGTGTGGACTGGTCCAGGCTGAGGTTGATGGTGGGATGGAAATTGTTGAAATCATGGTGGAATTCCTCAAGAGCTTCTTTTCCATGGGTCCAGATGATGAAGATGTCATCAATGTAGCGCAAGTAGAGTAGGGGCATTAGGGGACGAGAGCTGAGGAAGCGTTGTTCTAAGTCAGCCATAAAAATGTTGGCATACTGTGGGGCCATGCGGGTACCCATCGCAGTGCCACTGATTTGAAGATATACATTGTCCCCAAATGTGAAATAGTTATGGGTGAGGACAAAGTCACAAAGTTCAGCCACCAGGTTAGCCGTGACAGTATCGGGGATACTGTTCCTGACGGCTTGTAGCCCATCTTTGTGTGGAATGTTGGTGTAGAGGGCTTCTACATCCATAGTGGCTAGGATGGTGTTTTTAGGAAGATCACCAATGGACTGTAGTTTCCTCAGGAAGTCAGTGGTGTCTCGAAGATAGCTGGGAGTGCTGGTAACGAAGGGCCTGAGGAGGGAGTCTACATAGCCAGACAATCCTGCTGTCAGGGTGCCAATGCCTGAGATGATGGGGCGTCCAGGATTTCCAGGTTTATGGATCTTGGGTAGCAGATAGAATACCCCAGGTCGGGGTTCTAGGGGTGTGTCTGTGCAGATTTGTTCTTGTGCTTTTTTAATTTAGGCTTGAATAGAGACTGGGAATGGATGAGTCATTACACAAAGTAAAACTATTTCCCCATGGTATTTCTCCCCCCCCCCCACCCCACCCCCCACTGTTCCTCTGATATTCTTGTTAACTGCTGGAATTAGCCTACCTTGCTTGTCACCATGAAAGGTTTTCCTCCTTTTCCGCCCCCTGCTGCTGGTGATGGCTTATCTTAAGTGATCACTCTCCTTACAGTGGGTATGATAAACCCATTGTTTCATGTTTTCTGTGTGTGTGTGTGTGTGTGTGTGTGTGTGTGTGTGTGTGTGTGTGTGTGTGTGTGTGTGTTAATATAAATCTCTCCTCTGCTTTCTCCACCAAATGCATCCGATGAAGTGAGCTGTAGCTCACGAAAGCTTATGCTCTAATAAGTTTGTTAGTCTCTAAGGTGCCACGGGTACTCCTTTCCCCTTGGGTACTCAGATCTATCTTGTCACCCAGGCAAGCATACCTTTGTGACACATGATCTCTTACATCAAGGGTCATGGCAATATTGAGGTTACTCCCAGTCCCAGAGGACAAGTCACTTATCCCAGATCAATTGCACTTTAGATTACACACCAAGGACAATACTTGTAACCAATCCTATAATAAACTACACATTTTATTATATAGGAAAAGGAAATGAGTTATTTACAAGGTTAAAGCAGGTAAACATATATACACACAAATGAGTTACAATCTTCAAGTTCAAAAGGTAATTGAAGCTTCTGTAATTAGCAAGCTCTATATGTCCTTTAGGACTAACCCAGGTTCAGTAGCTGGGGATCCTTTGCTTATGCCCAGAAACCTTTCTGCCCCTGCCCTCCCCTTCCCTGGAGTCCAAGCAGCATAGAGATATAGTTCTTTCTAGTTAGGGATTTTTATTCCCTTCCTCCCTTGTGTTTTAAGCTGCAAACTCAGCAGATGGGAGGAATTCACTTTAGACTCGGGGGAGAGCAATCAACAAAGTTTTTGTCCTTCTTAATGTATTACAATAGTTGTCTGGTGTCGATGGGCCTTCATTGTTGGCCAGGATGTAATGCCTGGGGGAGGGATAGCTCAGTGGTTTGAGCATTGGCCTGCTAAACCCAGGGTTGTGAGTTCAATCATTGAGCGGGTCATTTGGGGATTTGGAGATTGGTCCTGCTCTGAGTAGGGGGTGGGACTAGATTACCTCCTGAGGTCCCTTCCAACCCAGATATTCTATCATTCTACCTTCTGTTGGAGATCACCACTTTAAACTAGTTAATCAATCTCTCTCCTGTATGGTAATTTACAGAGGCTCACAGTACCAACACTTAAATATTGCCATATAATATGGGATATAAATGTTATGAGTGAGAATAATGCACACAGCACCTCACAAGCATTCAATAAATCTAAAGACTAAGCACATTTTAAAAATTTTAATAGCTATTTTAACAATACTAACACACAGGTGAGCCAGACTGATTCCAGTTATGCTTTTGTCAGTGTTTCACTTGGGCATAGGGACCTTGGCATGAGCTGCCACCTGGTTTGCCAGTGTCACAAAAGCATAAAGCCAAATATAGTAAAAAAAAAAAAAAAAAAAAAATCTTAAATGAATCAAACTTCACCCTAGAATCTGTGTGGATAGAAATTCAGTGCCTGAGTAATAAGAATATAGCAGTAGCAATATATTACCAATCACCTGATCAGGATGGTAACAGTGATTGTGAAATGCTCAGGTTGATTAGAGAGTTTACAACAGAAAACTCAATAATAATGGGGGATTTCAACTATCCCTGCATTGATAGTGTACATACCACCTTAAGACAAGATGCATAGATAAAATGTCTAGACACCATTAATGACTGCTTCTTGGAGCAGCTAGTCCTGGAACGCACAAGAGGAGAGGCAATTCTTGATTTAGTGCTAGGTCGCACAGGGGATCTGGTCCAAGAGGTGAAAATATCTGAACTGCTTGGTAACAGTGTCCATAATGTATTTAAATTTAACATCCTTATTGGGAGGAAATATCAAAGAAACCCACCACAGTAGCATTTAACTGCCTAAATATGAACTACACAAACACGAGGAAACTATTTAAACAGAAAGTAAAAGGAAAAGTCACAAGAGTGAAATGCCTGCAAGCTGCATGGACACTTTTTAAAACACCATAATAGAAGCTCAAACTAAATGTATACACCAAATAAAAGAAAAAAAACCAGCAAGAGAACTAAAAAAATGCCCCCTGGCTAAACAGCAGAGTAAAAAAGGCAGTTGGAGACAAAAAGACGTCTTTTAAATATTGCAAGGCAAATACTACTGAGGAAAATAGAAAGGAACATAAACTCTGGAAGGTCAAGTGTAAAAGTATAATTAGGCAGACCAAAAAAGAATCTGAAGAGCAACTAGTAAAAGACTCAAAAACTACCAGCAAAATGTTTAAGTACATTAGAAGCAGGTAGTCTGCCATTCGGTCAGTGGGGCCTGTTTGATCAAGGTGCTAAAGGAGCACTCAAGGATGATAAGGCAATTGAAGAGAAACTAAATGACTTCTTTGCATCAGTCTTCCCTGCAGAGGATGTGAGGGAGATTCCCACACCTGAGCCATTCTTTTTAGGTGACAAATCTGAGGACCTGTCCCAGATTGAGATGTCAATAGAGGAGATTTTGGAATTGATAAAGTAAACAGTAATAAGCATCCACAACCAGATGGTATTCACCCAAGAGTTCTGAAGGAACTCCAATATGAAATTGCAAAACTACTAACTGTGGCGTATAACCTGTCTTTTAAATCAGCCTCTGTACAACGTGACTGGACGATAGCTAATGTACTGCCAATTTTAAAAAAAGGCAAATTGGTTGAAACTATAGTAAAGAACAGAATTATCAGGCACCTATAGATGAACATGATATGGTGGGAAAGAATAACACAGCTTTTGTAAAGGGAAAACATGCCTTGCCAATCTAATAAAAATTTTTGAGGAGGTCAATAAGCTTGTGGACAAGGGTTATCCAGTCGATGATAGTGTACCTGCAAAAATAATGAGGAGTCCTTGTGGCACTTTAGAGATTAAAAAATTTGTTTGGGCATAAGCTTTCGCGGATTAGAACCCACTTCATCAAATTCATGGAGTGGAAAATACATGAAAGGATGGGGGTTGCCTTACCATGTGTGAGGTCAGTCTAACGAGATAAATCAATTAACAGCAGGATACCAAGGGAGGAAAAAATAACTTGTGAAGTGGTAATGAGAGTGGCCCATTACAGACAGTTGAGAAGAAGGTGTAAGTAACAGTAGGGAGAAGTTAGTATTGGGAAAATTAGGTTTAGGTTTTGTAATGACCCAACCTGGGTCTCTCATCAAAGGCTCTTAAGCAAAGTAAGCAGTCATGGGATAAGAAGAAAGGTCCTCTCATGGATCAGTAACTGGTTAAAAGACAGTGCCTTGCATAATGACAGGTTTCAGAGTAGCAGCTGTGTTGGTCTGTATTTGCAAAAAAGAAAAGGAGTACTTGTGGCACCTTAGAGACTAACAAATTTATTTGAGCATAAGCTTTCGTGAGCTACAGCTCACTTCATCGGATGCATTCGGTGGAAATATTTTCCACCGAATGCATCCGATGAAGTGAGCTGTAGCTCACGAAAGTTTATGCTCAAATAAATTTGTTAGTCTCTAAGGTGCCGCAAGTACTCCTTTTCTTTTTGGTTAAAAGACAGGAAACAAAGGATAGGAATAAATGGCCAGTTTTCACAGTAGAGAGAGGAAAATAGCGGAGTTCCCCAAGAATCTGTCCTGGAAACAGTGCCATTCAACATATTCGTAAATGATCTGGAAAAAGAGGTAAAGATGAGATGGCAAAATTTGCAGATGATAAATGTTACTCAAGATAGTTAAGGCTAAAGCTGACTGTGAAGAGTTACAAAGGGATCTCACAAAACTGGGTGATTGGGCAACGAAATGGCAGATGAAATTCAATATTGATAAATGCAAAGTAATGCACATTGGAAAATGTCATCCCAACTGTACATACAAAATGATGGGGTCTAAATTAGCTGTTACCACTCAAGAAAGAGATCTTGGAGTCACTGTGTATAGTTCTCTGAAAACATCTGCTCCATGTGCATTTGTAGCATGATGGGGTAAGGCCAGATGACTATAGAAAATTAGTCTTATTGGGATCCAGGAAGTGGACAGGCAAAGCCCGCCCACTGCTAAGGATCCCCCAGCCTAAGAGGGGGGATCCACAGGACCTGGAAAACCAAATAATTATGGGGGACAACTAATGAACAACAGGGACAGGAATGCGGTCAAAGGGTCAAACGAAGGGAACTGGACATGTCCCCGGGGGACACAGAGCAGAGACCCCAAGACAGCACCTATAGAAAGGTAGTGGGAGATAGATATATTAGCTCCAGGCTAAACAAATCCCTGGTACCAGAATAAGTGAAATGGCAGCTGCTCCAGGTCAATTAAGACACCTGGGGCCAATTAAGAACTGTCTAGAAGGCAGGGGGAATGCTAGGTTGATTGGGACACTTGAAGCCAATCAGGGGCTGGCTGAAACTATTTAAAAGTCTCCCAGTTAGTCAGGTAGGTGTGGATGTCAGGAGTTGTGGGAGGAAGTTGGGCTGTTGAAGAGACTGAGCAGCACACACCATATCAGGTACAAGGAAGGAGGCCCTGAGGTAAGGGTGAAGTCGAGCTTGAGGAAGTGGGGGCTGCTGTGGGAAAGTAGCTCAGGGAATTGTACATGTCATGTTTCTAAAAGGTCAGCTACCATAGCTGATACTATTAGGGTCCCTGGGCTGGAGCCTGGAGTAGAGGGTGGGCCTGGGCTCCCCCTTTGCCCCTTCCCGCCCCCTCCCCCCCCGATTAATCACTGAGACTGGGAGACAATAGAGACTGTGCAAGGGAGGATAGCTTCTCCTCACCTCCCTTGCTGGCTTGTAATGAAAATGGCTCAGTAGACTGTGACCCTTGTCTCTAGAGAGAGAGAGACGGAAATGTGGGACTCATGGAGACAAGGACAGAGCTTTGTCACAGTGTCAAAAAAGCTAATAATGTTAGGAACCATTAGGAAAGGATAGAAAATAAGACAGAAAATATCATAATGCCACTGTATAAATCCATGGTACACCCATATCTTGAATACTACATGCAGTTCTGGTTGCCACATCTAAATTTTTGTATAGATTAGATTTGAAAAAAATAAAGAGAAGGGCTCCAAAAATGATTAGGTGTATGGAATGGATTCCACATGAGAAGAAACTAAAAAGACTGGGACTGCTCATTTTAGAAAAGAGATGACCGACGGGATATGATAGAGGTCTATAAAATAATGCATGGTGTGGAGAAAGTGAAGTGTTATTTACTCCTTCACACAACACAACAACAAGGGGACACCCAATAAAATTAATAGACAGCCGATTGTTTTAAATCATAAGTATTCCTTCACGCATCACACAGTCAACCTAGGAACTTGTTGTCAGGGGATGTTGTGAAGGCCAGAAGTATAACTGGGTTCAAAGAAGAACTAGATAAGTTCATGGAGGATAGATCCATCAATGTCTATCAGCCAAGACAGTCAGGAACACAACCCCATGCACTTGGTGTTCTTAAAACACTGACTGCCAGAATCTGGGACTAGACAACCTGGGATGAATCACTCAAAATTGCCTTGTTCTATTCATTCCCTCTAAAGCATCTGGCATTGGCTGCTGTTGGAAGGCTGGACACTGGCCTAGATGGACCATTGGTCTGACCCAGTGTGGCTGTTCTTATCTAAAGATATATTCTCATCTTAGTGGTAGAGTCTTCTACACTGTCTCTTATGTAAAACAATAGGAGTTATGCAGTTAAACCCCTGTATATAAAAGGGAATATATATTTTATAGCTTACTAAATTTGCTGTAATAGATGCACATTCAGTTGTTTTAAAATATTCATTTATTTGTATTCCAATACTTAATCCAGTTGTCCATTGAGCAGCACACAGATATTTCAACATGTCTGCCATATGTGTATTATTTAAACACAGTTATTACCAAGTGGTACATAAATCAGGCATTGTAGATTACTAAGATGTTGCCTCTAGGGCAAGTTTTCAGACGCCCCATCATCTCAGGCATTGGCACCCTGACAGCAGGATTGTCTGGCTATGTAGACTCCCTCCTCAGGCCCTTCGTTACCAGCACTCCCAGCTATCTTCGAGACACCACCGATTTCCTGAGGAAACTACAGTCCATTGGTGATCTTCCTAAAAACACCATCCTAGCCACTATGGATGTAGAAGCCCTCTACACCAACATTCCACACAAAGATGGACTACAAGCCGTCAGGAACAGTATCCCCGATACTGTCACGGCTAACCTGGTGGCAGAACTTTGTGACTTTGTCCTGACCCATAACTATTTCACATTTGGTGACAATGTATACCTTCAAATCAGCGGCACTGCGATGGGTACCCGCATGGCCCCACAGTATGCCAACATTTTTATGGCTGACTTAGAACAACGCTTCCTCAGCTCTCGTCCCCTAATGCCCCTACTCTACTTGCGCTACATTGATGACATCTTCATCATCTGGACCCATGGAAAAGAAGCTCTTGAGGAATTCCACCATGATTTCAACAATTTCCATCCCACCATCAACCTCAGCCTGGACCAGTCCACACAAGAGATCCACTTCCTGGACACTACGGTGCTAATAAGCGATGGTCACATAAACACCACCCTATATCGGAAACCTACTGACCGCTATTCCTACCTACATTCCTCTAGCTTTCATCCAGATCATACCACTCGATCCATTGTCTACAGCCAAGCGCTACGATATAACCGCATTTGCTCCAACCCCTCAGACAGAGACAAACACCTACAAGATCTCTATCATGCATTCCTACAACTACAATACCCACCTGCTGAAGTGAAGAAACAGATTGACAGAGCCAGAAGAGTACCCAGAAGTCACCTACTACAGGACAGGCCCAACAAAGAAAACAACAGAACTAGCCATCACCTTCAGCCCCCAACTAAAACCTCTCCAACGCATCATCAAGGATCTACAACCTATCCTGAAGGACGAGCCATCGCTCTCTCAGATCTTGGGAGACAGACCAGTCCTTGCTTACAGACAGCCCCCCAATCTGAAGCAAATACTCACCAGCAACCACACACCACACAACAGAACCACTAACCCAGGAACCTATCCTTGCAACAAAGCCCGTTGCCAACTCTGTCCACATATCTATTCAGGGGATACCATCATAGGGCCTAATCACATCAGCCACACTATCAGAGGCTCGTTCACCTGCGCATCTACCAATGTGATATATGCCATCATGTGCCAGCAATGCCCCTCTGCCATGTACATTGGCCAAACTCGACAGTCTCTACGTAAAAGAATGAATGGACACAAATCAGACGTCAAGAATTATAACATTCAAAAACCAGTTGGAGAACACTTCAATCTCTCTTGTCACTCGATCACAGACCTAAGAGTGGCTATACTTCAACAAAAAAGCTTCAAAAACAGACTCCAACGAGAGACTGCTGAATTGGAATTAATTTGCAAACTGGATACAATTAACTTAGGCTTGAATAGAGACTGGGAATGGATGAGTCATTACACAAAGTAAAACTATTTCCCCATGGTATTTCTCCCTCCCACCCCACCCCCCACTGTTCCTCTGATATTCTTGTTAACTGCTGGAATTAGCCTACCTGCTTGTCACCATGAAAGGTTTTCCTCCTTCCCCCCCCTGCTGTTGGTGATGGCTTATCTTAAGTGATCACTCTCCTTACAGTGTGTATGATAAACCCATTGTTTCATGTTCTCTATGTGTGTGTATATAAATCTCTCCTCTGTTTTTTCCACCAAATGCATCCGATGAAGTGAGCTGTAGCTCACGAAAGCTTATGCTCTAATAAATTTGTTAGTCTCTAAGGTGCCACAAGTACTCCTTTTCTTTTTATCAATCTTGTGGTTACTTCCCCCTTCACAGCCTCCCCCCTTTTAATTTGTAGCAAATCTTGGTATGAGTAGTTACCATAGTAGCATGGTAGGATTGTTCAAATGGGGAAAAAAGATGGAAATATGCAGAATTACCTGTTTCAGAGTAGCAGCCGTGTTAGTCTGTATTTGCAAAAAGAAAAGGAGTACTTTGGCACCTTAGAGACTAACAAATTTATTAGAGCATAAGCTTTTGTGAGCTACAGCTCACTTCATCGGATGCATTTGGTGGAAAAAACAGAGAAAGGTTTTCCTCCTTCCCCCCCCCCCCCCCCCCGCTGCTGGTGATGGCTTATCTTAAGTGATCACTCTCCTTACAGTGTGTATGATAAACCCATTGTTTCATGTTCTCTGTGTGTGTATATCAATCTCCCCTCTGTTTTTTCCACCAAATGCATCCGATGAAGTGAGCTGTATCTCACGAAAGCTTATGCTCTAATAAATTTGTTAGTCTCTAAGGTGCCACAAGTACTCCTTTTCTTTTTGCAGAATTACCTGTAACTGATTCAGGTTGCTGCATCCAATATGTACCCACTAACCACAGCCAGATACATGACATGAAAACAATTATCAGTGAATATGTGGTGAGAAAAATATTGTGATATTATTTGTATTACTGTGACACCTACAGGCCTCTGTCAGGATTGGAGCCCCATTATGCTAGATGCTGTATAAATATAGAGTTGAAAGATGGCCCCTGACCCATATATCTGTGAAGTATCTGCCTAGCTTCATAAGCCTGGTGAATAAGGGGGAGAAAATATACTACAAATTTATTTGAAAACTATCACAGAATCCTTCAAAATTTTGACAAATATCTGACCAGTTCTTCCACCACCCTCCAGTTAAGGAGGAAGCTTTGCTGTCTCCCAAGTAACTAATCTCCACAGCATGAGAGAGTTCTTCTATACACATTGCAGGATGACATGTAACCAAATGGAAACCTTGAAAAGGTCACCATTGCTGAGATATTCATATAGTACTCTCTGTAACTCAGCAGCCTTATTCACTAGCTCAGCTTTAATATGAATGATGTTCCCCATGGCCCCTGATAGTACCCAAATGGTCTGTTTTTGAGGTATTTTATTCTGATCTACCTCAGTATGTTGAGAACCACCCTGAGGCTGTTTTTCATTTATGTTCAGATTGCAGTATTTAAAAACACAGCTGGCAGCCACGGAGCACCTGCCATTTCATAGAATCCTAGAATATCAGAGTTGGAAGGGACCACAGGAGGTCATCTAGTCCAACCCCCTGCTCAAAGCAGGACCAATCCCCAACTAAATCATCCCAGCCAGGGCTTTGTCAAGCCTGACCTTAAAAACCTCTAAGGAAGGAGATTCCACCACCTCCCTAGGTAACACATTCCAGTGCTTCACCATCCTCCTAGTGAAAAAGTTTTTCCTAATATCCAACCTAAACCTCCCCCACAGCAACTTGAGACCATTTCTCCTTGTTCTGTCATCTGGTACCACTGAGAACAGTCTAGATTCATCCTCTTTGGAACCCCCTTTCAGGTAGTTGAAAGCAGCTATCAAATCCCCCCTCATTCTTCACTTCCGCAGACTAAACAATCCCAGTTCCCTCAGTCTCTCCTCATACATCATGCGCGCCAGCCCCCTAATCATTTTTTTTGCCCTCTGCTGGGCGTTTTCCAATTTTTCCACATCCTTCTTATAGTGAGGGGCCCAAAACTGGACACAGTACTCCAGATGAGGCCTCACCAATATCGAATAGAGGGAAACGATCACGTCCCTCAATCTGCTGGCAATGCCCCTACTTATACAGCCTATCAGTTTTCCCTCGATCTGCTGGCAATGCCCCTACTTATAAGCCCAAAATGCCATTAGCCTTCTTGGCAACAAGGGCACACAGTTGACTTATATCCAGCTTCTTGTCCACTGTAACCCCGAGGTCCTTTTCTGCAGAATTGCTGCCTAGTCATTCAGTCCCTAGTCTGTAGCGGTGCATGGGATTCTTCCGTCCTAAGTTGACTCTGCACTTGTCCTTGTTGAACCTCATCAGATTTCTTTTGGCCCAATCCTCTAATTTGTCTAGGGCCCTCTGTATCCTATCCCTACCCTCCAGTGTATCTACCACTCCTCCCAGTTTAGTGCCATCTGCAAACTTGCTGAGGGTGCTGTCCATGCCATCCTCCAGATCATTAATGAAGATATTGAACAAAAACGGCCCTAGGACCGACCCTTGGGGCACTCGACATGATACTGGCTGCCAACTAGACATAGAGCCATTAATCACTACCCATTGAGCCCGACGATCTAGCTAGCTTTCTATCCACCTTATAGTCCATCCATCCAGCCCATACTTTTTTAACTTGCTGGCAGGAATACTGTGGGAGACCGTACCAAAAGCTTTGCTAAAGTCAAGGAATAACACATCCACTGCTTTCCCCTCATCCACAGAGCCAGTTATCTCGTCATAGAAGACAATTAGATTAGTCAGGCATGACTTGCCCTTGGTGAATCCATGCTGACTGTTCCTGATCACTTTCCTCTCCTCTAAGTGCTTCAGAATTGAATCCTTGAGGACCTGATCCATGATTTTTCCAGGGACTGAGGTGAGGCTGACTGGCCTGTAGTTCCCCAGATCCTCCTTCTTCTCTTTTTTAAAGATGGGCACTACATTAACCTTTTTCCAGTCGTCCGGGACCTCCCCCGATTGCTATGAATTTTCAAAGAAAATGGGCAACGGCTCTGCAATCACATCCACCAACTCCTTTAGCATTCTTGGATGCAGCGCATCTGGCCCCATGGACTTGTGCTTGTCCAGCTTTTCTAAATAATCCTGAACCACTTCTTTCTCCACAGAGGCTGGTCACCTCCTCCCCATGCTGTGGTGCCCAATGCAGTAGTCTGGGAGCTGACTTTGTTCGTGAAGATAGAGGCAAAAAAAGCATGGAGTATATTAGCTTTTTCCACATCTGTCACTAGGTTGCCTCCCTCGTTCAGTAAGGAGCCCACACATTCCTTGACTTTCTTCTTGTTCCTAACATACCTGAAGAAACCCTTCTTGTTACTCTTAACATCTCTTGCTAGCTGCAACTCCAGATGTGATTTGGCCTTCCTGATTTCACTCCTGCATGTCTGAGCAATATTTTTATACTCCTCCCTGGTCATTTGTCCAATCTTCCACTTCTTGTAAGCTTCTTTTTTGTGTTTAAGATCAGCAAGGATTTCACTGTTAAGCCAAGCTGGTTGTCTGCCATATTTACTATCTTTCCACACATCAGGATGATTTGTTCCTGTAACCTCAGTAAGGATTCTTTAACATACAGCCAGCTCTCCTGGACTCCTCTCCCGCTCATGTTATTCTCCCAGGGGATCCTGCCCATCAGTTCCCTGAGGGAGTCAAAGTCTGCTTTTCTGAAGTCCAGGGTCTGTATTCTGCTGCTCTCCTTTCTTCCCTGTGTCAGGATCCTGAACTCTACTATCTCATGGTCACTGCCTCTCGGGTTCCCATCCACTTTTGCCTCCCTTACTAATTCTTCCTGATTTGTGAGCAGCAGGTCAAGAAGAGCTCTGCCCCTAGTTGATTCCTCCAGCACTTGCACTAGAAAATTGTCCCTTACGCTTTCCAAAAACTTCTTGGATTGTCTGTGCACCGCTGTATTGCTCTCCCAGCAGATGTCAGGGTGATTGAAGTCTCCCATGAGAACCAGGGCCTGCGATCTAGTAACTTCCGTGAGTTGCAGGAAGAAAGCCTCATCCACCTCCTCCCCTGGTGCGGTGGTCTATAGCAGACTCCCACCACGACATCACCCTTGTTGCTCATACTTCTAAACTTAATCCAGAGACTCTCAGGTTTTTCTGCAGTTACCAGACCTCTGAGCAGTCATACTGCTCTCTCACTTACAATGCAACTCCCCACCTTTTCTGCCCTGCCTGTCCTTCCTGAACAGTTTATATCCATCCATGACAGTACTTAAGTCATGTGAGTTACCCCACCAAGTCTCTGTTATTCCAATCACATCATAATTCCTTGACTGTGGCAGGACTTCCAGTTCTCCCTGCTTGTTTCCCAGGAAGATGGACAAGAACACCACTTGCACCTCAAACTCCTTTATCCTTCTTCTCAGAGCCAAGTAGTCTGCCGTGATCCGCTCAAGGTCATTCTTGGCAGTATCATTTGTGCCACGTGGAAAAGCAGGAAGGGAACCGCCATCAATGGAAGCTGCGGGGGCAGGCGGAGGCAGTGTGCAGGGCGGCCTGGTCATGCCTCCTCTTAGGAGCTGAGCCCAGAACCCACCTCACCTTGTCCCATGCCCCAACCCCCATTGACTTCCACGATTAGACAGTCTCTACCCTGGCCTTTTTCCTTCCACAGGGAGGATGGACAAGACCACTTGCACCTCAAACTCCTTTATCCTTCTTCTCAGAGCCATGTAGTCTGCCGTGATCTGCTCAAGGTCATTCTTGGCAGTATCATTGGTGCCCACGAGGAAAAGCAGGAAGGGAACCGCCATCAATGGGAGCTGTGGGGGAAGGCGGAGGCAGTGCGCAGGGCGGCCTGGTCATGTCTCCTCCTAGGAGCTGAGCCCAGAGCCCACTTCACCTTGTCCCGTGCTCCTGCCCCCTTCCACACCCAAATTTCTGCTGCTGCTGAGGGAGCAGGGTGCGGTGGCCCGAGACTTCCCAGCAGCAGCTGGTGCGACAGGCAGAGGAGCTGCCTCGGACCAGGTGCACCAGCCGCTGTAGAAGTCACAGAGGTCACAGAATCCATGACCTCTGTGACAAACTCGCAGCCTTAGACATGAGTTTATATGGGCAGCAGGTGGATATCTTCAATCAGTTTCTCATGTTTAGCTCTGCAAGGGCATAAAAGCCAGGTGGCAGGCACAATAGTGCATAGCCGTATAATAACCCATATGCGTCTCTAGCCCCTAAGCACAGGACTGACTGGTAACGGTGTACAGATGGCTGGAGTCTTGATGCAAGTTACTGATATATATATACTAATGTGCTTCCTTCACTGGAGAAAAAAAGAAAAATAACTCCTCAACTTTTCCCTGCACAGGGCATATGAACAGCTATTGTAATTCAGTAATGAGCATTACTGTAATAATACTGCTAATAATAAAAAATACTTAGCATCTTTCTTTCATTTGAGGATCTAATAGCACTTTGCAAACATGAATTGAACAACTTATACCTTATTATAAGATTCAAAATTAATTGCTCCAAGCTACTGCTATGTGATTGGTCCCTTATAAATACCACTGTTCTATGCTTCGGTGCAATCCTGATGGACAAGACTGATCTCACCAGGTGGTCAGTCCAACAATCGTCAGCTCCTCTCTTGACATGGGTGATTTGGACATCCTGTGGTCTTACAATGACATAGTCTAGAATGTTCCACTGTTTTTAGTGGGGGTGTTGCCAAGCTGTTTTGTCCTTGTTGCTTTGTCTGAAGATTGTATTTGTGATCACAAGGTTGTGCTATGCACATTTGCTGAGTAGAAGGATGTCATTGGAATTGGTCTTGCCCACTCCTTCCTTCCCAATAGTGCTACTCCATACATTAGAAACGTGGCCAACTCTTGCGTTAAAGTCCCCTGAGAGGATTATCTTATTTGTTTTTGGAATAGATGATAAAATTTTATCCAGTGTAGAAGTCAGTGTAGAAGGATTCTTTCTGTTCTTCTTCAGCGTCAAGAGTTGGTTCATATGCACTGATGATAGTGGCAAATGACTTATTGACCAATTGGATGCGGCGGGTCATAAGGCACTCATTGATGCTGATGGGGAGCTCAGTCAGGTGTTTGTCTAGAAGGTTGACACCGAAGCATGGAAAGCAATCCAAATCATACAGACGCCAATACAATATCCAAAGACTTCAATCTTCAATGCACCAAGAGAGCTTCCAAACACTCCTCAGTGAAAAACTGGCCATATGCACACCTGGAAATGACAGCACAAGTCTCGAAGAAGACTGTGAAGCCCTAAAACAGACCATCCATGAGGTTTACAAGGCACTCGGATAGCATGGTGATGGGAGCCATAAGTATTAAAAAACAGTTGTATTATATGGCTGAGACAATTTGTGTAAGGTAATATCTTTTATTGGACCAACTTCTGTTGGTGAAAGAAACTAGCTTTCAAGCTACACAGAGCTCTTCTTCTGGTCTCCTTGTATGACTGTCTTTTAAAGCTGAAGCAAACTATATCTCTCCAGTATACTCAGGTGAATAGGACCTTGAAAGTGGGTGAGACTTAACATGGAAGCCCTGTAGGGCTCACTCATTCTGTTCAAGCCAGAACGAGCCCTGAGAGGTGCCTCAGAAAGAGCAAATCTCAAGAGAATACAGTTGGAGCCTCTGTGAAAGCTAAGATTTTCGAGGATGTTCACACTGCTGAATGGAATCAGACCTGCTGCATTGGCTATGGTCATTTTGGTCTGCAGTGGTTTGCCTACAGAGATTAAACAAACCCTAATGCTGACGGCTCTTGGAGACACTCTTTTAGATAGTGTAGCAGAAGCCTGTGTTTTTAAGAGTGGGCCACGTGTATGCAGTTTTAGTAGCAGCAAGAGTCAATATGAATTTGGGCATGGATTTGCTTGTGATTTCCATAGTTTTTCCCATGCATGTGAACAGAACATTGAGATACGAGTCTTCTAAAGAAAAGTTTAGTATAGGAACCTAGAACGATTAGATTTTCATTCTGGCTGGTGGGGTACAGTAGGTATGTGTGTGTGAGAGGGGATATTTTAACACTTATCGAATATCAGATACCAAATGACTAAGCACAGTTGTGCTCATTATTTCTGTGCTCTTTTGTTAAAAGTTGAACCTTTAAAACTGATCGTTAGCACAAAATCATGGATATTGGTCATGGAAAAGAGCTCTTAGGACATTTAGTCTACCCTCCCCTGCTGCCCATTATTCTCCATATTTGTTACCCCATGGATGTTCCCACATCGTATTTCTGACCATTGATAGACTGTGGCCCCTCAGTCAATGACTGGTATTATATTCCTCTGAATGTAATGGTTACTGAGGTGAGGAATAGGGAGGAGTTGACTTCCTCATTCCCTACCTCAGTAACCTTTTCCAGCAACCAACTGTGCATTTGCTAGTGAAAAAGCACATTAAGCTTAATCTTGCTGCTAAAATGATCAGTAGTTTTAAATGTGGACATTTAATTTATTGTTCAGAGTTAACACGACTCTGAGATGAATGAGACAGAACACATCCTTCTCAGAGCTACAATTTCATATTCACATTTGAAAAGGTTTCTTTGAGACCACAAGGACTAAAATGAAATCTTAGATTCTGAAACACAATTAAGCAGCTACTTTTAAAAATGCCATTTGTATGGTTTTTTCACAGCCTCATAATTACATTATACATGAGGCTCTGGTTGTTATTTTAATTGCTTGCTGCCTTAAATTCCCCCTCCCTCCTCATTATCTGCTTTACTGCTGCCTAATGTGCCACATATGCCTGGGAAAATTATAGTGGTAGCACCTAGAGGCCAACTGAGATTGGGGTCCTACTGTGCTAGATGCTGTACAAATCCAGAATAATAGCCAGTCCTTGCTCTAAAGAGTTTATAGTTTAAATGCACCTTCACCATCCATTCTAGTTGATACATCAGAAAATTCAATATGGAATTTGGTGGAGAAACATCAGTGGAATGATGCTGCATCATAGATAGTACACAAAGTAGTTAGCTACAGTTAAGACCTGGATCCTACAAAGTGCTCTGCACAAAGCCTTATTGAAGCCTGTGGATTGCAGGATTTGGGCCTAAATTTTCAATCCTGATGTACTTAGAAGGCTTTTTTTTATTATTTTTTTATTATGTAGTTATTTATTGTGGGTCCAATTCTGCCAGTCTTACTCAAGCTGAGTAGTGCCATTGGAACAGCTGCTCAGCTTGGGTAAGTGTGACAGAATCGAGCTTCTAGTTACTCTTTATTATTATGTTTGTTGGGCAGATTATTCTGAGTTTAGCATCAGGTTTTGTTTCCACAAGGAGACTGGCTGTTCTTCAGCAACTGGGACAAAAAATATGATTCTTCAACTTGAAAATATTAAAGGGGCCCATCAAAATGAGGCCCACACAGGGGATTTAGGGGCGGAAGTTGATGACTTCAAATAAAGCAATTCTAAAGAGGGCTGCTTTTGACAAACAGTAGGACAGCAACTCTCTGAAAATGTGAATAAACTGGAATCAATTCTTTGGCAGGTTGCGCAGTACATAAATTGAATTATCACTAGGGGAAAAAACCCAGCTTGCAAGGACATTGATCTCTATTGTAGTGGAACCCCAGCTGTTCTGTGAAGGGGAATAACAGGGCCGTCACGCAACTGCTGCAGCACACTGTGCAGAATCAATGCGTATAGTATTATTCAGGCACCTGTAATTAGAATGCCTCAGTGGTTTTTGCCTGTTGGCTAGAAGATAGGGTATGTGTCCAGCTAATGGAAATTGAAGAAAAAGAATTCTTTCAATTATCCATATTCTGCATAATTTCTGACCCTTTTTTAAATATATTTTTGTTCCATGTATTGGATTAGTCCAGTGATACTCAGACTGAAGTAGTTCAGGAGCCAAATTAGCAAACAGCATTACCTAAAAGAGCCACAGTAGTGTGACTTCATTGTTTCATTTACTATTTTATTTTTATACATATAGAATATTATTTTTCACAGCAGAATGACTGACCAATTATTCTACAATTGGTTAATAACATAGTAAAAGCATCCTGATTGGTTGTTAGTTAAATCACACCATGTTTTAATATCAAGTGCAGCAGAGAGCCACAGGAGACGCATTACAGACCGACTTGCGGCTCCCAAGCCTCAGTCTGAGTATCAGTGGATTAGTCTAATTTTTTCACTTGTCCTGGTACCACTTATAAATAAAACAAATATATAGCATTGATTTCAACTCCATCATAGTAATTGCTATAAGTGCCCCAGTCTTCTGTTGTTGAGTTTAGGCTCAGGAGAGTCAGATATTCTGGATTATGGAGTGAGTGGGTTGTGGCTCCCTTTGAAATTGGTGGGACCACTGTCTCCTCTCACCCACTTTCCTATGGGAAAAAAGTTAGGACAATATTGTCACGACCACAGCAGTAAGTGCTGGATGGGATTGCAATTACAGTGAAACTGGAAAGTAAGCCAGCAAACACCTATTGTAGCAACCAGATGCGGTTGAGAGCTTTGTGACTGACTGCCATCCTTCCTAAATTAGTGTTTAATCTTGCCATCCTTACTCACAGGAGCAGTCATTATAGGCTAGACTGTGCCTCCCCTTACATGGCATATAATGGGAGAGGGAGTAAGGATCCTTTCATATACACACATCTCCTGAGGCCAGTGGAAGGGTAATCCAGAATTTACAAACCTTGTGATAAGGGGAACATAGGGCCTACCATACAGATGCTGCTCCTGTGAAGCAACTTAACTAAAAGAGGGTAGGGAGCTGGTGGAGTGATTGCAGATGCCTTCCGAGGCTCCCTCTTGGTTCTGCACCAACCTTTTTTGTAGCAACCAGGCAAGGTACTAACACACTTCAACAGGACTTTATTGTTAAAGTGAAGGAGTACTTGTGGCACTTTAGAGACTAACAAATTTATGTGAACATAAGCTTTCGTGAGCTACAGCTCACTTCATCAGCTGTAGCTCATGAAAGCTTATGCTCAAATAAATTTGTTAGTCTCTAAGATGCCACAAGTACTCCTTTTCTTTTTGCGAATACAGACTAACACGGCTGCTACTCTGAAAATTGTTAAAGTGGAAACCTCTTTACCAAGCTCCTGCTGCACCCTCGGTAGCTCTCACTCCACCTCCTCAAATCCCTCCCCCCCCCCCCGTTTCCTGTCCTTTCAGACTCCCAACAGCCAGTGCTCCCAGTTCTAATAATTACAAGCAGCATCTAAACACCATACTTTATTTACAGGCTCTGTGCTGTTACCACAATATTGCCCTATATGACTAGTCACATTGAAGTCAATGAAACTAGAAACTACTCGTGTGGGTACAGGTTGCAATATCGCACCTTATCGTTTTGAATAAATTGATGGGATTTTTATGGACATTATTGAATGGTCCAACTCATAATTAAATAGGCAGGAAGAGCTGTTTCTGAGTGTAATGGTCTGTGTCTGAGTTAAGGTTTGTCTGTGTGTGAGGGCTGAATACTTCACAGTTTCTGAGCTTGGAAACAACAATTCCAGCTAAAGAACATCCCCCTCCCCACTTGGGAATAGTGGCTTGACTTGTCACATTGTAAGTCATGTTGTAGATTTTAAATGATGGTGATTATTTGAAAGCACCGTCATGAAAATCCAGTAAGTATTTTGCATATGGCTCTTAATTAAGGTAAAACGTAAGACCTACTAGAAAGTTGAAATCTTCTCTGTTGTCTGTAATTGATTCTTCTAAACAGGGTGTCCAGTGTATTTGGAGGTCCCATTATTTATCTGTCTTAAGTATTGGCAGAACACCAGAACCCAAGGGACTTAGAGTTAATATTTAGGGAGCGAGAAACTGAACCCCAAACAAAGGTATATCATTAATTATTAATTTTGGAAATTGGCAAGGACCCGTTTGCCTTCACTTGCAAATAGCGCCGTAGTCAGAGTTGGCAACGGGCTTTGTTGCAAGGATAGTTGGCAACTCTGTCCACATATCTATTCAGGGGACACCATCATAGGGCCTAATCACATCAGCCACACTATCAGAGGCTCGTTCACCTGCGCATCTACCAATGTGATATATGCCATCATGTGCCAGCAATGCCCCTCTGCCATGTAGAATCATAGAATCATAGAATCATAGAATATCAGGGTTGGAAGGGACCCCAGAAGGTCATCTAGTCCAACCCCCTGCTCAAAGCAGGACCAAGTCCCAGTTAAATCATCCTAGCCAGGGCTTTGTCAAGCCTGACCTTAAAAACCTCTAAGGAAGGAGATTCTACCACCTCCCTAGGTAACGCATTCCAATGTTTCACCACCCTCTTAGTGAAAAAGTTTTTCCTAATATCCAATCTAAACCTCCCCCATTGCAACTTGAGACCATTACTCCTCGTTCTGTCATCTGCTACCATTGAGAACAGTCTAGAGCCATCCTCTTTGAAACCCCCTTTCAGGTAGTTGAAAGCAGCTATCAAATCCCCCCTCATTCTTCTCTTCTGCAGACTAAACAATCCCAGCTCCCTCAGCCTCTCCTCATAAGTCATGTGCTCTAGACCCCTAATCATTTTTGTTGCCCTTCGCTGTACTCTTTCCAATTTATCCACATCCTTCTTGTAGTGTGGGGCCCAAAACTGGACACAGTACTCCAGATGAGGCCTCACCAGTGTCGAATAGAGGGGAACGATCACGTCCCTCGATCTGCTCGCTATGCCCCTACTTATACATCCCAAAATGCCATTGGCCTTCTTGGCAACAAGAGCACACTGCTGACTCATATCCAGCTTCTCGTCCACTGTCACCCCTAGGTCCTTTTCCGCAGAACTGCTGCCGAGCCATTCGGTCCCTAGTCTGTAGCGGTGCATTGGATTCTTCCATCCTAAGTGCAGGACCCTGCACTTATCCTTATTGAACCTCATTAGATTTCTTTTGGCCCAATCTTCCAATTTGTCTAGGTCCTTCTGTATCCTATCCCTCCCCTCCAGCGTATCTACCACTCCTCCCAGTTTAGTATCATCCGCAAATTTGCTGAGAGTGCAATCCACACCATCCTCCAGATCATTTATGAAGATATTGAACAAAACGGGCCCCAGGACCGACCCCTGGGGCACTCCACTTGACACCGGCTGCCAACTAGACATGGAGCCATTGATCACTACCCGTTGAGCCCGACAATCTAGCCAGCTTTCTACCCACCTTATAGTGCATTCATCCAGCCCATACTTCCTTAACTTGCTGACAAGAATGCTGTGGGAGACCGTGTCAAAAGCTTTGCTAAAGTCAAGAAACAATACATCCACTGCTTTCCCTTCATCCACAGAACCAGTAATCTCATCATAAAAGGCGATTAGATTAGTCAGGCATGACCTTCCCTTGGTGAATCCATGCTGACTGTTCCTGATCACTTTCCTCTCCTCTAAGTGCTTCAGGATTGATTCTTTGAGGACCTGCTCCATGATTTTTCCAGGGACTGAGGTGAGGCTGACCGGCCTGTAGTTCCCAGGATCCTCCTTCTTCCCTTTTTTAAAGATGGGCACTACATTAGCCTTTTTCCAGTCATCCGGGACTTCCCCCGTTCGCCACGAGTTTTCAAAGATAATGGCCAAGGGCTCTGCAATCACAGCCACCAATTCCCTCAGCACTCTCGGATGCAATTCGTCCGGCCCCATGGACTTGTGCACGTCCAGCTTTTCTAAATAGTCCCTAACCACCTCTATCTCTACAGAGGGCTGGCCATCTCTTCCCCATTTTGTGATGCCCAGCACAGCAGTCTGGGAGCTGACCTTGTTAGTGAAAACAGAGGCAAAAAAAGCATTGAGTACATTAGCTTTTTCCACATCCTCTGTCACTAGCTTGCCTCCCTCATTCAGTAAGGGGCCCACACTTTCCTTGGCTTTCTTCTTGTTGCCAACATACCTGAAGAAACCCTTCTTGTTACTCTTGACATCTCTTGCTAGCTGCAGCTCCAGGTGCGATTTGGCCCTCCTGATATCTTTCCTACATGCCCGAGCAATATTTTTATACTCTTCCCTGGTCATATGTCCAACCTTCCACTTCTTGTAAGCTTCTTTTTTATGTTTAAGATCCGCTAGGATTTCACCATTAAGCCAAGCTGGTCGCCTGCCATATTTACTATTCTTTCGACTCATCGGGATGGTTTGTCCCTGTAACCTCAACAGGGATTCCTTGAAATACAGCCAGCTCTCCTGGACTCCCTTCCCTTTCATGTTAGTCCCCCAGGGGATCCTGGCCATCTGTTCCCTGAGGGAGTCAAAGTCTGCTTTCCTGAAGTCCAGGGTCCGTATCCTGCTGCTTACCTTTCTTCCCTGCGTCAGGATCCTGAACTCAACCAACTCATGGTCACTGCCTCCCAGATTCCCATCCACTTTTGCTTCCCCCACTAATTCTACCCGGTTTGTGAGCAGCAGGTCAAGAAAAGCGCTCCCCCTAGTTGGCTCCCCTAGCACTTGCACCAGGAAATTGTCCCCTACGCTTTCCAAAAACTTCCTGGATTGTCTATGCACCGCTGTATTGCTCTCCCAGCAGATATCAGGAAAATTAAAGTCACCCATGAGAATCAGGGCATGCGATCTAGTAGTTTCCGTGAGTTGCCGGAAGAAAGCCTCATCCACCTCATCCCCCTGGTCCGGTGGTCTATAGCAGACTCCCACCATGACATCACTCTTGTTGCACACACTTCTAAACTTAATCCAGAGACACTCAGGTTTTTCCACAGTTTCGTACCGGAGCTCTGAGCAGTCATACTGCTCCCTTACATACAGTGCTACTCCCCCACCTTTTCTGCCCTGCCTGTCCTTCCTGAACAGTTTATAACCATCCATGACTGTACTCCAGTCATGTGAGTTATCCCACCAAGTCTCTGTTATTCCAATCACGTCATAATTCCTTGACATCACCAGGACCTCCAGTTCTCCCTGCTTGTTTCCAAGGCTTTGTGCATTTGTATATAAGCACTTGAGATAACCTGTTGATCGCCCCTCATTCCCAGTATGAGGCAGGAGCCCTCCCCTCACAGACATTCCTGCCTGTGCTTCCTCCCGGTATCCCGCTTTCCCACTTACCTCAGGGCTTTGGTCTCCTTCCCCCGGTGAACCTAGTTTAAAGCCCTCCTCACTAGGTTAGCCAGCCTGCTGGCAAAGATGTTCTTCCCTCTCTTCGTAAGATGGAGCCCGTCTCTGCCCAGCACTCCTCCTTCATGGAACACCATCCCATGGTCAAAGAATCCAAAGCCTTCTCTCCGACACCACCTGCGTAGCCATTCGTTGACCTCCACGATTCGACGGTCCCTACCCAGGCCTTTTCCTTCCACGGGGAGGATGGACGAGAACACCACTTGCGCCTCCAACTCCTTTATCCTTCTTCCCAGAGCCACGTAGTCCGCAGTGATCCGCTCAAGGTCATTCTTGGCAGTATCATTGGTGCCCACGTGGAGAAGCAGGAAGGGGTAGCGATCCGAGGGCTTGATGAGTCTCGGCAGTCTCTCCGTCACATCACGAATCTTAGCCCCTGGCAAGCAGCAGACTTCTCGGTTTTCCCGGTCAGGGCGGCAGATAGATGACTCAGTCCCCCGGAGGAGAGAGTCCCCGACCACCACCACCCGCCTTCTCCTCTTGGGAGTGGTGGTCGTGGAACCCCCAACCTCAGGACATCGCATCTCATGCCTCCCAACCAGCGGAGTCTCCTTCTGCTTTCTCCCCCCAGACATATCATCTGGTCCACTCTCCGCATTGGTACCTGTGGAGAGAACATGAAAGCGGTTAGTTACCTGTGTCTGTGTTACTGGAACCCGGACATTCCGCTTACCTCTTCTGGAGGTCACATGTTGCCAAGCTTCTTCACTGGCCTCTTGGCTCCTCTGTGCAACCTGCTCTAAATCTTTAGAGCTTTGTGCCCCTAGAAGGCTATCCTGAGTTTGGTCCAGAAAATCCTCAGTCTCTCGTATACAACGCAGGGTCGTTACCTGTTGCTCCAGACCTTCAATCTTCTCTTCCAATATGGAGACCAGCTTGCACTTTGTACAGACAAAGTCGCTTCTGTCCTGTGGAAGAAAGACAAACATGGCACATCCAGTGCAGGTCACAACAGCTGAACCCCCCCCTTCCATATCACCTACCTACTATGAGCTTCCTCAGAGACGTTGGCAAGATGTAAGCCTCACTGGGCTCACTCCAGGCGAACTCCCAGGCAAACTCCTGCTGTGAGCTGCTCTGCTGTCCCCGCTGCTCCGCTGGTTCGCTGCCGCTCAGCTGGTTCGCGAGGCTCTGGCTATTTTTAAACAGCCAGGCTTCCCTGACGCAAACACACAGACACCCTAATGCCCGCCCCCTGCAGGCTAGCAGCCAATCAGACACTCACTCAGGCTCTCTCCCTGCCCTCCCAGCAAACACACGCTCGGATACTTCCTCAGCAAGCAAACACACACACTCGGATACTTACCAGTCCCAGTACCAGTGTACATTGGTCAAACTGGACAGTCTCTACGTAAAAGAATGAATGGACACAAATCAGACGTCAAGAATTATAACATTCAAAAACCAGTTGGAGAACACTTCAGTCTCTCTGGTCACTCGATTACAGACCTAAGAGTGGCTATCCTTCAACAAAAAACCTTCAAAAACAGACTCCAATGAGAGACTGCTGAATTGGAATTAATTTGCAAACTGGATACAATTAACTTAGGCTTGAATAGAGACTGGGAATGGATGAGTCATTACACAAAGTAAAACTATTTCCCCATGGTATTTCTCCCCCCCACCCCACTGTTCCTCTGATATTCTTGTTAACTGCTGGAAATAGCCTACCTTGCTTGTCACCATGAAAGGTTTTCCTCCTTTCCCCCCCCTGCTGCTGGTGATGGCTTATCTTAAGTGATCACTCTCCTTACAGTGTGTATGATAAACCCATTGTTTCATGTTCTCTGTGTGTGTATATCAATCTCCCCTCTGTTTTTTCCACCAAATGCATCCGATGAAGTGAGCTGTAGCTCACGAAAGCTTATGCTCTAATAAATTTGTTAGTCTCTAAGGTGCCACAAGTACTCCTTTTCTTTTTGCGAATACAGACTAACACGGCTGCTACTCTGAAACCATTTTTCTTAAAGGTTTTCAATCGAGTATCCACTAGACCTAAACCAGACTTAGCTTGTGAGATCAGAAGAAATAATATCCAAGATGCAGCTTGTCCCTGCTGTGGACAGCTGTTAAAGTCATTTGGTATTTAGTTAGAGATTTATCCACTAACTTTAATTTAAAGTTAATTTAAAGAGATAATTTAAATCTCCCTGCATTTGGCATCACAGAGGTTCTTTATATGTTACTATTTTTAAAGAGAGGGGACTTGCTTACCATGCAGGGAATTTTCAAGATCACATAGCTCTAATAAAATATTGATCGCTCAGTATATTAACCAAAACTTTCTTGTGCACTTAAGGGTCAGGATGGGGAAAATAACCTCAAATTGCACTATGGGCCAGGAATAGAGCTGGTCAGAAAATGGGGAGGAAATTGGTGAAAGCATATGCCCCTTTTTTTTTGGTTGAAAAATTTCATAATTCAAATTTTCTCTGTCAGCGTTCGAACTGGTTAAAAAAAATTGGGATGAATTTTTTATGGAAATATTTGCAAAAATATATTTTCTGGTTTTTCACTGAAGCATGTTTATATTTGAATTTTCTTGAAGAGTTCTAGCCAGGAATCCCTAGGATAAAAGCGGAGCCCCAACCAGATACAAGGGAGATAGTAAATAAAGAGTGCACGTGTCCCTTTAAATCTTATTCAGGATATTAGCAATTACTATTGTTATAAAGGTGCATCTCCTCTCTTCCAAATTCCTGTTTTCTGTTATCACAAGTGGCTCTACAGTTTTTTAGTTGGAGAACATTATTGAATCTGATTTTTCCGTGTTACTGACCATGTTGTATTGAATGGAAAGAGGCAAGCAGTGTTGTTTGACATACAGTACCACCCCTTACGCTTAGTATAGTCAGAATGGACAAAGAACTTTCTTCCATCGCTTACGTTCATTAGTTTTAATGGATGCTCTAAAAAGTGCATCATTAAAGGCCGATTGTGCTTAGATCAGGTTTTAAAAACCAATAGGGGAAATAACTCTCATTTCACAAGAACATAGGAATTTCAATACCAGATCAGATTAGTGTCAATCTAGTCTGGTTTCCCGTTTTTAACAATGTCTGGTACCAGCTACTTCAGAAGAAAATGTAAGAAACACCATCGAGAACAATTGAATAACATGTCCATGGGATTAATTTCAGTTAGTGATTGATTCATGCCCTGAAACATGAGGGTTTATATCACGTATTCAATTTTTATTCTAGTTAAAGTAACTGTGGATGTTCTCTTTATCTACATAAATATCGGATCCTTGTTTGAATCTTGCTAAACTCTTGCCCTCAGTGATATCTTTTGGCAAAGAGTTCCACAGGTTAATGGAACATTGTGTACACAACTATTTCCTTTATTCAGTTTTATGTTTAATGCCTTTCAATTTCATTGAATGTCCCTTTATAGTTGTATTAGGAGACAGGATAGGTGGGAGTGTTGGATTTGCCTTTATTGTACCATTTGTTATTGTGTGCACATCTCTCAGATCCTGTTACGTTCATGTCCTCTTAAAATTAAACAGCCCCAGACTTTTCAGTCTTCCTTAATACAGAAATCTTTTCATGATCCAAATGATTTTCATCATCCTTGATGTTGTTGGTGTCAAGGAAATTAGCTAGTGAGGTTTTCCCTTGGTTCAACGTAATATTCTTGATTAGATTCCTACTCTTTCTGATTCACAAATCTATACTTCTGCTTCCCTCTGTGTAGTGTGTTTAAGAGTATGTTGGATGTGTAATTGTAAAGAAAATGAGGGATAATTACGCTACTCACTAACTATGTAATATGATCCCAAACCCAAGAAATGGCATTTTGACAATTAACTAATTGAATTGACACTTATAAATGATAAGTTAGGTATTAGCTCTGCTTGAAGAATATGGTTCCATATGCTAAGCATGACCATTGTGTAGTCTCTATTGTATGAGTCATCGAAGCCTATGTTTTCTGTTCTATGTAAAGTAGTGCAATAAGCATCCATCAAACAGTAGAAATGTAGAAACAGGTTTTTGCTTCTGGTAATAACATACTACTACTGTGTCAAGCTTTAAATTATTATTTACATCAGTTACAAAGTACCGTTTGTGCCAGGATCTTCTAGAATCAAAGTGAGTAGAAGGAGGAGAAAGAGGGCTGAAGACAATGGGAACTGCTCTTTGTTGAGCACAGTTGAAAACTGGGGCAGTTATTTAAGTGCTGAAGTATAGATTTAAGAGCCTAATTTTGTGCAGCCACTTCTGAAAATCCTGACCTTCAGCAAGAAGGCCCCAATTCAGTAGTGCCCTTAAGTACATGCTTAGGTCTTATTGGCTTTAATGCTTCAAAACATATGCTTACAGTTAAGCACTTGCTTTTAAATGTTTTGCTGAATCTAGGCCTAAAGGAACTGGGCTAAGTCCTTGGCTGGTTCAAACTGGTGTCAATCCTTTGAAGTCCCTGCAGCTATATCAGTTTATACCAACAGAGGATCTGGCCCACTTGTCATGTACCACCACAGGAGTAACTTAAGCCATGCTCAAAGTACAATGGCCAGAAAAACACTGGATTTCAATATATCAGAGAGACAAGGTGGGTGAGGAAATATCTTTTACTGGACCAACTTCTGTTCTTCTTCTGGGTAAGCTAGAAAGCTGGTCTCTTTCACCAACATCCAGTAGCCTGGGATCAACACAGCTACAACAACACTGTGGTTTATGCTAAGATTTGAACAGCATGGGCTTCCATATAACAGTTTTAAAGGCCTTGGGAAGATGTTTTTTGCATTTTATGCAGTATAAATTCTTCAGTCTTTAAAGCTTAAATTGATACTCTTACAGGGTAACCTTCCACCATGAAGCCTGCTGCAAATTACTCTGCAATGATCATTCTGCTCTATTTCCAGGCATGCTCCTACCATTCTTTCTAACTGTATTTTCACTGGAGTCTGGAGGGAGGCAGGTAGGGCCATTTTAAGAACAAGACTGTGAGTCTTTTTTCCTGTAATTTCACAGTGCATGTATTTCTGTGAGAGTAATTACCTTCTGTGTAACATTGTTATGCATTTCGGTGAGAAAATTCTACACCCACAGAATTCACCCTTTGCCACAAAATCATACTTCAGAATCTAAACGTTCATTTAAAAAGTTTCTAGCCTCACCTCAGAGTTGTGAGAAAAGCTTGACAATGTGATCTCAGTGTAACTGATACAGTGGTGTCTGCCTGAGTCTGCAAACCGCTTGAAACACTAGCTGCGAAATGTGAACTGCCCCTTCATCATAATGGGGTGTTTAAAACATAAAGATGACAATCTACAGAATACTGAGAAATTTGGAGCCAGCATAAAATAAAATTAATTTAATATCAAAATAAATAATACTGGGGCTACTGTTCTAATTATCCATTTTCATATTTAGTTCAATAATTCATATATTTTAATGTATTTGCAGTTGCCACAGGATTTCTACCTGAGTGCTGCATAATTTAGGGCTCTTACAGCAGATTTTAATTCCAGCTAATTGGGGTGTTCAGAAGGTCTTGGCTGTGGTGTCACAGTACATGTATTTCTTTGAGTGTGTGTGAATATTTCTTTGAAGGGAAAGGTTTTGCTTACAAGAATATTAATGGTTCAAGGAGCTAGATTCTTTGCCAAGCCTTTTGAATCACACTAGTAGGACTAAGAAAAAAACTTGGTTAAAATGTAGAAGTTGACTAATTTTATATTTTAAACAAAACCAAAATCAAAATGAATCAAGCACCAGGGATCTTGGAACCCAAGCCTTTGCCTCTTTATCCAAGATCCCTTATTTGCTTTCTATTAAATACATCCAGTGTTTGTGGAAGATGATGGTTTGTCAGCTCTGGAAAGCAGACCCTCTGCTGATCATCAAAGCAGGTACAGAAGCAATAGCAGTAGTATAAGCTTCCCTACCTTCCCACATGTGCCTCAGCATGTAGCATAGAGAGACCAGCTCTGTGGCAAAAGCACCATTCAGTTGTCTCCATTTCTGGGGCTTAGTTTTATTTCACTATTTGTGGGTGCTATCAAAAGGGAAAGGCATCAGTTTGTAATTGTGTCAGATTTTGGACATTTGTGACCACCTCTCTCTCTCTCACTGACGTCCTACATCCACCACCTGCATTTTCTTGATCCAAGCCTATGGCAAAAATTGTTCTGAAGCTTATTGATACATCACACTCTTCAGGAACAGAGATATTCAGCGTGACGCTAGCTTGAAACGGAGAGAGGGCAAGTGTCAACTTAAATACAGCCAAGTAACTTCTATTAAGCATAGCAGCAAACTTTGAAGTTTTGTCCCCCAAATACTTTCTGTCCCCCAAATACTTTCTATCCCCAAGAGCATTTAACTTATGGTCACATACAAATAGTAGCACAGTGATGGATAAAATGTGTCCCTGCTGTCCCTTTTGGGGAGTTGTAATTATTGCTGAACAAATTACTGGATCCCTGCTCAGATAATATTTAACATATTCCCTCAGGTGCACGGAAGCTGATTAATTGAATGCCTCTGTAAACAGGCATTAGATTTCAGCAGGTTTTGCGTTTCTCCCCCACTTAATTTAAAAGACTCTGGCTCTGTACCATAGGATAGTCCACCTGTCCCATGTCTCGTTCTTTAGTGTCAGATAGGTGAAGGAGAGCTGCCGCTTTGAAGTCCGTCTGAGACTATGGCGTGGCTTGGCTTGACTTAAAACACATCATGCTGGCTAGTTCTTAAGCCGATGTGACTGAAGATTTTCTTCTTAATCAAGCACATGCATCAGATTAATCAAATCATTTAAAATGGCCCCAAGTAACAAAGTAATCCAGGCACTTTAGCTCTGGAATCCAAATGAGTGAGCATGACAAAGAATTCCTGAGATAAGGCTTTGCTGATTCTAATAGTGTGGGTTAATGGAAAGGTGAGTTTGGATTGGCTGTGAGCTAATCCATGGTAAAAACTGTAAATTAGCTGTCTGCATGCTGAGAGCATTAGGATATTTCATAAACCTTTAAACTGCTCATGAAGTTCATGCATGCATTTTAATCAAATTTATGCAAATCAGCCCCCAGGGGGAAGAAAAGGTTAGCTAGATCCTGATTTTTAATCTGTAGTTCATTTAAATTGTGTTAGTCCCACACTTTACCATCTTGGAGTTTTAAAAGTCTAGAGGCCAGATCCTCAGCTAATATAAAACAGTGTGGTTCTGGTAATTTCAACTGAGTCATGCTAATTTACACCAGTTGAGGGTCTGTCCTTGTTTATCTTGCAGGAAAGGAGTGGCTGCTTTTTGTTCACAGGGTCTCCAAGTTTATTCAGTGGAATTCATCAGGCAGAGGAAGTAGCCCTTGGATAACAAAAGGACGTTGAAAGCTCCCAGACTGTATCTATGTTATGGCATAAAGATGATTGTTGTTTAAAAGTGTTTTCTGGCCTCTGTCAAAGTGAGCCTGATTTGTAGTAATGCTCATATAAATGGATCTTTCCCTAATTATGAATGTCTTCACAGTCCCTCAACATTGATTTTGTGTGTGTGTGTGTGTGTATTGCCTGGAAGTGTTTCCTGAATTGATTAACTTTTAGATTACACTGTGTGCATCTGTGCGCACGCACACAATTCTCTTTTGACTGTATCTGAGACATAAATGAATAAATAATTAGAGCTGTGAATACTTGCAAAAAATTCAGCTGTGAGCAAGCCCTCTGTCTTCTTTCCTTTTGTGCACCTAGAAGATCTTAATCTCAGAAGAGGAAAAAAATAATAAAGTACAAGCCATTTTTGCTCAGGGCCTATGGGGTATTCTTTCAAAGCAGTATATGAGGTTTTAGCCACATGACTCTTACTGAACTCAGCAGGAGCTGTATGGCAGAACCATGCACAGCACTTCAACAATTTTTACCCACAAAGTCTCAACTGCCAGATGTATGAACACAGCTTGCTTTACAGCTTGTTTTGTGTCCCACATCTTGCAGATAAACGGGCATCAATTAATTTGAGGTTTTGGGTTGTAGCGGTGCCAGGACTCCGAATGTTTCTTTAACTTCTGGAACTTTCCAAAATAAAACACAATACCAATAGTTCCCATCTAAACATTCACATCAGACTCAGCAGCAGCTTGTTCGGGCTATATATTTCTCTTCATTTGTAGATAGGTCTTCATCTTCACTTCTTGGGTGTTTATACTGGTACCTGTTTCCCTTTGTAAAACCCAACACGTGCAGTTGCTCCTGCGGCAGATTTCAAAGGGATGTATTTTACTCAGTGTCCAGACCTTCTGATTAGGTCGCTCTGGGCTGCATTCTTATGTACAACAGCCACTTGCTCCCAAAATCCTGTGGCTCTCTGACTCCCTTGGGCTTCTGTGCTGAATTGCCACGCATCTTTCCTTGGAGAAGGGAAGTAATCACTGTGCTCCAGGAGGTCTTAATCTTACAAGGACAGGTAGTTGACTGTGCCCTACATTATTACATCACAAACATTTCCAGGAGATTACAGACAGATTCTGATCGTATTACATGACAAAATTCTTCTCTCACCCCAACTTCACTGGCATCATTAGAGTTACTCCAGCACTGCACATGGAAAACTCAGATCAGAAACTGGCCCTACACATCAGGTTGGCAAGAATCTGAAAGATCAAATGCTGCAACTCTACCAAATATGCATACATAACTATCAGGTCAACGTTCCCATTTTAAACTCATAATTACAAGCAACAGAAGAGGACTTATCCATTTAGTTCCCCTTTGTTTTGCCTCAGTTTGCTTACTTCTCAGTTTTCCAGCACTATCAGATTTCAAGGCCCCTGCTGTCAGCTGTAATTACTTCAGAAGAATTGGTTCAAAGAACCAAATCACTGACACTACATTTTCAAAATTCTCCCTTGAAACATTTCTTCAAACACTTTTGCCTGTGAGCTGAGGTGAAGTTAGGTTAACTCAGTGAATGCTTAAAATGATTGCCTGAAATCCTGCTTTGGCTATAGAATACAAACATTCAAAGCAATTAGTTTTGAATCAAGAAATTAAAATAGAACATCATAAAGTGGGCGTTGAGGAAGTGTGTACAATATTTCTTTCCCAATGCTGCAAGGTCTGAGGTCCTTCAAGCTTCATTGACTTCTGTTTGAATTTCTCCTTCCTTGTAAGTGTTAACCATGATTTTTAGGACAATTCTGTGTTGAGTGAAATGATGTCTCTTTGTCTAAATACTTATTTCAACTTAATCTTTTCCCTTTCCCTGTCAACCATAAATACAAATGTACCATTTGCATAGATGTGCTTCAATCTATAGCAGACTTACTATTTTCTCTCCCAACACTGCTTCTGTGTCAGAGCTAAAGGCCTTTTTGTAGTCTACAAAATTCACATACAGGGGGCTTCTTGTACAAATTTGGCTTCTCCAGAACTTGCTTTATTGTTTCCAGTAGATTCCTTAATCCTGATAGGTTTTTTCTTCATTAAGAAGGAATGTCTCAATTTGACATATCACAAAATTATTTTAAATTAATATAATGGGGCTGTACTCCTGTTTGGGGCCTCTGTCCACTTTTGTCATATAAATACAGTATATATATAGTATATACAATATATATACAATAGTATATACAATATACAGTAATAATATTTCATACAGTTTTTTGAAAAACGTGATATTTTTAATCCACTATAAGGCCCAATAGTTCCACCTTTAGTCGCTCGGAGTAGTACCTTGGGCCCCCAATCCTGCAGACCCTTTCACATTTGCTTATCTTTACTACCAAAAGAAGTTCACAAAGGAAATCTCCAGCTGCCTATTTATGGCTAGCATCTGTCCTCTGTGGCACCTGATCAGCACAAAGTGGCTGAAATCTGCTTTTCCCCACCCTCCCCCTGCCATTTCTGTGGATAATCAAAGAGGTATCTAGTTAGGTAAAGTTGGTGTTGAGAGTGAGGAAGTGGTGGGGGAGGGGCAGGAAGGCAGATAAAATGGGAAAATAAAGATATTGAGGACTGTGTCTGGGATGAGTACCTGATTGATCCCATTAGGCATTGCATATGGGCATGGGCCAGTATTCCAAGGTGCAGTGCACAGGATGTAGGCAGAATGTGAGTTCCATAATCTCCCCGCTGTCTGCTTTTTTCATAACTGCTTGTTATGTTCTAACCAATGGTTTTCTTTGCATGGCATCATAACTAACTGGCAGACAGGTGAGGTGCTAATTATGATAAAGATAATAGAGGGACGTGATCGTTCCCCTCTATTTGACATTGGTGAGGCCGCATCTGGAGTACTGTGTCCAGTTTTGGGCCCCACCCTTCAAGAAGGATGTAGAAAAATTGGAAAGCGTCCAGCGGAGGACAACAAAAATGATTAGGGGACTGGAACACATGACTTATGAGGAGAGGCTGCGGGAACTGGGATTGTTTAGTCTTCAGAAGAGAAGAATGAGGGGGGATTTGATAGCTGCTTTCAACTACCTGAAGGGGGGTTCCAAAGAGGATGGATCTAGACTGTTCTTAGTGGTACCTGATGACAGAACAAGGAGAAATGGTCTCAAGTTGCAGTGGGGGAGGTTTAGGTTGGATATTAGGAAAAACTTTTTCACTAGAGGGTGGTGAAGCACTTGAATACATTACCTAGGGAGGTGGTGGAATCTCCTTCCTTTGAGGTTTTTAAGGTCAGGCTTGACAAAGCCCTGGCTGGGATGATTTAGTTGATTTAATTGGCCCTGCTTTGAGCAGGGGGTTGGACTAGTTGACCTCCTGAGGTCCTACCAACCCTGATATTCTATGACTCTAATAGTATCCTTCTTGCTAACAGAACTTTCCACAGCTTAAGAACAGACTCCTATTATGTCTCTCCACTTCCACGTACAGGGCCAAGAAATGTCCTCCCCACTACCCCCACAAACCAACCTTATGGCAACTCAAAGACTTGGGATTCAATTTATGTCTCTCTCTCTCTCTCTGAATGTAAGAAAGTGAGGATGTGTTCTACCAAAACGTACAGATGAATGGTCCATACCTCAAATGTAAATAACATGGCATCAGCCTGGCTTCTTTCTGGTAGAGCTATCTCCGTCATTCTTTAATCACATGGGTTTAAAGGGAATCACATTATCAGGAGTACATCTCAGGAAAGTAGAAAACAATGTAATCATACCTAGATGAAAAATGTCTCTCAGATATTTTTTTCTGTTCTACTTTATGAATCGATATCAGAGCTGACAGAAAGAAATAACCATTTTTCTCATGTAAAACTTCAGAAGAGTTCAGAGTCGTTGAATGATGTTTAGTTTGCAAATAAGGCACTGAGGTCAGAATTCTAATCACAAATCCGATGAAGTGAGCTGTAGCTCACAAAAGCTTATGCTCAAATAAATTTGTTAATCTCTAAGGTGCCACAAGTACTCCTTTTCTTTTTTACGAATACAGACTAACACGGCTGCTACTCTGAAACTTACACCAGTGTAAATCATGTGTCCTACCATTCAAATGAATGAGATGCATTGGTGTAATGATGCTATAAATGAGATCAGAATCTGGCCCAATCAGTTTGGGGTGAAAATACACTTACACTGAGCAAAATTGGAAACCTATGACTAAAATCAATATAATTTTTGAGCTACATAACAGTAATAAGATTTTAGAAATTAATTTGAAATTATCAGTGCAAAATGTCTATGAAAATACAGTATGCTAAGACTTGTGGTGAAAAGATTGAGAAGGTTTTCTGTCTTTGTACAGGAATGAAGGAAGAGAGGAAACAGACCCTCTCTGGTTTTGCAAACCTGGGTGGCTTGTGCTGTAAGGTTTCATTTACTACAGAGGCAACCTTATGATCAATTTTAATTCATGGGTATATGATCAGATAGGGATCAATCCTGAAATTGGAGTTTATGGGATGGCACCATTTGCATGCTTTTAAATTGAGGAAAGTAATACTATTACCTCTTGGTCTTCTTTGGAAATATCTATTGCCGAGTGATTTGGGTTTTCAATGTAGGTAGAAGAAAGAAAGCTCTAAATATGGATCAGAGTATATGGAGGATACTGTTCCCTTAAAAAAAAATCTATTTCACTGCACACACAAGCGTAGAAAAACTGCCACCTGAAAATTTGACTTACAGTTATTTGCAGATGACAAATAGTAAACGCATTCATTTATAGTTGGTGCCAAAAAAACATTGCCAATTCGTATTCTTTTTCAGGCAAAAAACCAAAAATGAATAAAACCAAAAGCTCATTGTATTTTTTTTGTCCACTGAAATGGACTATAATAGTGACCAATAGTATTTTCTGCTAAATAAACTTAACAGTAATAAATGTGGATCAATAATTAGCTCGCTCTCCTTGGGCACGAATATTGCCTTTGTTCACCATCTTTCCCCAGTGAACATATTTGGTTGAGGAAGATGGAATTTTTTGCTGCAGCTGAATAGAAGTCAGAGGATCAGTTAATGTTCTGCTGTTAAACATCTTCACGATAGGGAGCCTCAGGCTTGGTTCAAGATAATAGACAATGAAGCTTCAAGACAGAAACAATTTAAATTACATTTTAATCAACCCTCAGGAGGAAAGGCAGTATTCTGTGAAACTATTCTCAGAAAACCAGCAATTTTTTTTACCCGTACTATCATTTGTATGCATTATGCTTGAACAATCTGATAAATTAACAAATTATCCCCTGATCCGCTCAGAGGCCTCTTCTGTGATGCTTAATAAAGAATTGCCCTCTCCTTATTTTCTTGGGGTAATGACACTGGATAACCAGGGTCTCTGATCAACTTGAGCAGAAGGTCGTTGTATTTTAAGAACAAGTAGAGGGTGGGAATGGAAGACAAGGCAGGGAAAAGGGTAGGCTCTGAGGTAATTTCTACTTAGGTTGTAATCACCACATTGTGAATTTAAACAAAGATATTGTGGCTTGTTGGGTTTTTGTTTTTGTTTTTCACCAATGTTGTTGCTGTAAGGACCCAAGATCTGTTTCTATATCATGGACCTGGTCCAAAGTCCAGTGAAGTCATCAGGAGGCTTCACTGGTTCTTTGGAATAGGCCCTGCTACTTTACGTGGACACATTTAGGTCTCAATCCACGAAGGCCCTTAAGAATGTGCTTAGTTTTAAGTGGATGAATAGTCTCTCTCATTTCAGTGGGACTAGTCATATTCTTACAGTTAAGCACATGCTTTGTTGGAACAGGACTCTAGATTAGTGGTGGGCGTGGGCTGTCCGGGATAAGCGAACCACGGCCACTAGGAGCTACAGGCGGCCGTGCCTGCAGACGGTCAATATAAATAAACTGCCTTGTGGTCTGCCAGCGGTTTACCCTAAAGGGCTGCAAGCGGGCCACAGGTTGCCCACCACTGCAGTAGAACCTGATCTATAGTGGAGTTTTAGGAATGCAGGATTGAGCCCTACATTATTATATCTTGTTCTTGTTACAGAAAGAAAACTCAATAAACACAAAATTGACCATAAAAATCCTTTAATGAGAAGTATCATTGACAAGAACAAAATGGCAAGCATGTTTTGTTAATCCTACTTCTCAAGTTGTAAACAGAAACTGCTGCTTAAGAGCAGCAAATCATTTTCCTAACCATAGCTTGAAAAATAAGGTAGTCTACAAATAGAAGATTAATGGGAAATGGATAATATTGTGCAGATTTGATCAATGGAAATGTAAAGGAAGACAAATTGTGTGTAATTTTTCTTTTCCCCCCAGCCAATCAACTTCACCTCCATAAAGAAAATAAAAAGACCGCATTAATAATAATTAAACAAGCAAGTTTAATGCAATGCCTTGCCAGCACTTTAGAATTAGTGCATTAAGGAAAAAATATTTTATGTGAAGCAACAACCATATCACCAAGATTTCTGAGATTAGCTGAACTAAAAGCTTTAAATGTCTTACATTATACCAACACCTACTAACCGTGCAACCGAGAGAGACTTGGAAGAGGGATGAAATCAGGAGGGAAAGTGCTCAAGGAGGGATTTTACTGAGTCATAGAAAAATTATAAAAAGTGGTACTGAAATGAACAGCTCTTACTGCTTTTAGTTTTAATATAGCTCATAGGCCATATACTGCACAGATATACACCAATGCAATCTCATTAACTTTATTTGGATTACTCGAAGTGAAAGTCAGTAAAGAATTTTGCCCATTGAGATGGGACAGTGCTAATGAAGTTCAAAGAAAACAAGTTAAAAAGTCAGATCCTCAATTGAGGTATGCAGATTTTCAACAAATATTTTAAATGTCTGCAGCTGTACTGTCTTTGTCCAGCTCCCGTTTGATTTCATAAAGGGAGCAACACCAAGCTGAGTCAGTAATTGCATGGCAAATATCCAAGGACCGCTGAGATGTTGAAGAAAGTTGTGGGTTTGGATGGGGAACACTTTCCTCTGAGTAAATATTGAACTGCTGGTATTAGAGAACAGTATGCTACTGAGAGATGGTCCAGTGGTTAGAGCACTAGCATGGGACACGAAAACTGGGTTAAATTCCCTGCTCTCTCTGACTTCTGGTGTGACCTTGGGCAAGTCGCATCCTCTTTGTGCCTTGGTTCCATGTCTGTAAAATGAAGACAATAATGGTACCTCATATGGGTGTTTGTATAAAATGGTGTCTTTTGAGCAGAGCTAGTCAAAAACTTTGTCAGACTTTTTTTTTTTGACAAAAATGGCCCATCTCTCTAAATTAAAATTTTCAAGAAAAAAGTTTTAGTATGATTTTTAGTTTTCAAAAAGCAAAACCTGAATTATTTTTAATTTTTGGTTTTAAAAAACAATTTTTCCATTTGTTTTTTCATTTTAAAAAAGACCAAACCAAACAAAAAAGAAATGGGTTAATATTTTTTCAGCAAATACCATTTCAGACCCATTCTGATTCAGGGTAAGAAGTACAAATGAGGGCCTGGTCACTGAAAATCCCAGGTCAGATTCTCCAGTCTGCTCCATCTGCTTTTGTTTCGCTCATGCAGCACAGAGGACAGATTCCCGCCATAAATGGGCAGCTGAGATTTCCTTTGTGAAACAGCCCTCCCCACTAGCGTAAAGGTAATGGATACGGTACAGCCAGTTCCTGTGCCAGCCACACAGCATGGTGTAGGGAAGATGCAGCCTGAGCGCCACTTTAATTTACACCATCAGTCAACAGCCCCACAGGACACAAATTCCAGGGATCCGTGCAGGATAGTGACATCCTAATAATACCCCCCTTTCCTCCAGCCCCATATTCCACCAGCAGGGTGAGGGGTAGATTAGGAGCCTCTGTGCCAGCTCTGCACTCCCCTTGCACTGAAGTGATCCTCCTAGAGCCAGGTGTGTTGGCTCTACAACCAGAGTCCTCAGGCAGTTGAAAGCAACTGTTCTATAACCCAGCGTCTGGCCTGCAGTGTTAATAAGATACATAAGGCGTCCAATTTAAGAATTGTTCCTGGAAATAAATCTTTAATTTCCTTGCATGCAAAATTAATGTATAAAAGTTTGGGGGGTTGGTTGGTGGGTTTGTTTGGTTAGCCTAAGTGAGAATGAATATAATAACCACAGTCAACAGTCATCAGTGTGCCAGCCTCACTGAGTGTTGCATGCCTGGACCAAATTCAGCCCTGGTATTACTCCATCAATTTCAGCGGCACTCCATTTGCTTGCACTGGCTAAGAATTTGATCCCATGTGTCAGATGAACAGGAATGTGAATGACCCTATCGATGGCACATGCAACAGTACAAACCAGACAGCACTTTAACAAAAATCCAAATGACTTTGGAAGACACCCTAAGGTTAGGTTTCAGAGTAGCAGCCACGTTAGTCTGTAGCCACAAAAAGAAAAGGAGTACTTGTGGCACCTTAGAAACTAACAAATTTATTTGAGCATGAGCTTTCGTGAGCTACAGCTCACTTCATCGGATGCATGCCCAAGGTTAGTATTCAAGAGGGCTTATAAATCAAATGATACTGAGCCGTGGTGTTCATCCTGCAATGACAACTAAGTAACCTTAAGGTCATCCCAACATCGAGTGATCATACAGTGTAGTATTTGTAGGAAAGGTTCATTTTTACCATATCCCTGCTGTCTGGTTTTGTTCAGAACTTTGCTATTAATCTCAAGTGGCACAGAGGAGAGCATGGTGTCTGACTCTTCAAAGTTGTTCTCATCTTGTCTGCTCCCAATTGTGCTTATTGGCAACCTGAAGCATTTTGCCAGGCAACTGTTGTACATGCAGAAGAGAAGATAAACAGCACAGTTTGAAGATGGAGCTGGCTGGAAACACAGTAGCAACTTCATAGAAACACACTCTTCTAAAGAGAGCTCTATGAAAAAAACCAAGCAAACCCATAAATGATTATTTTTGTGACAAATTCTTTAATTTCCCTGCAGAATCTCAGAGGGAACTTCAGCTTTCCACCATCTTCGCTTAATAATGGATTTGGCAAGTCACATGCATAGGTCCAGCAAATGAGTATACTCCTGGGACCAGATCCTTCTCTGTGGAGAGCAGGTGTGCTTGGATCAGGGAGGGCACAGAGCCTCTTTTCTCCCCTAGCTCCTCTAATGTATTGAGACAGCACTAACATAGGATTCCTGCTTTGGTCCACATCCCCAGGGGAGCATGATCAATCAGCTCAGGGGTCTGGCCAAGCCATCATTGTGCAGGCTGCAGCTGGCAGTACACAAAGAGCAGTGAATGTTTTTGAGAGCTGCGGTAAAGTGTGCACCAGGGTGTTTTCCCTACAGTCTACTATGCTGGCAGGATAGCTTAGGGCCCTTCCAATAGCCGGCTCTCCTCTGCTTCCTCTTCCTTCACTGCCTTGTATTGTCGGGGCAGGATTTTCCCTCTGAGCATGGAACTCAAGATAGGTTTCCTTTGTACAGTGTCCCATTCTTAGTACAACCTTTTATTTAGCCATCATGAAAGTAGGTCATTGGAGTTAGTAAATGTGCTCATTCTGTCCTAGTTTTGCTGATGCAGAAGAATGACTCTATGCCCCTCAAAGAGCTATCCATTCCTTTGCTATAATTGCATGCAAACTGTTGAATCTGTCTCACTTCCACTTGTTCCTTGTGTCTGCTAAGAAGTGCAAATCAGGGGCATGAGAGAAAAATATACAAAGGTCATGTTTGAATTTCATCTTTCCAGAGCAGTGGGATGCAGGAGAGGAGCAGAAGGTCAAAAACTGCCTCTTACCCTTTTCTGTGTGCCTTAATCCCCTTGCCTCAAGAGATGGCTTGTCTGTTTGCCAGTTGGCCTTGAGTCATCAGCCATTGCTATCACAGAATTGCAGTTCCAGGTATATTCTGCAAATGTAGAAAGTAGCATTTTAGAAAGGTTTGACATCACCAGTGTTCTGCATATGGATTCAACAGCTATGGCCAGGGACCTGATTAAAGGGAATGGCATAACCTTTCTGTTTGGAGCAGCCTCCGGCCCTAGGTTTCTTAAAATGAAAGCTAGGAACCAGACACATGAGGAGTACAAACAATTATTATAAAATAATTTGAAAGTAAAATAAGTGATAATCAGTAATTTAATTAGTATTTCTTTCTCCACACTGGCTTTCCTGCCGTGGGCCAGATCCTCAGCTGGCATAAATCCACCTGGCTCCATTGAAGCCAATAGCAGTACTGCTAACCTTACACATTCAAAAATGATGAATTTTTGGGTCCCACAACTTCATGAGACTGGCTTGAAAGTCATGATATTACAAAAATAAATTTGGGGTTCTTGTTCTTTGCATTCCTTGTATTTAGGATTCGCATTTTCAGACTTTTATGTACAAATATATAGGCTAAAAATTTACTACACTTCTACCCTGATATAACGCGACCTGATATAACACGAATTCGGATATAACACGGTAAAGCAGCGCTCGGGGTGGGGGAACTGCGCGCTCCGGTGGATCAAAGCAAGTTAGATATAACGCGGTTTCACCTATAACGCGGTAAGATTTTTTTGGCTCCCGAGGACATCGTTATATCGGCGTAGAGGTGTATTGTAAAAATGAAAGCTGAGATTCTCAGCTAATGGACTGCTTACAGGCTTTAAGAAAAACTGAAAATGTCAGGAGAATTGTTATAAAATTGCAAGAATTGGCATCTTTGCAATAGAACAATGCCAGTTAACAGCAGTTAAGGATTTGGACCATATAATTCCATTGATTTCAATGGAGTTACTCCTGATTTATATCAATATAAGTGAGATCAGAATCAGGCTGTAATTCTGCAGATGAAGAGGAAGTGTAGCAAATTTAAAATTCATCTGTTTCTTGTTTATCCTCTAATTCCCCATCACTCCTTTTTTTAAAAAAAATTCTAATTCAGGCAGCAATGTGCAAGACAAAAGAAAGTATGGTATTGTATAACCAACATAAAATTGATTCCTTTGGAATCATAACTCTGTTTTTGCTGCTTCTAGTCAATTTAGTTTAGTTGTTGGCACAAAGATCCTCTATGAAGATGAGGATTTGCTTTGTAAGATAATTCTCATATCTTCTAGCATGATAAAATCTGTTACTCAATTTAATCCTAAATAGCAATGCTGAGATACATAATAATATAGTTCCAATCTATAAAAAGGGAAGGTCAACCCAGGATATTAGACTAGTCAGCTTAACTTCTGTACCCAGAAAGATAATGGAGCAAATAATTAAGCAATTAATTTGCTTAAGGTGGTAAGTAACAGTCAGTATGGATTTGTCAAAAACAAATTGTGTCAAACCAACCTGATAGCTTTGTTTGACAGGGTAACAAGCCATGTGGATGGTGGGGGAAGCGGTAGATATGATATATCTTGACTTTAAGCTTTTGATACTGTCTCACATGACCTTTTCATAAACAAACCAGGGAAATGCAACCTAGATGGAGCTACTATAAGGTGGGTGCAAAACTGGTTGGAAAACCATTCCCAGAGTGTAGTTACCAGTGGTTCACAGTCATGCTGGAAGGACATAACGAGTGGTATCCCACAAGGATCAGTTCTGGGTCTGGTTCTGTTCAATATCTTCATCAGTGATTTAGGTAATGGCATAGAGAGAACACTAATAAAGTTTGTGGATGATACCCAGCTGGGAGGGGTTGCAAGTGGTTTGGAGGATAGGATTAAAATTCAAAGTGACCTGGACAAACTGGAGAAATGGTCTGAAGTAAATAGGATGAAATTCAATAAGGACAAATGCAAAGTACTCCACTTACAAAGGAACAATCAGTTGTACACATACAAAATGGGAAATGACTGCCTAGGAAGGAGTACTGCTGAAAGGGATCTGGGGGTCATAGTGGACCACAAGCTAAATATGAGTCAACAGTGTAATGCTCTTGCAAAAAAAGCGAACATCATTCTGGGATATATTAGCAGGAGTGTTGTAAGCAAGACACGAGAAGTAATTCTTTCGCTCTACACCGCGCTGATTAGGCCTCAACGAGAGTATTGTGTCCAGTTCTGGGTGCCACATTTCAGGAAGGATGTGGGCAAATTGGAGAGAGTCCAGAGAAGAGCAACAAAAAAGATTAAAAGTCTAGAAAACATGACCTATCAGGGAAGATTGAAAAAATTGGGTTTGTTTAGTCTGGAAAAGAGAAGACTGAGAGGGGACATAACAATTTTTTCAAGTACATCAAAAATTATGAGGAGGAGGAAGAAAAAAATGTTTTTCTTAACCTCTGACAAGGACAAGAAGCAATGGGCTTAAATTGCAGCAAGGGCGGTTTAGGTTGGACATTAGGAAAAACTTCCTAACTATCAGGGTGATTAAGCACTGGAATAAATTGTTGTGGAATCTCCATCATTGGAGATTTTTAAGAGCAGGTTAGACAGACACCTATCAAGAATGGTCTAGATAATGAGTGCAGGGAACTGGATTAGATCTCTCGAGGTCCCTTCCAGTTCTATGATTGTTTCCCCATGAATAGTGCTTTAATTTGTATAGTTAAAAATGGTGGGAAATAGGTCTAAAATTGGGAGCTGAGAAATCTAGTCTTTTCCTAGGAGTATGAGAGAACAGTGAGTGAGAAGTCACTGATGCCTCTATGACAACAGTGAGTGAGAAGTCACTGATGCCTCTATGACAGGTTTCAGAGTAGGAGCCATGTTAGTCTGTATTCTCAAAAAGAAAAGGAGTACTTGTGGCACCTTAGAGATTAACAAATTTATTTGAGCATAAGCTTTCGTGAGCTACAACTCACTTCATCGAATGCATCTCTAAGGTTAGTCTCTAAGGTGCCCACAAGTATTCCTTTTCTTGATGCCTCTATGAGAGAGTTCAGTACGGAGGGTCCAAAGCACAAGATGCTAAACATCTTCAGCTCCCATTTTAGCCACTGACAAGGGTGCTCTGCACTTTGATCAGGACATCAAGAGTGAACCTTCAGGCTCAGCGCCTTTTTAAGGATTTCAAGATTGGCTCTCATTGTAGTGGATGGAATTCAACATTGGGCCTCTACACAGGGTGAGTTTCACCACTGGGTTTGACTCTCATTTACGCTAAGGTCCTTATACACTGCTCTTTCAGCAAAAATTCTAATTTGGGTCATGAATGTTTCATGCTTCTAAAATAAATACATAAATAGATTTTAAAAGAACAACCAACAGAAAATGATAATTAATGTCCAGTGCACATATGCAGCATTGCTGATAGCGTTGCCTGGTAACTAGTGGAAGGTATGTCACTGACCAATCCAGAACCAGTGATAGAATTGGAATTATATTGCAGACTGAGTTGTGAGGGGTCTTTTTCAGAACAGGAGAAAGAGATTGACCCTTACTCAGCTGTCTTCTTGGTAACCTAGAGCTACATCTTTTGAACAGAAAAACAGTCTTGAAAAAATATAGATATATATATTTTAGTGGAAAAGCTATAAATAATTACTAACTCATGTGAAGGAAACCTTACAACAGCATTAAATGCTAAAGATCTTTTAAACCATATATTTACTGGTATTTATTGTTTAGAAGATTAGAATTAGGGAAAGATGTTAACCAATTGAGAGAGAGAGAGAGAGAGAGTGTGTGTGTGTGTGTGTGTGTGTGTGTGTGTGTGTGTGTGTGTGTGTGTGTGTGTGTATATAACATCTCCCAAGACTATGTTATGTGTATATTTAAAAACTCTATTTTTATTATACAGCAGGCACTTGTGCTTTGTTTTGAAGTGTCTGTAAAGGGCTTTGAATAATATTACATTCCAGTGAGGGATTATTTTTTTTTCATATCCTTTTTTCTTTGATCATGGTGAGGGGAAGCTGATTGTCTTCATTTCTGTAACTAGGCAGGGTGCCTAACTTGACAAGGAAAAACAATTCTTACCCTACAGATTTGCTTTTTTGTGACTTAAAGAGCATTGGAACAATTTATGCATTGGTAAGTGCATTAGGAACAGCCTTGAAAAGAAAATGGACAAATTCCTCATGAATCAGCTTTTTTGCACTTCTTATGCATTCCAATCATATTAAAATGCAAAACATGTTTTCCTTGGTTTGCTTCATTGTTTTTTCTGTGTTTATATAACCAGTATCATTTTGGTTTCCTATGACAGTAGCTGAAATTGTAAACAAAAATTTTCTCTTAATTCAGTGATAAGCAAAATAATTTGGCAATTGAAGTGACTTTTAAAATAACTTTAATAGGATTCCACAGAAATGGCATCCATTATAAGGATCGGTTTGACCAATCTCCATTTTGCTCACTGTGTCCAAATAAGTATTAGATCATTTCTGCCAGGTTCTGAGAACTCTCATCTCAAGATGACGTAGACCCATGAAAAGTGAAACTTCCCAAATCAAATGCATGTGCAGAAACAAAATGTGTATCTTGTAAAGGCAGAGCTAATTGTGCTTGGCTTTTTTAATGCCAAGATAGGTCAGTCAGGTTATAACTGGGTCTAATTGGCTCTCCCACTGGCTGCAACGTTCTTTACATATAGCTGAGTGGTACTCTAGAAAGATGTGATTTTTTTTTCTTCCCGTTGAAACCATCCTGCAAAATCACATAGATTACTTCCAGTCAGAGCCTTACAACTGAAAGCTCTGATGATCAATATAAGTGAGAGGTAGGCACATAACAATCAATATAAATTGGTTTTTGCAATTCATTTAATGAAGTGAGATTCTGTCTCTCAATTATGCCCAAATGATTTTGAGTTCCTAATGACACTGACTGTGAAGGGGGAAAGTATCTTTTGGAGTATTTTGTTTGTTTTTTTGTCTTAAATAGACTATAATTAATTACCAGCCCATGCACAGGAAACCTTACAAAAGCATTAAAGCCTACAGATCTTTTTAATCATGCATTTACTGCTATTTCTTAATGTGTAGAAGTTTGGGAGAGCTGTTAACCAATTGAGTGTCACCTTTGTCAATCACTATAATCTAATAAACTGTAAGGGGATAATCTTTTATCTATTTATATCTCTAGTAAAAGGTTCCTCTTAATTCAGTATTTGGAGAAATCTCTATTTATCCAGTCTAATTACTGGATAAACAGAGTAAACTCTTCATAAAGGAATTTTTCAAATGGCTTTTTATGGCAAGAACGTTGGATGGCCTGGAATTAAAAGTCATGGCATGAATATACATGGGAGAGGGAACAACTTGGAAGAAATTTTAAAGATGATTAAAAGAATTAAGGATGATTAGAAAGTCCACAGAGTTTGGAACCTCCTATCAGAATCCTGGTATCCAATTAATAGGAAAAATAGCAGCTTTGTTATTAAATTACGTAGGGACACTAACTGAAGACAATAAAGACTACAAAGGTCAGCCATCTTTCAAAGGCACTTTCAGTTTACAGGCTGCATTATTCAAAGGCAGAATGCTGAATCCATTGAAAAAGGTTCCATGTTTAAAATTCTGACCTCTGTATGTATGGGAATAATATGCAGCTGCAGTTCTAATTACCTGTGGTACACAGAATCAATGGGTTTTCTGTTCGCTTGGGAGTATCATGAGAACAAGCAAAATATGCACTTCTAAGCTAGAGTCCTAATGAAATATTACCCACCATGTTCAGTATCCAGGAGACCATAGGGAAAAGCTGACAGCCTGAGAGGTGCTTTTTTTGACATGAGAACACATGAACACATGAAGTTGATTAGGAGGAAGCATAAGTAGAGGAAAGGTATCATCCAACTTCTTTGAAAGACTGTGTAGTAATTAACTGTTATGGGGAATAATTCAGTAGGCCAGTGTAGGAGAGTGCAGCTAGGTAGTGTGTGAGCTCCTTTCATCATAGGGATGAAGCATGTATCAATCTTCAAGCAATAGTGCTTTCTACTGGTAGTAATCCAGGCCATGATGCTTTGGGCTGCAGAATGTTTTGAAGAACAATGAGTCATTCAGATAACGAATGAAAAGTTTAGCAACTTACATGAACCAGCTGGGTATACGTAATTGGGCTAGAAAATGTCACAAAGCTAGATTCCTGTGAGATTTCCAACATTTTCTGCTCAAAACAGACTTTCAAATGGCAGGTCAAATCATGTGCTGCTATAAATTACTAATTTACCTCAGCAGAGCATTTGCCCAGTATTTTGGGGCACTTACGGTCCTAGCTGCATCCTGGTACCTACAGTGGCCTCAAAATAGGGCTTAAGTGGGAAGGAAGAGGTATATAGACTTGGTGCTGGCCCCCTGCACCTCAATGAATTTCACCGACATGTGCACCTACCTTGTAAGTGCCCTCACAGAGTAACACCCTGCCTTGAGTTTCATAGTGCACCAGATGGAAAAGGGACCAGACACTTGTTTCCCCATTCCCCCCACACCCTTTTTTTAAATTGCATATGATTCTGATTCACAGAGTTCTATGAATGATCTAAACCTTTGTGTGAAGTTGTATGCCAAAGGCATGAAAAGTTGTGATATTTTGTACATTTAAAATCTATTTCCCATACATCCATATCCTTTACAATATATCAATAAAGACATACAACTCCAACAACAAATCAAAAATGCAAACCCCATATAGTCAGACTACAGAATATTAGAGAAGCACTGAAAGCATCAGCAGTATGAATCTTAAGAATTTTGTAAGGAGGAGAATTCCGCCAAACTGGGGCCATGTCTATTGCAGATGGTGCAGATGGTTTAACAAGTGACAGATTGGAAACAGAACCTAAATTATGAGCAAGTACATAAACACACATCAAATTTCTCCAATAGGTAGGAGTCAGTCTGAAGGGTCTTCAGTAACAATAACAACATATTAATTGTAATCCTCGAAAAGTAGCCAAGTGCATTGCCTGCATAAAGATGGAACATGACAAGATGCTAGAATAACACAACAAAAATTGTAAACTAGTTGCCAAATTTGGAATAGATTGTAAACAAAACAAATAAGAAAAGAAGACTGGAAAACCGGCCAAAAACTAAGTATAATCTACTCTAAAAATTACTATAAAATGGACCAAGATTTTGGTTACAGGCTACATTGCAGAGCTTGTCTGAAAATGAGAAAAATATTTTCAAATTTTATATCTGTTTTTCATCAAAAATTTTTATTTATATTTTTGATCAGTTCTGCTAGGTGGTTAAAAATGTGTAAATCTTCCAAATATTAAAGAAGCTATAGACACGCTATAGAGCAAATTTGTGTAACCAGTGTGGCAGTGAAAGAAAGATCATACTTAAGAATATCTCAACCCCAGCAAGTGAAAAAGAGGAACAAGTTTAGCAAAGCCGAGGTTACACAAATAAACCCTACAATAATCAGCATTTGGAAAAGGAAAGACCAAATCTGATTTTTGGACTCAGAATAGCAAAATGATTCTTTATACTGTCTGTAAAACAAACTAATGGGTGGAGGAAACTCTGTAGGTTGTTACTAGCATTAAATAGAAAGATGTACTATAGACTTGTTATTGGAAATGAGGGGAGTGTTTTGATACCGGAAAATGGGAAGTACAAGAATACTGCTTTAAAAAAAATCCAGGTTTGTCAGCCACGAGAGATCAGAAACACAGGGCTATCAAGGGGGGAAAAAATTGTACACACCAAAAAATGTCAGGGCGTCAGCAAAGGTATTTTTATACTTGACCATGAATAGTAGGGAAGGATACATTGTGATTGCACTGAACTCAATTGGGGAATGTTGCCTAGTGGTCTGAGCTTTGGACTGGGAGCGAGAGCTCTTGAATTCTAATGCCATATCTGCCACTGATATGCTGCATACCTTAGGACTAGTAACTTTAGACTATCTTGTGACTTGGCCTACACACCCATAAAGGAGCATTAATGGGAATAAGAACCTCCCTTATATCCCTGTGCCGTCTAACCTGGCTTTGTGTCTGGGTGGGCAGGAGTAAGTTGGTGTTTTGCTCCTGCTACCTCCGTCCTGGGGCAAGTGGATGTGGATGCTGGTGAGTGGCACAGGAGGTGTCATACTTTGCTGACCAGTACTACACCCACACTCCAGAAGAAGAGGGAATAGTCTAGCCTGCTAGCCTTCAGTTTCTCGATCTTTAAAATGCAGATGAAAGGATAATGATTATCTACGTCACAGGGTTGTGTGAGGACCTATTAGTGTGTAAAGTGTTATTTATAGCTATTTTAAGCTATTAGATGCTTAGTATTGTGAGTATTTATTGGGTAACTTTCTGTAAGAGGGGGCCTAACCTCTTTGCTGTGGTGTCTCCCTGCAGCCTTATGCTGCTATGTAATGCAGCAGTGGTGTTCTAGCCAGTGGGATTTTGACACTTCAGTAGGCATGAACAAGGTATGTGATGGAGCACTGAAGGTGGATTTTTACCATGCATGTATCTGATATGTTTGTCAGCACTGAACAGAATAATTGAAGTGGCACCTGCTAGTATTGTTGAAATGATTAGTGTTCACTTTTCAGCAGTTCATTATAAAGTGGCCATAAAAATCTGTTCTGTGCTGAAACTTGGTGCAAATAATGTACTTATCTCAGACTAGATGTGAGCTGTCTGGCTTCAGGTGTTGTCTTTGGGATGTGTGGGGCTGAGGGGATGTTTATATGTGAGCTCCAGTGATCAAAAATCATTTCAATTTAAAAGCTGTTCCAGGCTTTTAGCAGGGATGAATGACAATAATTTGGTTATCATAAAGTGTGACCTGATCCTTGGCTGGGAACACCGACTCAGCTGATACTGTTCAGAGGTGGCAGTAGTTTCAGCTGATCTCAGGGGATTTGTCAAAGTCATGGGTCATCTGCACAGAGACATTATGCTTCTGCCCTGTCTCAGCCCATAGCCATTAACCCCCTCTGGCTCCTTGGCAACTCTGGAGGGGAAACACCTACAAGTCATGGCCACCATTACTTATGTGAGTTTGTTTTATACCCTAAAATTAGGCTTCCATGGGGCTAGAGGGATGTGGGAACATGCCATGGAACATTCCCTATTTACACACATCCTAGAACAGGGTCTTCAGCTGTAAGCTCTCTTCCACTAACATAAGTGGAGAGGATCATTTGTTAGATAGGTGCTGATCCATCAGGCCACGTTACTTAAACTTGTGAAAAGACTGGTCCCTCAGTATATTCATTCTGTTGTGGGAATGTGGACCTGTTCTTTTTTTCCTCTCATGAGAAACACTCCACCTTCTGGAACCAGAAACAGCCTTACATAGTAAAGAGCTGTAGCATTTCATAGTTCTGCAGTGCTTCATCACTCACCCATTTCCTCTTCAGTTTTCAGAGTTCCAGAATGCTATTTAGTGTAATAGGTTTTGTTTATGCACTGAGTATGCTTTGTGAAGCCATCCTTGGGAGCCAAGCCTGGCTGTTGGGAAGAGATGTGGTTGTAAGGAAAATGTTTATAGCAAGGATTACTGGATAGTACTTTGGTATGACGTCATATAATAGTCATCATGTTACTTCTTCCCTATGTCTTGCCCCTTGACATTTCTGAATTACTTTGTCACTTTGATCTACTCAGGTGTCCTGCGGGATGAAGCGAAGGAAAGGATAGTTAATTTAGCCCTAAAAGTCTGCACATATTCTCAAAAAGAACAGGAGTACTTGTGGCACCTTAGAGACTAACAAATGTATTTGAGCATAAGCTTTCGTGAGCTACAGCTCACTTCATCGGATGAATTCAGTGGAAAATACAGTGGGGAGATGTATATATACATAGAGAACATGAAACAATGGGTGTTACCATACAGACTGTAACAAGAGTGATCACGTAAGGTGAGCTATTACCAGCAGGAGACCGGGGGGTGGAGGAAAACCTTTTATAGTGATAATCAAGGTGGGCCATTTCCAGCAGTTCACAAGAACGTGTGAAGAACAGTATGGGGGGAAATAAACAAGGGGAAATTGTTTTACTTTGTGTAATGACACATCCACTCCCAGTCTTCATTCAGGCCTAAGTTAATTGTATCCAGTTTGCAAATTAATTCCAATTCAGCAGTCTCTCATTGGAGTCTGTTTTTGAAGTTTTTTTGGTGAAGAATTGGGTGAAGAATTGAAGAATAGGGTGAAACGCTGGCTGGGATTTCCTCCTGGAGTTCTAGGAAAAAACAGAGTTAATAAGACACATGGACCTCTAAATATACTACCAAGTATATAAAGACTAACGAAATTTTCCACATCTCAAGGACGATTTTAACCAGTTGATTCTGGGAAACTTTCACAGGAGAGTGCATCAGCCACTTCGTTAGAAGCTCCTGAGATGTGTTGGATGTCAAAATCAAAATCTTGGAGAGCTAAGCTCCACCGAATAAGTTTTTTTGTTATTTCCCGTGGCAGTATGAAGCCACCGTAGCGCACCATGGTCGGTTTGCCGGTGGAAACGCCATCCCCAAACATATGGGCGTAGCTTTTCCAGAGCGTAGACAATGGCGGAACATTCTTTTTCACTGACTGACCAGTTGCTTTCCCTCTCAGACAGTTTTTTGCTGAGAAACACTACAGGGTGGAATTCTTGATCCGGTCCTTCCTGCATTAAAACTGCTCCCACACCACGCTCAGACGCATCTGTGGTTACTAGGAATGGTTTGTCAAAGTCTGGGGCCCTTAGTACAGGGTCAGACATGAGTGTCGCTTTAAGCTGGTTAAAGGCTTTCTGATACTCTTCGGTCCACTGAACGGCATTTGGCTGTTTCTTTTTGGTTAGGTCTGTCAGTGAGGTGGCGATTTGGTTGTATTGCAGTACAAATCGTATGTAATAACCCATCAAGCCTAAGAAAGATTGAACCTGTTTCTTTGACTTTGGGACAGGCCACTTTTGGATAGCATCCACTTTGACCTGATGGGGGTTGATAGTTCCTTGACCCACCTGGTGTCCAAGGTAAGTCACTCTGTTTAGGCCTATTTGATAATTCTTAGCCTTAACAGTTAGTACTGCCTCCCTTATGCGCTCGAAGACTTTTTGTAGATGTTCCAGGTGTTCTGCCCAGGAATCTGAAAATATGGCCACATCGTCAAGGTAGGCGACTGCATATTCTCCTAATCCCGCTAGGAGACCATCTACAAGTCTTTGGAAGGTGGCGGGTGCATTCCGCAGCCCGAAAGGGAGTACATTAAATTCATACAGCCCGACCTGTGTGGTGAAGGCTGACCTTTCCTTGGCGGATTCATCTAGCGGTACCTGCCAGTACCCCTTGGTTAAGTCCAAGGTAGAGATGAACTGGGCCTGTCCCAGTTTCTCTAATAGTTCATCTGTGTGTGCATTGGATAGTTGTCTGGGCGAGTTACAGCATTTAGCTTACGGTAGTCCACACAAAAACATATCTCCCCATCTGGTTTGGGAACTAGAACCACTGGAGATGCCCATGCACTGCCAGAGGGGCGGATTACCCCCATCTGTAGCATATCCTGGATCTCCCGTTCTATAGCAGTTTTAGCTTGAGGAGGCACCCAGTAGGATTGGACTTTAATTGGGTGAGCATTACCTGTGCCAATGGAATGGTATGTCCGTTCAGTCAGTCCTGGGGTGGCTGAGAATGTCGGCGTGTAGCTGGTGCACAGCTCCTGGATCTGCTGTCGCTGCATATGCCCGAGGGTCATGGAGAGGTTCACCTCCTCCACGCCACCAGCACTTTTCCCTTTGTAGTAGGCACCTTCAGGCCACTCAGCGTCATCTCCTCCCTTGGCTGTAAACTGACGAACTTTTAATTCTCTGGAATAAAAGGGCTTTAGAGAATTAATATGGTATACCTTAGGCTTTGGGTTGGAGGCGGGGAATGCTATGAGATAATTAACAGCTCTCAGGCTCTCCTGGGCTGTGAATGGCCCTTCCCACGACGCTTCCATTTTATGGGCCTGAAGCGCCTTTAAGACTATGACCTGGTCTCCTACTTTGAAGGAATGGTCTCTGGCATGTTTATCATCCCAGGCTTTTTGCTCTTTTTGAGCATCCTGTAGGTTTTCTTTAGCAAGGGATAGAGAGGTTCGGAGGGTGTTTTGTAGGGTGGTTACAAAGTCCAGAATGTTAGTTCCTAGAGAAGATGTAAATCCCTCCCATTGCTGCTTCACCAGCTGTAATGGCCCCTTAACCTCACGGCCATATACAAGTTCAAATGGTGAAAACCCTAAACTGGGATGGAGTACAGCTCTGTAGGCAAAGAGCAACTGCTGCAACAGTAGGTCCCAATCATTGGAGTGCTCATTTACGAATTTACATATCATGGCCCCCAAAGTTCCATTAAACTTCTCTACCAGGCCATTTGTTTGATGGTGTAAGGAGTGGCAACCAAGTGATTTACCCCATAAGTTTCCCAAAGGCTTTCCATAGTTCCTGCCAGGAAATTAATTCCTGCATCTGTGAGGATGTCAGAGGGCCAACCTACCCTGGCAAAAATGTCTGCTAGTGCCTGGCACACACTTTTAGCCCTGGTGTGGCTTAGAGCTATTGCTTCCGGCCATCGGGTGGCAAAATCCATGAAAGTCAGGATGTACTACTTTCCTCTGGGTGTCTTTTTTGGAAAAGGACCCAGAATATCCACAGCTACTCGCTGAAATGAAACTTCAATGATGGAGAGTAGCTTTGACCTGGTCTTGGGGTTTTCCCACTTTTTGGCGTACCTCACAAGACCGGACATAGGTAGAAACATCCTTGCCCATTCCCTCCCAGCGGAATGACCTCCCCAACCGGTCTTTGGTCCTGTTCACCCCAGCATGGCCACTAGGATGATCGTGGGCTAAGCTCAAGAGCTTGACCCGGTACTTAGTTGGAACTACCAACTGTCTCTGAGGATGCCAGTCTTCCTGGTGTCCACCAGAAAGAGTTTCCTTGTATAAAAGTCCTCTTTCTACAACAAACGTGGATCGATTAGAAAAGCTGTGAGGTGGTGGGTTGCTCCGTGCTGCTGTCCAAACTCTCTGCAGGCTTTCATGTACTTCCTGTTCAGTCTGGAACTGTTCCCTTGATGCTGGAGACATTAGTTCCTCATTGGATTGTGGACCTATGCTTGATGCCTCTGGAAGCGATGTAGGGGATGGGGGTATTTCTGTTGACTGTGAACCGCTCTCCGCTGGTGCACTATGTTGGGGTTCAGGCTCCGGCTGAGCCTCTTGTGTAGGATTATCGGCTGCTGCTGGTTCAGATTCAGTGGGGCCCTCTGGGGTTGGGGTTGCAAGTACTGGATTCAGTGCTGGCAATGGGTCTGGTGCTGGCTGTTCCGCCAGTTCCGGTTCTGGGACTGGCTCTATCTGGGTCTCTGGGACTAGATCCACTACTGTTGATGCAGACATTGGCCTGGGGTCCGGGTCCATCATCTCTGACCGGGTCCTGGTAGAAGTTTCCAGAACAGCGCTAGGCGTGACGGCTGATTTAGTCTGGCTGCGGGTGACCATTCCCACCCTCTTGGCTGACTTCACATGATTGGCCAAGTCTTCCCCCAACAGCATGGGGGTGGGATAATCATCATAGACTGCAAAAGTCCATGTTCCTGACCAGCCCTTATCCTGGACAGGCAACTTGGCTGTACGCAAATTGAAAGGGTTGAACTTGAAGGGTTGAATCGTCACTTGGATGTCTGGGTTGATTAAATTGGGGTCCACTAAGGAAGCATGGATAGCCGACACTTGTGCTCTGGTGTCCCTCCACTTGGCTCCAGGCAAATAGGCAGAAAACCCCTCTAGTTGCTCTTAGGGAAAAAAAACTTCAGGTCTGTGAAGACTTGTGAATTTCCCTGCAGGAGGTTAACTATCCTGCCTTTAGGTAGAGAAAACTCCAGCTCACAAAAGACAATTCCCTTTTGTCTCTGCTCTGGCCCCAAAGCAGAGAAAAAAAAACTGTTTTCAGTTTAATCTGCTTTCCAGCAGCCCAAAGGAGAAAAAAATATTTCCTTTTCAAATCTGTGCTTCTGGTTCAAAAAATCTCAAAATGATTTCAAGTTGATCCCACCGCCCTGCCACCATGTCAAGGTTCCTTCCCCACTCTGAACTCTAGGGTACAGATGTGGGGACCTGCATGAAAACCTCCTAAGCTTACTTTTACCAGCTTAGGTTAAAACTTCCCCAAGGTACAAACTATTTTACCCTTTGCCCTTGGACTTCCACTGCCACCACCAAACGTTTGACTGGGTTTACTGGGAAAGCGTTGTTTGGAAACGTCTTTCCCCCCAAAATCTTCACCAAAACATTGCATCCCCCTGCCTGGGGAAGGCTTGATAAAAATCCTCACCAATTTGCATAGGTGACCACAGACCCAAACCCTTGGATCTTAAGAACAGTGGAAAAAAAACATTCAATTTCTTACAAGAAGAATTTTAACATAAGAAAAGGTGAAAAGAATCACCTCTGTAAAATCAGGATGGTAAATACCTTACAGGGTAATTAGATTCATAACATAGAGAATCCCTCTAGGCAAAACCTTAAGTTATAAAAAGACACAAAGACAGGAATATCCATTCTATTCAGTACATCTTAATTTTCTCAGCCATTTAAAGAAATCATAATCTAATGCATATCTAGCTAGATTACTTACTAGGTTCTAAGACTCCATTCCTGTTCTGTCCCCAGCAAAAGCATCACACAGACAGAGAGACCCTTTGTTTTTCCCTCCCTCCAGCTTTGAAAGTATCTTGTCTCCTCATTGGTCATTGTGGTCAGGTGCCAGTGAGGTTATCCTAGCTTCTTAACCCTTTACAGGTGAAAGGGTTTTTCCTCTGGCCAGGAGGGATTTTAAAGGTGTTTACCCTTCCCTTTATTTTTATGACATGTGCTGATCACATAGAAAGGAAGCAAGCAAGCATTACCATGGGAGGAACACGTACTGACAGGGGATTTTAATTTTATAGATGTAGGCCGTAGACATGCAGCCAAATGAAATGGCAGCTTTCACCAAGTGAGGCGCTTGAAACATGTTTCAGTTATTTTGGAGAGCTGTTGGTGCTAGATCACTTCCTGGAAGAGGCAAGACAGTGATAAATATGGAAAGGAAATAGACTGAAGAAGACAAGGCAACAAAAATTCAGCCTGTCAGCACTACCATAGCATGACAGCTGTGGTGTGACTGAGAGCTCCTCTCATGGGGCCATGTCCTAGTGAGTGTGTCTCAGACACCGCAGGAGAGCCTATTAAAAATATAAGGAAACTACCAGCCATTCTGTAAAAACACATCTTCATGTGTGAGACAATTTATTTAACCCAATGTTTTCACAAAGGAATGGGCATGTCATTCAGGGAAATTGGTATTCCCTCCTTCCCCTACAATCACTCTCTCTCCGTAAAGCTTGAGTAGTCCATAGTGCAGCCTCCAAGTTCTTCAGAGCACATACCACTACCTTTTGCTCAGCACTGGGACCCAAAGGACCTGCAGATGCCATTGGCAGACCGATCTTCATGGAACACCCAGTTGAACGATAGTGTTTTGGGACTACTCTGGGGAGTGAACAATTAATTGCTAATTAAACATGGCTTCAGGCTATGGTCACAACTCCTTCTGAGAAGATGATTAAAGGAAAATAAGTCAGTATGTTTTCCATTTGGAAAAGATAAAAATCCCTGTTACCGGGGGCATGGGGAGTATTACTGCACTGAGGGCTTGTGATAAGGTGAGACAGGCTCTTATTTAGCAAGGATAATGTAGGTGCAGTGAAACTTTCCCTAATATTTCTACTCTAAGGGTGAGATTCTGGTCCCTCTGAAGACAATGGGAGTTTTGCTAGTGAATTCAATGGGAGCAAGATCAGGCCTTACATTGCAGTTGCTTGGTTGGTTGGTTGGTTGGTTGCATAGAGGGACATGTACATTGGAACCAATGTTTTAAAAACAAAGGAAAGAAATCTTTATACGGGGAGCAGACTGTCTGGTCAGTCATTTTCTATATTCCCTTGGCTTCTGCGGTTCATTTTTTTTGTAGGTAATTGTGTTTGACTAAGAGCTTTCTCCCTCCCAATTCTGCTGCATCTGCTTGATTCTGCAGTGAAATCATAATCCTTTGTTTCTGACCTCACAGTCTGTTGCCATGGAAATTTAGCTTTGTGACTTCACTGGTGTATTAAGAAGAAGGGGAAAGATAGAGTGTGTGGGAGACAAACCTTTGTTCAAACAAAAGAGCCAGATTCAGGCCCCAATGTAAATCCTGAGTAGCTCATTGAAATAAATAGAGTTAATGGGGATTGGCAGTGATCTGACTGAAATCAGAATCTGACCTAAGTTCTCTATGATAACACTGAATGTGTGCAAAAAATGAAAGGTTTTGTATGTGACTTGGGGCCTGATTTTCACAGAGGGTCTTCCATTTGTGCTTGTGCAACTTTGCATGAGGGCCAAATCACAACAGCAGCTTATGTCAAAATAAAAGGTGTCAGACATTTCTCAGGATGGGAACTCTGCTGGGAGACTGGTTGGTTGTGGTGCAAGTGGGGTTTGCTAGTGTGAATTTGTTTGTTTGTGTGGACAAGTAACAGGGCATGAAAATTGTACATGCAACTCATTTGAGGCCCCTTTGAAATTCTGGCCCTTTACATTTAAGCAGAATATATTGTAAAGCATATTGGCACAGGGAAAGTTCCTCTTTCAGTAGGCCAGTGCCAGTAACCCAGGTACCTATCCAGTTTCTTAGCCTAGTACGCACAGTAGCTTTGTCTGATCTGAAACCCTATTATGAAAACAATAAATGTTCCATTTAATTCTACATGTATATGATTATTTAAGCACATTGCAAAAGGTGCAGAATAACAGAACTAAACCCTGCAAGTTCTGCATGCTGTGTCTGCAAAGGACTTGTCCTGAGAGGGACAGAGGTACTGAGTGCTTGCAAGTGTCATTGACTTCAATGGTAGTTGAAGCACATTCATCAGGATCAGACTACAAAATTTCCCACAGCCCTGCATGAAACTTCAGTAGAATATTTTTGGCACCAGCCAATAGGTCTGTATTGGTATCGCTTTTCTAGTTATGAGACAAGCACCCACAGGACATGAAGGTGGTTAATGTGATGAACGTATCATACCTCAGTCTTTCCCAGTACAGCAGAACTCCCCATTCCTGGGCACCGTTCTGCACCATTCGTCTCAAAGTGGAAGAAGGGAAAGATTCTAGTCAGCATTCATGAGGAAAATCTCTGTGGAGGAAAAAATGGCAGAAGTACAGACAGTGAAGCTATCAGAATAAATATCAAAATTCTGAATTAAAGCCCCCCACTGCAGGATTCAGTCTGCCCTGATATAATCTGCTGGGTCAGTGCAGTTGAACAGTTACCTGAATACTCTGTAGAATTTGTTTTCCTTGCTCATGAAAATGGTAGCTTGGGACCATACGTACTATGTGAGTATAGAGGGGTGGGAGTTATACTAGAGAAGGGTAAAACATCTTTTTTATAAAATAAGAACCAGATTGAAGGCCTGATTTGAAGCCAGTGTGAGTCTTTCTGTTGGCTGTAGTGGATTTTGGATTAGGCCCTAAACTTCTACACTTTTCCCTTACCAAACCCTGAATTTTTTTTAATTGTTTGATTATATTATATAAAAGAACCCCTCTCTCCTGTCCTATATAACCACTCCTTCCATTCCACAGTCCCATATAAATCACTGGCTGCGTCATTCTCGGCAGCCTTCTATCTCTGAGCATCTTATTGTGGAACCATGCATAGCTCCAAGTCTCACCATGACCCACATTGGTTTGCAGTGGTGTGGAGCGCCTCTGACAGGGTGTCCACCTAAATCTACTGCTCCCCTAAATAATACAACCCACACTCCTGGACCATAATCTGTTTTCTGACAATGTGCCATCTAGTTACTGCTACCCCAAGTGGAATATCACAGTTCCAACATGACAATACTGAGGGCATACACGAGATGTGGGGTTTTATATATATCATTTAATACTAGATTCCACACAAAAGCTACTCTCAGTGCAGCTCAAAGTGTGGTGCCAACTTTACCCTCCATTTTGCTCCTATACTGGCACAACTCAATCTCAGTAGCAAAACAGCTGGAGGTTTGGGCCACAGTGTACACAACTTGGACACTTTCTCTTGCCCAGAGGAAAGAAGTCAATACGTGATTGCCTTTCCAGGAATCAGAAGTGGAGATAGTGATGCTGCTATTGCGATCTATTCCTATTTCTAGTTTTGAATTGAAAACTGACTAATATGAGCATCCTTTGACTGGCAAAACTGTAACACCACCAACATAGCTTGGAACCTGGTCAGCTTGGTAGTGGAGACCCTTTGTAATATACATGCACCATGTTTCAAAAATATTTGCATCAGCTAATGCATTTCCAGTTGAGTCTGAGGCTGCAGGCAAACCCTAGATTTATTACCTCTGTCATGTGTAAAATAACCTCCCTGTACCTCACATCAACCTTCTTTCAAACCAGAAAGCTACTTACATTTTATGGCATGTTACATTATACTCATTTGCTGTCTATATGTATTACATTCTTGTATGGGCTTAAATGTTAAGGGACAACTTTTTGCCTTATTTGATGGAGGGTGGGAGAAGCATGCATTAGTAAAACTGCTGTCATTTATTCCATCACATCAAAGGCAAGTATGGTTGAACTAGCTAATCTATTACAAGAGAGGTAATATATCATCAGTTATTTGCTGGATACGAAATCAACCACTGACTCAGGGGATAGACTTATGGATTTGATGTGTGGAAAAGTATAGTGAATGTGCAGACTTGATACACAGGATTAATGTTAATATTTGCTAGTCTACAGTGATTGTGATGCATCAACATCCCCCAACACGGGCACATACACTCTCCCCCCCCCCCACCCCAGTGTTTAATTTACATCCCAGCTATCAGTCACTTGCAGGGTGATCCTATCCTTCAAGATTAGCAGAACAGACAGTGAAAGAGAACCGAGGGAGGGGTGCCTGTCATACTGTTGTGTCCTAGCACCTTTACACATGATGGTTACTGGGAGTTCAGTAGCTGTAGAAAGATGTTGACTGTGCAGGTCTTTTAGTATTTCCTGTTTACATTAAACTGTCAAAAGATGTGGAAGTGAAGAGGATAATTCTGCCTTCACCTATAACACATCCACATTGAAATCACTAGAGTTTGGATGGTCTATATGGATGCAAGTGTGGGGGGGTGAAATTTGGCCCCGAATGTTTTGATCGATTTTTATCATAGTTTTAAAAAAAAAATTAAATCTGCCGTTTGCCTGACGAGGTTCATTTAAGGCATGCTATAATGTGTCTGGCTGTTTAAGCCACTGTCACAGTCCCTCCCTGAATAGCTCAGTGCACGGGTGGCGGGCTGCACTAACTGCATCCTGAGCTCAGAGTGGAAGGGGCAGGACGGGACCCCATGGACACACAACAGGCATTGTCCCTGCATTCTCGTGTGTTGTGGTTGACCCTTCAGCAGGCTTTACAGGCACGGGAAGAGTTTTCTTCCACGTCACATCAAAGGTCCAGCTATGGCATGCATGCCCGCTTTCATTTTCTGCCAAAATATAATTTCAGGGCTTTTGTGGCCTGTTGTTAAACCATTAATACTGCTTCACATACAATCTTTTTGTGGCTGGATTTCCTTATTTTTATAAAAGGAAAAGAATAACAATATCCAAATTAAAAGGAGTACTTGTGGCACCTTAGAGATTAACAAATTTATTTGAGCATAAACTTTCGTGAGCTACAGCTCACTTCATCGGATGCATTCAGTGGAAAATACCAAGTGGGGAGATTTATATACATAGAGAACATGAAACAATGGATGTTACCATACACACTGTAAGGAGAGTGATCAGGTAAGGTGAGCTATTACCAGCAGGAGTGGGGGGGAAACTTTTTGTAGTGATAATCAAGGTGGGCCATTTCCAGCAGTTGACAAGAATGTGTGAAGAACAGTATGGGGGAAATAAACAAGGGGAAATAGTTTTACTTTGTGTAATGACACATCCACTCCCAGTCTTCATTCAAGCCTAAGTTAATTGTATCCAGTTTGCAAATTAATTCCAATTCAGCAGTCTCTCATTGGAGTCTGTTTTTGAAGTTTTTTTTTGTTGAAGAATTGCCACTTTTAGGTCTGTAATCGAGTGACCAAAGAGAGTGAAGTGTTCAATATCCAAATTATGTACTAACCCAGTTGTTCACAACAGCTTCTTATTTAACACAACAATGAACTGTTACAACTGATTGTGTCTCTACTTACATTGAGGTTTGGTATATGTAGATTATGGACCCATTAAATATCTGGCAGTTAACAGCTCCCTAAATAAACATCATCAGCCCTGGATGGTGTCTGCTTTCACTATGTTGGAGACATCATTCCTGAGCCTTGTCCTTGTATTGCAGTCAGCATGCCATGACTGCTGAATCCAGGCCAGGGAGACTCAGTGTGAGGACACTAAGCAGCAGAGTCTGTGTTAGACAGTCTAGGAGCTGGAGAGAAAGAAAGGCTTGGAGAGCAAGAGCCTTAATAAACAGTCATCTTTGCATGTATTCATTACAACCAAGTTCTGTGTCTTCTCTGCTAGGACAGACTGTACAGTTCTGATGGGCAGTTGCCTTTTGACATTTGCCCATCCCTTGTACATCTTAAGCCAGCTAGTGGTGCCCCATTAGCCCATGATGACCTCACTTTCCCTTAATGTCCATCTGTTCTTCTATCCCCACTTTAGAAACACAGGAGAAGACTTTTTCATTTCAAAAGATGACCTTTCCCTTCCCCATAATCACTAAGCAGGTCCCCCACTCTTTCTCTTCTGTTTGTAGGTATTATTTATTTTCAGCATGTATAAAGTTTTTATAATGGAATTGTCCTACTTTGCTCTGAGGGTCCTGTTGCTGGCTGCTTGATAAATAGCATTATTATATTTTTAAATGAAAGTGCTCTATGTTCACTGAAAGCCTGCACGCTAAATCTCCTTATTCATTTCTCTCTCCACCTGTCAGTGCTCTTGTGTTAGCCCCATTAGCTTAAATGGGAGTTCTGTGCATGCACCTCAGGGAGCATAGCCCCATAAATATGCATGCACAGTAATCCATTTTTAAAATGCAACAACATTGCTATTACAGTTAATATTTCAATACAGCCAAAATATAATGGGTTGCATTTTGCTCTCAGTTATGCCACTACCACCCAGTTGATTTCAATGCACTGTAGTTGGAATACTGAGAGTAACATCTATACACTTAGTCCACATTATGAACTAATCATTCTCAAAAGATAATTGTAAGGATAAAACTGCTGTTGAGTCCTCCTGAGCACATAAATCATCTCCCACTTCTTGTTTTAGAAACAGGCTTCAAAAATGGCAGATTTCTTCTTGGGAAGCCCTTTGGCCACCTCCATTTTCTTACCCTTGTGCTTCCCCACCTCCACCATCAAATATGTCATGTCGCTGCATGGCTGCTGTCCGCTCTTCCCAGTGAGTTAAACTCAATATGGTGTCTTCCGCTGGAGCACTTCAGTTTCTTTCCTGGGTTTGCCAGAAGGGTCTGCTCAAGAGTTCTTGTCCCCTGGGCCTTCTATAAGATGAGCACACAGTGAACATCCACAGTGCCCCTTGCAAGGTCAATAAAACCGTGCTGGAAACTGCATAGGTGACGTGTTCTGATCACTGCCTCTGATTGGCTAAGGATGTGCACATAGCTACCCAGTGCTAAATAGAGCTGGCTGAAAAATTTTGAATTCCAAATTGTCAACAAATTAAAGGACTTTTTTTCCGCATACTGCTAGAATACCCTTTTTTGGGGGGGGGGGGGGGGCTCATCCACTCTTGCCTGTTTGTCTCATCCACTTGTTGCTTTTTAGGGCGCCATTCCAATAAGGTACTTAAAGCAACTCACAGGCATAAAGTTAGGCCCATGCTTAAGTCCCTGGCTAAATCAGGGCCTTCAACTGTAAACTTCTAGAGCAGGGACTATCATGTACTATGGCTCCAATTCAGCAAAGTTTTTAAGCACTTGCTTAATTCCTATTGAAGTAATTGGATTAAACATGTGCTGAGAGTTAAGCAGGTGTTTATGCTCTTTATTGACTGGGAATGGATCAGGGCCTATATGTTTGTGCCTAGTGCAACGGGTCCTTCAGCTGTTTTGAGGCCGGTAGATGCCACTGCAGTAAAAATGTTAAATAATAATAAAAAAAGAACCAGTAGACAAATTCTATAACAGCAGCACAGAATTTTGCTAGCCCAGTTTTGATTGCAGTCTGGCCTGTGAGACTGAGTATGAAAGATAAGCGCTGCAGCCTCTGGCAGTAGACAGGGATGATCTGGCTGAGATTGTACAGATGTTCCCTACGGTCAGCTTGGTAGAATGCTTGACGGACCAATGTACCAAGTAGATAAAAACTGCCAAGGTGCCCCTGATTTTCTAAAGATAAGAGTCAACACGGCTGATATAGGAAAGAAGAAAACCACAGTTCCACTCGGGCATGCAGAATCTGCTAAAGTTATTTCCATGACGCAGACTTGGGAACTACTGACTTGACCTGGGAAAATAAAAATGGTTGTCTACAGTTAAGGTTGAGTTACAATTTCCAGTCTCACCCCCACTTTTTGGTTGCTCATAATTTCCTCAAACAAATTACATTTGGGATATGTAGTTTGCATGCTTGCATGCTCAGCCTAAAGATGAATATTTTGAAAAGTCTCAGCAAAATTAGTTTGGCTGTTTTAAAATTATGCGGGCCTGAAAAGAAATCCTTTGCTTTGCTTACATGTTCTGACTGAAATGTTTGTGCTTATGTAGCTCAAAAAGAGCTGATGCTAGGACATTTGAACACATCTCATTTTATAGGCCCTGGTGATGCAGTAAACAATTCACATCTGAAGAAAATCAATTCAGTATTTTCAGAGTTATGAACATTTTAAAGTCCAAGGCCAAGTTCTGCTCTGAAATACACCAGTGCAACCACATCAGAACTCCATGGTGAGAGCAGGATGTCTCTTGGCATGTTTTGTACATATTTATTAGGATATTTGTTTTTTCCCCCAACATATTAAACAGAGGCAGAGAACAGAGCGTGTCAATTACATTCTGTGGAGAAAGCCAAATTCCATTTTTCATTGTGGTCTGTAGGTTGGAGTATAAACTAGGAATACAGTCTATTTTCACAGAAGATAGCTCAACAATGTCAAGGGCAGGTTTGCACAAGGATCAGAAGCAGAATGTGGCCCTTGGATAGTAAATACATTTTATCATTATTTAGTTAGTACTTTTTTGTTGCATTCAGCATCAGTCAATGAGAAAATATACTCACCCTGCTATTTTTGCCTTTTATTTTTCTTCCTTCCCCATCCTCCTTTCTCTCCCTCTTCCCAGTCTCTATGTCCCTCCTATGCCCTTCTCTCTTCATTCCTTCCTTACAGCAATTCCCACTACTCATGGGTTTCACCACCTTCCCCATTCCATTGCCACAGTAATCAGCAATTAAATAATGTTTACATGATAGTGTTCTTTAGAGTTAACATCTGAGTGAGGTTAATGAAGGATGGGGACCAGAAATTTACTTCAAAAAAAAACACCCAACAACCAAAATCTTAGATTCTTCATAATCTGAATATGTCAGGTGGGACTGGATCTGGACTGTGATTGGGTATGTAACACTCCTGATTTAATGGATATTGTGGTTTCAGTCAAGATGGGGATTTGCATAAAACTCCAGATGCCATGGGGATATTAGCATGGCAATCTTCAGCAATACGCCCTTTCATCTGGAAATCAGTTGTTTGGTCCAAGATTCATCAGTAGCAACTGCAAGTAAAATATCAAGAAAAAAGGATGTGTTAAAACTCCTGGTGTTCATGTCAGATCTTCAGAATACAAAATTGTCCAGTTGCTGATTGATATCAGATTGTCATATACTAGACCATACAAACTTAAAATGAATAACAGATAAAGAGAAAAGAAACTTCATCCTAATGCTAGACTCATTATAAGAAGCCCCTCTAAGGTGCAATCCCTCCCCGAGCGTGCCCTCCCCCAAGGCAATGTCGTGCTGCTTTCTGTGCCAATGGCTAAATGCAGCAGTTTGGCCCTCAGTCAGTGTGCTTTTTCTCTCCTGTTTTTCATTCCAGGGTGAATAGAGGTCAGAATATGTCAGCCTAGATTTTTAGCCAATCTGTTCTGAATTATTTTACCTTCTGTGCATTTAAATCAGGTCCTTTACATTATTCAGATATTCTATATCTGTGCTTGAATTTACCCTAGGTCACTCTGTGTGGGTGTGTTTAGGATGAAGCATGGATATGATTTTTCGCTTTAATTGGCATGGTCAGGCATACTTATAAAGATATTTAGCCTTCATGAGCTGAATGACCCAGGTATTTTGTTTACAGTATTTTGCTATATGTACATATGATGCCTCCCATATTAGATAATTTTGCCTGGAGGTCTGCAATAGAATCTAGCAAGGAGTTTATCATGCAGCTTATCTTAAAGCTAATAAAATAGTGAGTGTAGCAGCAACTATCTAGCTCATTCTTCTCCAGGATTTATGAGACTGGAGACTACTCATATACCATGGATATTTTAGACTACTTATCCATTCTCAGCATTTTTTGTTTCAGGCCATAGAACATTATCTCTTATTCCAGCCAATGTTACTAGCATTGCTAAGTTCTGACAAACTAAAACTCCTGTTGACTCTGATGGGACATGGGCCTGGATCTAACTAAGTCATGCACTGCATTCTTCCTCAGAATTCTACTAATTTATGTGATAAAATTAATGAATGGAAATGAAATGTAAAAACAACCACCACCACCAAAAGGCCCAGCCAAGTTCCCCAAAGCTCTAATTGTAGTGGACTTTTTAAAAATAAATTGATGTAAAGATTTCTTCTTTGGGCAAGAAACATCTTCAGAATAATCTGACACACGTCATTGGAAGGAACATAAGTGCTATGCCCTAAGCAGATGCCAAGGTTAAACTTGAAGAGCTGGTTGGCACAAGTGCCATTAACAACTCCTCTCTTCTGAAAATCAGGATTGATTATATCCATTCCTACGAATGAGTGGGTGATGCAGTTTTTTTAAAATGCAGATTATGATTGGTTATTTTTTCCCCAAATCTAAAAACATTATCCAGCATATCCAACCCAGCCCCAGTCATTCATGATAATTAGTGTGTTTCTGTAAGGCTGTTCACTCAACAGCACTTTGTTAGGAGTGGGGGGAGGGGTGATAGGAAGAGGCATGTGTTGACATGGTCCTGTTAATGAATTATGCCACAGTTATTGCACTCATGATTTTCAGCCATTAACATTATTGCTCTGCAATTCTGGCTTTAAATGTGTTGTACAGATGTTATGGAGCACTTGATTTTGCAACTTTCCAAATACTTGAGCCAGCTCCTCAGCTGGTCAAAATTTGCATTGCTCCATTAATTTCAATTGCACAAACTGACTTACTCCTGCTGAGGATTTGATTCATTGTTTTAAAGGACTGTAAGGTGGTAGAGTGGTACCTAGACCAGCAACTGAAAACAAAAGACTACACTGAGGCTGCTCGCTCTACCGCCCCTTGGGGATGGAGGGACAACGGAGATGCCAGTGCAACATTGTGGCCAAAAGGGCTAATGCAATCCTTGGATGCATGAACAGGAGAATTTCCAGTAGGAGTAGAGACATGTGCCTACTGCTGGAAGACTGTGTCCAGTTCTGGTGTCCACAATTCAAGAAGGATGTTGATAAATTGGAAAGGGAGAAGAGCTATGAGACTGATTAAAGGATTAGAGAATCTGTTTTATAGTGATAGATTCAAGGAGCTTAATCTATTTATTTTAATAAAGAGAAAGATAAGGGGTGACCTATTACAGTCCATAAGTACTTGGAGAACAAATAGTTAATAATGGGCTCTTCGGTCTAGTGAAGAAGGCATAACGCAATCTAATGGCTGGAAGTTGAAGCTAGACAAATTCAGACTCGAAATAAAGCATAAATGTTCAACACTCAGAGTAATAAAGTATTGAACAACTTACCTAGGGTCAGGGTGGTGTCTCCATCACTGACAATTTTTAAATCATGATTGGATGTTCTTCTAGAAGATCTGCTCTGGGAAATATATGGAGGAAGAAGTTCTATGGCCTGTACTATGCAGGAGGTCAGACTAGGTGATCACAGTTGTCCTTTCTGGCCTTGGAATCTATGAATCTGAGCCTCTTACCTGTTTGTACTGCCACATGCTACTGGCGAATATAGACCCTGCTTCCTCCCTACACTTCCCTTTCTGTTTTGTCCAACAGAATTTAAAAGTAAATCATTTTTCTATGCGTTTTTCAAGCCATCCCCTAGTATTTAATAATTGTATTCCTCTATAGAATTCCCTAGGGCAATTTAAAAATGTTATAGCAAGGATATGAGTAGCTATTAAATTCCACAGGTTTTAAAGAATAATGTCAATAGAACACTGTTGGTTTCATCCCTAGGAAATTCTATAGGATTCTTCCATAATGACCCACAGATACTAGCAAGACCACTCCCCCTCTCATCCCCATAACTGGTCATGCATGGAAGGGGTAGCATATTGCACAGCTGGTGTAGCTGCTGTGCCACTGGGAGCAACCCAGATGAATTTATGCTGGCAGCCACATTTGAATGCATCAAACGCACAATCCATAGTCTTATGGTGAAACTTTTTTCTCTCCAACCCTTTATCCTGGAGCACAAGTTAGAACAAAGTAAGAGTTTTTGTCAAACAGAAAAAGAGCGGCTCTGGCTATCCCCTAGCTCTCTAGCAACAAGGAATGGTGCAGTGTAGTGCCTGTTCAGAGCTGCCAAATGGTTGTGCCCATCTGTGCACATCTCTCACAGTTGAGAAAAAGTCATTGATTTCCCTATCAGAGCTGCTGTGTCTTACACTTGGCTGCTTATTAACCCAAGGGGCTGTTTCAACAACCAAGAACTGCTGGAGCACAACCCCCTCCAGCTACACTCTTTTACTCCAGCCACATCTCTGGCATACACCCAGCATCAGGTGGTCTGACTCACTGTGGCATTGAGCTGTTAAGACAGCTCTATGTTATCTGGAGAATTCCCTTACATCAGGGGAATTCTCCCTAGTGACCACATTCATGGGCTTTATGTTTCCTTGCTGCCTCCAAAACAGTCTAAAGGAGCTGTAAGGCAATGAAGAATCTGGTCCTCTATTAATAAAAGTTTCACTTTCAGATTCTCACGCACTAGCAGAAGGTCATGTATTTGGACTGCAGGGTAATGTTTAATTTCATATATACATCCATCAACTGTTTTCATTTAAATTTTAAAAATAATTCATAGAAATGTTTTAATCATATCAGGTTATTTAACCACACGTGGCAGAGATGTCTCATCTAGAATGTTTTTGTTCAACTGTTTTTGAGTTTTTGTGCGCAAAAAGATCTTAAACACTTTCGCTGACTCAGAAATGGCTGAATGAATTTTCCTTACATTCCTCCTTCTCCACCCCCAAATCCTCATGACATATCACAGCTGGACTGAGTTCAACCATGGCAAGTTTCAGCTCACTCCATTATCATGACAGTTGTGAGTCTATTGAACACACGGGGTTACTATGAAATCCCATAATCTTAGCCACCACTTTAACTATAGGTAATATTAACTGTAGCTTTCATACAACTTGTAAACTCTTCCATATATATTTTGTAATATGATTGAAAGATTTCACACATGAAAAGATATTACAGGGATAAGTGGTTTGGATACGATACTTGATAAACAAATTAGGTTAGCTAATCTGCTCTAAATTAAGAGAATGAGACTGGATCTTGTTTTCCACTACATGGTGCATGCCACATAGCTTAGCAAATCAGTTACTGCCTTTGACACATGCATGCTCAGCAGATGATTTTTCAAGATACGCTCTGAAAAACCCAAGTGGCCAAAACTGAGCCCTGGTGAAAACAGAGACCTTCAATTGCCTGGTTACACCAAGGCTGAATTTGACTCAAGGAAACTAATAACCTATGCAGCTGGAGCCTCTGTAAAAAGGTCCTGGGCTACTGCCAATGAAATGAGACACTTGTGTCTTGCCAAATGTGTTTTTTCATAATGATCAGCGCATGGATCTGAATTGTGCAAAGGCCCTTAATGATAAGTCTCCTCTTCTGGGTGAACAATAAAACATTAATTTATACGGAGGCATAATTTCACACGGGGATGGTTTATGGTGTAAGTAAGTATACAGTGTTCACCAGTAAGTCTCATGTTCAAACTGCAGTGTCTAGTTGGGGACAAATCACTACCTAGTGTTCCTGTTTCATTTTTTTCTTTTTGTTTTATTTCCTGGCTGATAAATATCTTAGACCCAAGGTCACCTTAAGGAAATAGTTGTAATGTGATAGAAACATTGCAGTAGGTGCTGCTGTGCTTCTGGAAATGTAATTGACAGTGGGTGAAAGTGCAGGAACAGCTCCCAGCAGGGAAACTTTGAATAAATATACAGTAAATAAACCAAAACACCAGAGGCAGAATAGGAAAGAGATGTATCTGCATAAAGAGGAGTGTGCTACACATAACATCAGACCCACTGGTAGCTTGTCTATAAGGGAGTAGTTACACTGTTTCCTTTCCACTCGCAGTGCCCCCACAGGGCCCATCTTCGGGAAGGTATTAATCACATGTGCAGCTTTAAGCACATGTGTAGTTCCACTGACGTGAATGAGAATCTTCACTTGCTTAAGTAACTGACTGAATCCGGGTCCCCAAACCTTTATTTAAGAAGTTAAAATATTTAGGGCCACATTCAGATTCTGTTGAAAACAGTGGGCCAGATTTTGACCTTTGTTACAACACTCCTAGATTCATAGGGTGGGATTCAGGAAGGGGCCTTGGCCTTGCAACACTAAGTGTCACAGCACCTAACTTTTGGGCATCTGAAAAGATCAGAGGAATAACACCGTGATCCACAAAGCTGATTTAGGTGCCTGGGCTTCCTGTACAATGCATGGGAGAGAGAGGCACCCTAGAATAGATCCACAAAAGCCAGGAGACTAGGCGCATAAGCTACATCTCTCCCACTGTGGGAGGTGCCGGTGACAGGGATGTATGCTAAGCTTCACCCCTCTCCCAGAGTCAGGCACCTAAGTCTGGTCTGGAGGGAAGTGCCTGTCTCTGCTTAGCGATGCATGAATAGGAACCAGCTACCTGGAGTCAGGCTGCTTAGATGCCTAAGCCACTTCTTGGTTAAGCACCTGCCTCGCTCCACACAAAACAGCCAGAGGAGGAGGGGGTGTCCACCTTATAACTTTTAGCCTCGTGGTTAGCGCACTTGCCTGGGATGTGGAGGAGCCAGCCTCAATTAATTCCCCCTCTCTGACTGAGGGAGAGAGAGGATTTGAACATGGATCTCCTACCTCTCAGTGGAGTGCTCTAATCACTCAGCTATGGGATATTCTGATATGGAACTCTCTCCATCTGGGTTTTGTCCTCCTGTTCCAATCACTCTTTCATTACTTATGCACCCTAGAAATGCTTCAGCATGAGAGATTAAGGGAACCCCACATCAAAATATCCCATTCCTTGGCGGTAAGAGTACCGTTCTCAGAGGTAGAAGACCACCGTTTAAATCCTTCTGTCCCTCTGACAGAGAGGGGGAGATTCAGAGATTCCAAGGCCAGAAGGGACCACTGTGATCATCTAGTCTGACCTCCTGTGTAACACAGGCCATAGAACTTCCCCCACATAATTCCTAGAGCAGATATTTCAGAAAAACATCCAAGCTTGGGTTAAAAATTGCCAGTGATGGAGAAACCACCACAACCCTTGGTAAATTGTTCCAATGATTAATTACTCACACAGATAAAAGTGTACACCTTATTTCCAGTCTGAATTTGTCTGGTTTCAACTTCCAGCCAATGGATTGTGTTATACCTTTCTCTGCGAGACTGAAGAGCCCATTAAAAAATATTTGTTCTCTAAATAGGTACTTATAGACTGTAATCAGGTCACCCCTTAACCTTCTCTTTGATAAAATAAATAGATTGAGCTCTTTGAGTCTGTCACTGTAAGACGGGTTTTCTAATCCTTTCATCATTCTCGTGGCCCTTCTTCTTGAATTGTGGACACCAGCACTGGACATGGTATTCCAGCAGTGGGCATAGAGGTAAAATAACCTCTCTATTACTTTAGAGTCTTCTGTTTATGCATCCAGTTGAACCTGGGTCTCCCACATCTCAGGCAAGTGCTCTAACAATTGAGCTAAAAATTATATGGGCACCACCACCCATAGTTCTCCCTCTCGGCAGATTTTGAATGGAGCCCAATCTGGTAGGCAGCCTCTGAGCATGCCTACCAGATCGGACCCTGCATACAACTTAGGCAGCTGAACGCTTATCTTTCCCTGGTTTGTGAATTGCTCTAGGACTTAGGCATCTGGACACCTAAAGGGAGGCAGCTGTGCACATGCTCAGAGGCAGAAACATAGACCTAAGGAACTTCTACCCTGAAAACTTAGGTGATGATTGAGTTTAGGGGCCTACCAGGTTTGGCAAGAGGAGAGGATCGTAGAGGAGCCAAAACTGGGACTTAGGCACCTAAACTTGGGACTTAGGTGCCTGAGTCCCTTTGTGGATCTGGGCCATAGAGTTTGAGGCCAGAAGGAATGACTGACACTTTCTGAGGGTACCCAGAGTTTTGAGGCACCTCGCTAACACTTGTCTTTGTGTGAGGAAGCCTTGTCTGTGCTTGCCAGTAGTTAGCTCCTTACCTCCACCAGCTACAAGCAGCACAAGCATTCCCCTCTTAGCCTACGCAGGACTTGCAGTCCCTCTACAAGTTAGCAATAGGTACACTCCAACCTGACTCCTATAAGTGCCTCCTGGAGTGCCCAGTCCTTGATTCACTGGACACTCACAGAATTCCCAGATCCTCTGTTCCTAAAGGAATAATAAACTGTAGCGTCTCAGTTAAGTAGAGCTCTGTTCTACAGTGTAACACCCAGCACTTAAATTTATTTATAAAAAAAGTAAGTAAAGTTTAACAAAGAACAGAGAGTTCATTCATTCTATTTGCTATCACTTGAAACAGAGTTACGTATACAATTAAATCATAACACACATACTCTAGAGCCTAGACTTAACTAACAAGATTCCCTCCTGTCTATGAGGTTTATCTTACCCAAAGTTCTTCTCCCAGCATTTAACAGCCTGGCTGGCTGTGATCTTTTTTTCATGAAGGAAATCCACGGTCAGCTTACTTCCTAAGTGAAGGATTCAGCGTGATCCTCTGTCTCCACAGTTATAGTCCAAAAATCTATTGTCTGCACTTGTAAACAGGATAACCCCCACTGCTTGTGTTTTCCTGTCTAGGACACTTTGCACTCACATAATTAGCATTTTGTTCAGACTGTAAATGGACGCCCATTGTGCACTCAGTTTATATGTAGATAGACAGACAAACATCTTTTGCCTAAAAGAAACTTGTTTAACAAGTTCTGGTGATGGCCCTAACTCAGAGACCTTGTTTTTTGGTATATATACGTAATTCTTCACACATTATCCATCCGTACATCTCACAATTATGATGACCAGTGTGACACAGGCGTTCAGTATAGACCTTTCATGACACACTTTGGCAAACTAATATGTAGATACCAGACTCAGGGGAATCCTGTAACTCATGCACCCCTGTATCCTCTGCCACATGGGACCAAGAGATCCCTGGGTCATAGTAACCTCCTGTATATCACTGGCCATTAAATTTCACCCAGTTACCCTGGTATTAAGCCCAATAACTTATCCCTGATTAAACTTTCAGAAGAGCATCTAGTCATGATTTAAAGACATCAAGAGATGGAGACTCCAATTCCCTTGGTAATTGTGCCAGTGGCTAAAAATTGTTCCTTATTTCTAATTTAAATTTGCCTGGAGTCAGCTTCTAGCCATTGTTATGCCTTTCTCAGCTAGATTGACGAGCCCTTTAGTACCTAGTAGTCTCTCCCCATGAAGGTACTTACATGTTGACTTCAGTGGAGTTATGTATTTACGCCAATGTTAATGAGGTCAGAATTTGTCTTGAAAGGGGTTGGGTTTTTTGGCACTGGCTTCACTGGGACCAGAATTTGTGTCTTGAGCAAGTTTTTCTTTATTTTATTCCATCCTAGCCCACCCCTTTCCAACCACTCATTGATTTGGGTTAAAACAGGCCACTTTATCTTAAAGTTATGTTTGCTGCATAGTGCTCATTTATATTCCCCCACACACACTTTTTATATCTTGACCTTTAATAGGGGTAAGGAAGTGGCTGTTGCTAATATATTCACTTTGCCACCATAGTCAATGTTAATGCAAAGACTGATGTTCTCCTGCAGCTGTAGCAGTGATGTGGCATGCCTAGTGTTCTGTCTCTAACAGAATTGGCTTTCTGTACTGCACTTACAGTGTGAATAATTTCACTGTTATGGTACAATGACAGCTGAAGATGCTTAAAAAAAGAGAGAGAGGAGAAAATGTAGTAAGTGAAAGTGTGGCAACAAGGCACTTATTGTCAGCATTACTATTAGATTTGAGGGAAAGTAACATTTGATTGCCATACCAATCTTCTAACATGTAAGCATATTATATGTCCATTGAGAACACGGTGATGTTAATTGTAATTGGTTCAAAATGCTTCAACACAGAGTTTGTAGTTTGTCATTAGCTCCCCCGTTCTCTAGTTTCAAGGTTATTCTTTGAACAAAATAAAATCTAAAGCAAGGAAAGCTAGTGTAAGAGCAACACAGACATTTTTATTAACTGTTTCATCCATGGAACAATCTTCCCAAATGCACACTTATATTTTTGCACTTACATCATATTTTTAAAAAACCACAGGTGTTTACAAAGTCCTGTTTGTGGGTCAGGGAAGGGGATCTGAATTCCTCTCTGTGAGCCAGCCCTTGAACGCACGTTGAGGGGGCTGCTGGCAGAGTCATCTCCTTTCTGCTATGCTCCATTGGGGCAGCCGTTTAAGCTAACTGCAGCTGATGGTGCAGGTACTTGCTGACATTTTAATGATTTCAATGGACAAATCAATAGCATGCAGCAACACAGCAATCAGAACATAGGGCCAGGAACAAAAGGGTAAACGCGTGTAGTGCAGACACCTTGACATTTGGCCCAGATCCTCAAAGATATTTAGTTGCTTAATTTCGGTTGATTTCAATGGAAGTAATGAGCCTAAAACCTTTGAGGATCTGTGTTTTAAGGGGAAAACCCAGACTGCCTCAGGAAATAGTTGTGGTGAGCAAGGTGGCACATTTCCCTTTGAAGCAGCACTTGGCCAATATCCCAACAAGATTTTATGGGGACAGAATCAGACCGAATAATCAGAGGGTTTTTAGGGCTGTCAATCTAACACCTTTCAAGAAACTGCAGAAGTGACTGCGTTCCAGAGAAGGGTGAAGTGATTTCTGTCTCCTTCATATATAAGTGAATGGTTTAGCTCTCCAATTCAGGCAACACTCCCCACAATGTCTACGGGTATTTTATCAAGATGTGGTGTTTAGATGCTGCTTGTAATTATTAGAACTGGGAGCACTGGCTGTTGGGAGTCTGAAAGGACAGGAAACAGGAAGGGTGGGGGGAGTTGAGGAGGTGGAGTGAGAGCTACCGAGGGTGCAGCAGCAGCTTGGTAAAGAGGTTTCCACTTTAAAAATAAAGTCCTGTTGAATTGTGTTAGTACCTTGCCTGGTTGCTACAACGTTTTGGCAACGAGGATGGATCTTCTGCCTCTGAATCCACCTGCACCCTTTCTGCAAAGTCCAAGTTTGAAAGAGAGTTGGCTAAACTGGAAGGGCGAGATAATCTTCACTACTGATTTCTTGCAAGCATACCGGGCTACATGACATGCTACAACACAAAGATCACCCACAGAGTTACTGCATGGGAAACAGATAAATACTAAACTGAACATTGCTGGATTGTTAAAGGCACGACCTGATGCCCCAACCAAGGATGATGTGAGAAAAACAGTTGAACAGAACCAAGCAAAGTATAAGGCTTTCACAGACAAGCGGTGGGGTACTAAGGAACCAAATTTTGAATGTGGTTCCTTCGTTAGAATATGAAAACCTGGAATTTTACGCAAAGGGGATCATAAATTCACAGCTCCTCTTAAAATCATAGAGAAGAAGGGACCTTACACCTATTGACTTTCTCATGGGCGGGTATGAAATGCTTCTTATCTTGCACCTGCCTATGCACCAAGAGGAGATTATGCCAACACCCAGTCTGCACCGTAGTATCAACACAACAAGACATTGCACTGGAACCGGGACTTGAGAGACGGCCTGTCAGACCCAGACGACTACCTGTCTGGACTAGAGACTTTGTTATATAGTATCTACAGTGTTTTCAGTGTAATATTTCTGCCAACAGTATAGTGTCTTGTTTCATATTTGCTCCTGTGGTTAGAACAACAATGTTTATTTTAATTGGGAGAGTTTATTAAGAGAGGAGGGAGTGTGGTGTTTAGATGCTGCTTGTAATTATTAGAACTGGGAGCACTGGCTGTTGGGAGTCTGAAAGGACAGGAACTGGGGAGGGGGAGTTGAGGAGGCGGAGTGTGAGCTACCGAGGGCGCAGAAGCAGCTTGGTAAAGAGGTTTCCACTTCAAAAATAAAGCGTTGAAGTATCTTGCCTGGTTGCTACAACACAAGAGTAAGGAATGCAAGCATTAAGGTATTCCTAGGGTTTCCATCAGACCTAATCTGTGGATCCTGGGAAGCTTGTCAGGCCTGGAGGTGGGCTTTCAGTGGGAGGAACTCAGTGCAGTGAGGGTAGTACTCCGAAGCAAGCAGAGGTGGGGGGCCCTGTGGCACTAACTGACCTACAGCTTGCAAGCACTGTCTGCGCAAGCCCTCTGCGGAGAAAGATGGGCTGGGCTGGGTCTCCTTGTTGAAATCCCCTAGAATTAATCCCTTATCTTTACTCAGAATGATGTAATAGAAGTGCCTGCTCTTGCCCCATAGGGATGACTTCGAGATGTTAATCTTTGACAAGGCTAATATGACAGTCTGACCCCAACCCAACAAAGCACTTGATATTATTAAGGCTTTTTTTAGTAAGGCCTCATGACATTCTCATAAGCAAACTAGGGAAATGTGATCTAAATTAAATTACTATATGGTGGGTGCACAACTGATTGAAAGACTGTACTTAAGAGGAGTTATCAATGGCTCACTGTGAAACTGGGAGGACGTATCTAGTGGGATCCCGCAGGGGTGAGTCCTGGGTTCGGTGTTTTTCAATAGTTTCATGAATGACTGGGATAATAGAGAGGAGATTATAGATTGCTCTTAAATTTGTGGATGACACCAAGCTGAAATCAACAAGAAATTCAATAAAGACAACTGTGTAGTACTACTTTTAGGAAGGAAAAACCAAATACACAACCACAAAATGGGGAATAACTGGCTAGGCGATGGTACTGCTGAAGAGGATCTGGGGGTTACAGTGGATCACAAACTGAATGAGTCAGCAATGTGATGCAGTTGCAAAAAAGCCTAGTTATTCTGGGGTATATTAAGAGGAATGTTGTATGTCAGACACAGGAGGTAGCTGTCTCACTGTACTTGGCATTGATGAGGCCTCAACAGAAGTACTGTATCCATTTCTGGGTGCCAGATTTCAGGAAAGATGTGGACAAATTGAAGAGAGGCCAGAGGAGAGCAGCAAGAAACCTGACCTATGATGAAAGGTTAAAAAAAAAAACAACTGGGCATGTTTAGTCTTGAGAAAAGAAGGTTGGGACCTGGTAACAATTTTCATATCTGTTAAAGGCTGTTATATAAAGGACGATGATCAATTAATTGTTCTCCATGCCCCATGGAAACAGGACAAGAAGTAATGGGCTTAATCTGCAGCAAGAGGAATTTAGGTTAGCTATTGGGACAATCTTTCTAACTCTAAGAGTAGTTAAATTCTGGAACAGGCTTCCTAGGGAGGCTGTGAAATCCCCATCACTGGAGGTTTTTAAGAAACCTGTGTGGGGTGGTCTAGATTTCCTTGGTCCCGCAAAGGTCCCTTCCAGCACTCTGTCTGTATGATTCAAGGTGTGTAACTTTATGCACACAAGCAGTCCATTGAAACAGGCAGTCAAAGGACTACTTTCAGGCTTAAAAGTTATGCATTGTGTTTAAGTGCTTTGCTGCATCTATGCATGTATCAGTTCTCTATAGCTACACATTTCTAGGTAGATACCACAAACTAGATAGGAAACAATTTACAAAACTTTTCCTGGAACTATTTTTAGTCAGTTCTGCTTTGGGGAAACTATTTCCATAGCAGTCAGTGCGTGTAAATGGTACTCTGTATGCACCAGGTGCTTCTACAGTGTGAGGGGAAAACTGGGGCCTGAGAATATTCAAAATAACATTCAGAAACACCACCCAGACACTGCTTGTTAAATTGGATGGAAATGCAAATGTGCACATAAAACTAATGCCCCCATATGGAATTCAATACATTGCAGTCATTATGTAATGCTATTCACACTCAAATGGAGACATAAATTACTGATATGATAAACTGTATCACTGGATCAGGCAATATACGAAGTACCTGTACACTGTCTTCCATGTCACTGACTATTGAATTGAGTTAATCAAGCAATGAATCATATCAGTACTGAATTAAGTACAAGGTGCCAGGTCCTTCCCTCATTAACAGAAATTGTGTGTTGTGTCCAGCTGAGGTATAGCTGTGACCTCACTTATAAGAACATAGGATTTACCATACCAGATCAGACCCATCATTCCTTCTAGTTCAATATCTGACTTCAAAGGAAGGCAAAAATTCATATATCAGTAGCTAGCCACTTATGCAATTCCCTTAGTGGGGTGAAAAACTGTCTTTATCTCGGCAGAGATTAGCTTATGTTGTGAAGCATGAGATTTGATCTACAAATATTATTACTGATCACGAAACTGTCCAGTTCCTCTCTAACTCCAGCTGCAGCATTAATTCTGACCTTCATGGGCTTTGAATTCTAGGGTAGTGAATTTCCCAAATTGCTGCCTGTGAAAGGGATGAAATCACTGAGACACATGAAAGGCCTGTGGAAACTCAGTCAGTATGTGTGTAATCATAGTATAACGTCTAACTAAGGAACTGGTATTTCTATAGCACCTGCCCCTGACTTTCCAGGAATGGTATGGAAAAAATGACACCAATCTTACTAGTAGAAGGATTAGTGGGTAACAAAATGCCCGCCTTAAACATTCTGTCTTGGGGTGGCACCACATCTTTCAGACCGTGTTTGGAAGCATCGTTGTAGAGAGAGGATATTTCTCCAGAACTCTCACATGAGAGAGCTCCATTCTCCGCATGATGTTACACTATGTGAATATAAATGCCAAGGTTATAGGGGGCTCAGAAGTAACAAAGATAGATAGCATTCAAGTTCCAATACTTCAAATTGCTTCCTCTTTGAGGAATTTCTTGCTTGAACTCCTCTTCCCTAACCTCCACTTCAGGACCCCATCCGTTAGAGTCCTCCTCTCATTATGTGCAAACCCGTTTTTATAAATCTAATGAAAGCAGGCATCTCCCTGGAGATTTGTTCCTGTCATGTTTAGTTCCTGGGTTTCAAACAAAGTTGGAGAGAGAAATATTACTGGCAAATAAACAAAAAAATCATTGCTGGTTGTAAAAAAGAGAGAGAGAGAGAGAGAGGGACCATATTGAGACTGAAGTAACAGTCCATAAAGGAACCACTTTCTATATGACATAAGTCAAGGTAAATTAACTATGCAAGATATGGCTTTCATGCTGTGCAAACTAGCCAAGAATTAATATCATTGTGCTTGATTTTACAATCCATGTTGAGCCCAAACTCCCAGTAATATCAATGGAAATTCTGAATATGTCCTGCAGAAGTTAATCTGAAAAAGATTTCATATGTCATCTAGTTTTCATCTCATGCCAATGAAATATTGTTCTTTCTATAGCGTGTTTTCTAATGCTTTGTAGAGTCTGGTTTTAAAATGTCTCAAGAAATGAGATTTCCACTGCTTCCGACTAGAGACTATTTCACAGTCTGATAGCTCTCATCATTAGAAATAGTCTAATTTTTACCTTTTCCTGGTTTCATCCATTGCTCCTTTATGTATCCCCCTAATGTAACACTCTAAAGAGTTCCTTTCTCTGCTTGAGAGTTATCTCATCCAAATATGTGTAGGCACTGTGTTTGGCTTTTATTTTGGAGGAGACTCCTTAAAATAGTTTTAAATCCTTTTGTCCCCCTCTTATTGTTATAAATGAAATTGGTACCCTTGACTGAGCCAGCATTTGTGACACCAAGTAAATCCCTTCTTAGACAAGGTCCCATTTTAGCTTTCCAACATGCAGTATGGCTATTTATGCAATTGGCAAAGATCTTCATAAAGTCATGACATTGACAGTAGGTCTTAGTAGCCAAAGGTTGTACAGTTACATCAATAGTATCTGCAGCACTAAGTGCAGATTAAAGAAAAGCCAGCTGCACATCCAGTCTGTCTCCCTTGGCAACAGCATCCTGCCAACAAGAGCACTGCCAAGTAAGGGCTGGAGAGGGAGGGACCTGGATTACAAAATTAGGGATGGGCAAGCAATGTGTGAAGTGGTAGCATTCAGACTAAAAAACATCTTGCAAATTCAGATTTCTTTCAAAAATATTCTTGAAATAGTTTTGCTTGTTCTGTTTCTTTTTGGATACTATTACAGACAGACCTATTTCTTTGATGTGGATGCTAAAATTTATGCCAAGGTGCTAGCAAACAGACTGTCATCTTGCCCAATTATGTTTACCCTGACCCATCTGGGTTCATTGCTGGCAGATTCTCTGGTATCAGAAGAACTCTAAACTTCACCTGTCATGTTAATTCTAGCAATTCTTCCTGTGTTCTTCTTTCTTTGGATGCTGAAAAAACCTTCACCTGGCCGCAGTGGGAGTACCTCAGACAGATTTTGGTAAAGCTGGCTTTTGAAAATCAGTTTTCTACAGGCATATTGACCCTATATACTCCTCCTTAAGGCTGCATGTCTGTCATGAAGGTAACAGAAAGTCACGGACCTCCTTGACTTCTGCAGTGGCTGGTGCTGCTCAGGGGCTTCCTGGGCCAGCAACAGCAGTAGTTCGGGTGTGTGGGACGGGGCTCAGGGTCGGGGCAGAGAGAGTTGGGGTGCAGGGCAGCACTTACCTGCAGGGGGGCAGTTCCCCGGCTCCCACCGGCATGTCCCTGCAGCTCCTAGGTGGAGGACCCAGGGGGCTCTGCTTGCTGCCTGTGCCCGCAGGTGTCTCCCACCCCCACAGCTCCCATTGGAGCTGCAAAGCCAGCGTCTGTGGCAAGAGCAGTGCGCGGAGCCCCCCTGGCCACCCCTCCCCTCACCAGCCTCGCCAACCCTCCCCTCCCCCCCGTACCAGCAGGGGTCCTGGACTGCGCACTGCTGCCTGCCCCCTCCCAGCACCAGTGGGGATCCCGGGTCAGGTGCTGTTGCCTCCCGCCTCCCAGCATGGGTCCCAGGCCATGCACTGCCACTCATCCACCCTCCCCACCAGCACCAGCGGGAGTCCCTGGCCAGCCCCCCCCCCTCAGCACTTGTGGCACCCCCAGACTGCCCCTCCCAGCGCATCTGTGGCTCCCCAGACCAAGTTTTAGTGAGAAGTATATAGTAAAAGTCATGGACAGGTCACAGGCAGTTAACAAAACTTCACAGCCCATGACCTGTCCATGACTTTTACTAAAAATACCCGTGACTAAAATGTAGCCTTACTCATCTTCGATTGTCTGCTTTGGTTAATGATCATCAATCACTTCCTTTTAATTTGTCTAGGGTTACAAGACAAGCCTTCCCCATATCTTCTGTTTGCTTTGGCAATGGAGCCATTTGCAATAAATATGAGAAACCACCCCTTGTTAAAGGGCAGCAAAACATGCTAAAAATTATGGACCAGTTGATTTGGAATTTGGGCAGCTATCCGGCTTCAAAATAAACATGAATAAATGTGAAATTTTAGAAATTAATATTCCCAAAAGGGTCAAAACAAATTGTTGTCAGCTATATACATTTAAATGGGTAAAGCAATCTTTAAAATAAAATAATAAAATACATGGGGGAGTGGAACAAATATGAAATTTCTCGGCTAGGTAGGGTAGCCTCGCTGAAGATGAATGTCCTCCCAAAGTTATTTTTGTTTCAGTGCATCCCTCTTGGTATTCCTGGCATGACCTTAAAATATGACAGGATGTACTTTTAATGTAGATAGTTAGCACCCTCTTCTCAAACCTTTTGCCTCCTGTGGCAAGCCTATGCTCGTGAACGACCCACACTCCAGTTGTCTGGGAGAATCTCACATGAAAGACCTCTGCCAAATTTGTCGGAACTTTAAACCTTGCACCAAGGAGGACAGAGCAATCAGACTTAAGGCTATCCTAAAGGAAGCTGCTCTTAGACCAGCCTTGGAACTTGGTGCAAAGTACTCCTCCGGCACTGTTCTCCACTCCCGGGCTGAGAAAGAAGCACAAAAAGAAGTGCACTGATAGAGGGCACTCGCCAGTGCCAAAGAAAGGCAAGCAAGGGGAAGGCAGTGGAGTGTGACCCACTTTGGGCACTCCTCCACCCCAGGTCCCATGGCAGCACCATAGAGTCTATTGCGGGACCCTCTGCCGACGGCAGGAAGTCATCGCAGCACCTGTGGAATTGCAGTGCCTGGAGGTCTTTACAGCAGCCAGAGACTTGTTGTCACTCCCAGTCCTGCCAACTCCATTAGGTCAGCTGCCAGCTTTGTCGTCCTTGAGCAGGAGAGAGCACCATGCTCTGAGCTCCTTCCCAGCACTGGGCCACTGGCTCCTTCTAGAGGAAAGCCAACTTTTCTGTCCTCTGCGAGGTTGTCCCCGGCCTGCCACTGGTCACTGGACCCTTGGCACTGATCGGAGGCCGTGAGAGGTACCACTCCCCTGTGGTTGCCTAGTAAGGATTCTTCATCTGAGTCTGATGCAGAGCCCTACGTTTAACTTTAGGGCCACTGGTACCCGTCCTACATGCCGAAGGACCTCGGTGCGGGTCCCCCCCACTGGTACCTGGCAGGAGGATAGTGACCTATGCAGTGACCATTCTGAAACCCTTGGAAGATTCCCTCGGTCCTAGGTCTACCCTCCCACCATTCATACTTGGTTGCTTCTGAGAGGCGGGCTTCTGTTCCTCCATGATTGGCACCAGACCCCGATTCCAGTACCAAACCCAATGCCAATTACAAGATGTGGCCCCTATGGAGGTTATTGAGGCTGAAGATAATGGCCCCTCCTCCAGCACAGGGCCTCTTCCTCCTCCTTCCAGATGAGATCAACTTGGGGCTGAGTGGCTTGCTTCCCCAAGATGACTTTAGGGCTTATCAAGAGCTTCTAAAGCAAATAGCAGCTAACCTGGGGCTTGAGACTGAGGCATTCAGGAATCCTCTCACAGCCTCAGACATTCTGGCTGCAGCAGCTCCATCTAAATTAGCCTTACCCATTAGTGAGGCGGTAATAAGTTTGGTCAGAGTCCTGTGGAAGACCCCATCTTTTCTTCCTCTCCCTCCACCTTGAAGAGGGCAGAGAAGAAATATTATGTGCCAGTCAGTGGGTCTGAGTATCTTTACTCTCACTCCCCTCCTGGGTCCCTTATCATATTGGTGGCTAATGAAAGAGACAGACAGGGCCAGTTGAGTGCTACCCACAAACAGGACACAAAGAAACTTGATCTGTTTGGGAGGAAAGTTTATTTGACAGGTGGTCTACAACTATGTATCTCAAACCAGCAAGCCTTACTGTGGAGATACGACTACAATTTGTGGGGACACTCTGTCCAAATTTAAGGACTCCATGTCTTAAGACTTATGGCAGGAATTTTCAGCCATCTTAGAAAAAGGAAAGAATGTTGCCAGAGCCTCTCTCCGGGGGCACTGGATGCAGCAGACACGGCAGCCAGGACAATGGCCTCCATTGTCACCATGAGATGATGCTCCTGGCTGCAGTCATCGGGACTCACTCAGGAGATCCAGCAGTCTATCTAGGACCTCCCTTTTGAAGGCTCCTCACTATTTTCAGAGCAGACGGACGCGAGACTACACAGCCTGAAGGACTCAAGGGCTACCCTCAGGTCCCTGGGCCTCTTGCTCTGTCCACTTTGAGGAAGCACTTCAGGCCTCAACAGTTGCCGTGCTTCTTGGCTCTGCCTCTGAGATAGGACCCCTATAAGAGAAAAGGGAGAGGTTACAAGCGCTGTCAACCACTTACGTTCACCTCAACCTCCCAGCCAGGGTCACACAGGTACTCAGTGGGGACCAAGCGGGCTTTTGAAAGTGCGCCCAAGGGCGCTGTACCAGTTCCCACTTCAGATCCTGCCTCCCCTTTATTTTTGGGCCAACTGTCCCACTTCAGCCTGGCGTGGTTCTGCATAACATTGGACTCCTGGGTGCTAAATACAGTGGCAATTGGTTATACCCTGCAGTTTTCATCCACCCCTCCTTACCACCCCTGTCCCTCTTCAGGGACCCTTCTCACAAGCAACTCCTTGCCCAGGAAGTGCAGACCAATGTTCCGTCTAATTTTTGACAGTGTGCACGGGGTTTAGGATCTGTGTGCATATGCACACACGCGCAGCTTAGAGGGAACAGTGCTGCAGACACTCCTACAGCTGGGGGCCATGGAGAAGTTACATCAAAACTTGAGAGGGAAGGGGTTTTACTCCCGTTATTTCCTAAGCACAAAGGCCAAAGGGGGCCTTTGTCCCATATTGGACCTATTTCAACTCAACAGATATCTCAAGAAACTGAGATTTCGTATGGTCTCCCTGGCCTCCATCATCCCCTCCCTGGCTCCAGGGGACTAGTATGCTGACCGCCCTCGACTAGAATGATGCTTACTTTCACATTTCTATCTTCAGTGGCCACAGTTAATTACCAATTCACCACTCTTCCCTTTGGCCTGTCCGCAGCCCCCCGGGTTTTCACAAAATGCCTGGCAGTGGTAGCTGTCTTCCTCAGAAAGCAAGGTGTTCAGGGATACATGTACCTCACTTACTGGCTGATCAAGGGTCGTTCAGAGGCTCAAGTAAAGAACAGCATCAACTTGGTCCAAGCCACCTTCCGAGCGGTGGGCCTAATGATAAACGAGCAAAAGTTGACCCTTATTCCAGTTCAGAGAATAGAGTTTATTGGGGCACTGCTCAATTCGACTCAAGCGAGAGCCTTCCTTCCGGAGGCCTGGTTCTGTACCATGTCAGACCTGATATCCAAGGTCCAACCAATCACAACAGACCATGTTTGCCTCAAGCTACTGGGGCACATATCCTGGCACATAGTCTAGCACAGATGTGGCTAAGTTCAGTTTACTCCCCAAACAGACACCACTTGGACTTGGTGCTTACTGTTCCAAACCCAGTCCTCATCTCCCACCACCACCTCTCCTCCCCATTCCTCTCCCAAAACAGCAAGAATTAATTTTCTAAGGAGACTGAGGGTAGCAAATTGCTTGGGCTATTTCTGCACCCACAGTAATGAGGAATGACTGAGATGCTATATCCAGACATAGACTGGCTGGGATTCTCTCATGTCAGGTTGCAATGCTCCTCTAACACTGAGACCCATCTTGGTGCACACTGTCTGAAAGCCAATTATTTTCCCTATTCCTTTTTGGGAACACTTAGCGTATTGAGCTAGGCCAATATTTGTGCTGCTTGGCCAATGTATTGTTCCATTCATCCATCCTTACTGCTCGTGTAACACGAACAAAAGAATATTACCAAGCTGGCATTAAGAATCAGGAGGTTGATCTGTGTTTTCAATATTTAAAAAAAATCAAAAGTGATAAAACATAAATTGTAAAGTTATCACCAAAGAGAATAATAAAATCTATGAGGTGTTTTGACTCCAAAAAAGGAAGAGAATAGGGTCAGTATTTCATTTTACATGTTTTTCTCTGACAAGAATTTTAATAGTCCTATAAATAATCAAATGAAGGTATAACTATTCTTACAGGTATAGAACTGGGAGCTACGTCTGTAAAACCCATCTGCATGCTAAAAGCTAAATGATACATCAGAGCAGGAGCATTCTGCCTTGAAACAGAATATTAGGCAGTCTCACAAGGACGTGCAGCCATGGAGCTTGTTGCTGTTTTGTTCCCAGTAAACTAGAACAGCCAGTGATCCTCTGTAGCATTTGAATAGAACTATGCCAGACAGACCGTATCTGGACTTGACAGAAGAGCAAGCTGGAATACCAGCCAGCCATTCAGTCTGCTTGCTGAGAAAGCAAATGGTTCAATAACTAATAAGCTTTCTTTGCATTTGCAATGGTATTTCATAAAGGAGCACAAGCCCTTTATTTTACATCTCTGGAAGACACGCCTCCCTAGTCTGTGTCTGTCTTCATTCCTCCAAAGGAATTCCAACATTAGCAGCAAACTCTCCTCAGTGGAACTACCTCATTAATTAGGAGATGGTAGCATCTTTTATTTTTTATGTTGAAATATGAAGCTTCCAAGTCTGCATGACATGAGCAGGTGAGGATGTCTGCTGACAAGTCCAAATGATATTTTCAGGTAAGTAATTCCCTAATACAATCAGATAAAAGTCATCTTTTATTTTTCTCCTCAGTAATCATTGTGCTATTAGATTGTCAATGATCATTTTCACAAGGGTCAGAAGTCTGCATGTATTTAAATGAATGGGCATCTATAGCATTTTTAAAGCACCTATTACCATAGTATCTATCTGCCTTTGTGTGCAGCATGAAAATGGATGAGAAGATATTATTTTATTTGTAATACCTGGTGTTATCACTTCAAAATCTAAAATTAATTTTTGCTTATGGACAGACTCACTTGAAGCCTTTGATGGAAATGATCCTTACCAGCAGTGATGGTTGTTCCTATAATAATTTAAATTGTTTAAGGGCTGGGCATAGTTTGCTTTGTGCAAACTCTATGGCAGACTCTTTATATTCTCATACTGTATCAATGTCTTCTGGTTGCTCTGTTTCTGTATGTGATTTCCAAAACTTCTGCTCAGGTTATTTTATGTTATTGCTGTTAGATTAATTGCACTCCTTTGTTATTCCTGGTGTTTCACTTTCTACGTCAAAGATTTTAATCAGACCTTGAATACAAAAGTAGGGTTGAATTTGTAGTGTAATCCATAAAATATTAACTGCATTCCCCTTCCCCTCCTCCTCCTCTTGAAGAAAAAATAGAAAAGAACTTGTAATGTAACATTTGAGAACTATTGCATGGCATTCTCGGACTTGATGTAAGATGGTGTGAAGAAAAACAGCTCATGTGGAAGTAGCCTACTTTTTTGGTCAATTCCTCCATTGCTCATGGTAACTGAAATTGCTTAACCCTTTGCTTGTACAAATGTTACTCTACATTGTTTACATGGAAATCCTATCATTTATTTGAAGCATTCATGCAGCATATAAACAATAAAAGATACCAAAAAATGACGTGAACAAAAGTAATAGAATATTGCAGGTTATACAATTTCATATTTTAAAAGTCACCGTTTCTACTTTTGTTGTTGTTAACTGAGATGAACATGACAAAAGAACAGGATAATGCAGAAGGTTTTCACTACAAAAATGTGCTATTTCAGTTGTTTTGAACAGTTTTTATCAAGTGCTGTCTTTACCATTTAGTAATTCAAGAATGTTAGAGGCACAATAAGGTTCAAGCACACTGTACTCTGCCCAGGTATACAGGCATCCAAGATATGCTTTTGTAGTCTAATTGGGATCTGTACATTCCCCTTTGTAGAACTGTTCCTTTTGCTTCCTTTGCCCAAGGCGATCTGAAATAACAGATCCAGCAGTAGGTATAAATACAAAGCTGTTCCTGACTTCCCACAGCAAAAATGTTTTTCAAGGCTCAATGAGGCTCTGTTTATTCTGCTGCTGGGTCTATGGTGGGGAAGGCCAGAATAGGAATCTTTGCTACCAAATGCCAGACTGAACTCTTTGTGGATAATCATTCACCATGAAAAATGTTAATATGGGGCTCAAAACTTTCCACTATATCTTATGCAATTAGGGCTTGGTCCAAAGCCCACTGAAGTCAGTGGGAGTCTTTCTACTGACTTCAGACCACATGTTGCATAAGATGCTGTTGTTTAAAGATTCTACCTAATGTCTGAGCTGACTCCAGTAACATGCACAGACTCTCGTGTAAGGCTAATAAGCTGTTCTTTACTTTTGAAGAAGTTAAAACTATTTACCAGATACTGCTAGTAAAGTATCTAGTGCAACCTCTGGCTGTGCTAATTCCTGAACAGACCCTACCCCTCCATGCAATGGAACCCTCTTAAGAGGCGACAACAGGCGCAGTGGACAGCTCAGGAACCGTGTCAGCATGGCTTCACCAGACCTGTGCCAACAGAGCCAGGAGAGGGCAGCAGAACTGAGGCTCAAGACCCAGCAGATTAGATACCAAAAAGCTACAAGTTTTGGGGACTGAACCCCCAGCTTCTTCTCATAGGGAGAAGACAGGCTATTCCTTCCCCTCAATGAAAGTATTCAGAAGAAGCTCCAGAGCAGTGGTTCTCAAAACCTGGACCTCTCTCCTTTAGTAATGTGGGAAGAACAGGGTGATCACAACCTCTTGACACCTGTTGGCATCATGAGCCCCAGGCAAAGACCCTTGCTCTAGAGGAATTTCATCATTTTCTTCCATAAACATACCCCTTAGCTCTTCCTGTGAGTTCTTCCATGGAAGGGAGCAGTTTCAGAGTAAGCCTAGATTTGGCCCTCTGTATTGAGGATTTTTCAAGATTTGGTCCACTGTATCCTGGTAAAGATTCTTATTGGTTTCATCTGCATACATCATCCTTTTACTGCACTATTTTTCATACTTGAGTGAATTCATTTAGGATTTAACGTACAGTACTTGGAGCACTGTGTAACAGCTCAAAGTATTATGCAAGAACAGAGTGATGTTGTTTCCACTGCCAACATATGAGGTCCATCAACATTCTTGTTAGGATTGAAGGATTTTTAACAGAGCTATTGAATTAGGCTCCAAAGCTCACACTTGATGTATGACACAAATAAAATCATTTGACCATTTCTGAGCATGAAGAATGCAAAAAGAAAACAGGAATTAGTTTTGAGTTTCCATGGCTTTCCAACCCCATAGATCCTAGGAAATGAATTCCCCAGTCTGCTGGATATAGGAGGCACCTGTGTGCACACTCACTTTTTACACCCATGAGGAGGCCTATTGAAGTCAATGGGCCTTATGTGCATAGAAATACATGTGCTTAAATCTTTCAGACCAGGGCCTAAATGCTCCAGCATCTTTCAACATAACAGCATATTCAATACGTAGATTAAAAAAAAATCTTGTGCCTTCAAGTAATTGTTTTTCAAATTTGTCAGGACTCTCCTCCGTTGTCATGTTAGGGCAACATCACATTCTTCCAACTCACCTTTCCTTATTTTAAAATTATATTACACATAATCCCACATCGAAAAATATGGGATGCCTTGTAAATTGCCTCAGTGTTTTTTTTAAAGTGACTTTACATAGAGATGGATTGTCAGGAAAGAAAACAGATTTTTCCACTTATTCATGAATATCTGCTAAAATCCAGAGTGAGTCCTCATTAAACTATATTTTGCTAACCTTCTGTCTGAGCATCTAAAAGCTATAGGAACAAATTCTGCCCTGACTTACACCTTGTGAAAATCAATGGGAATTCAGTGTCTGACTGCCTTTTGTGCTTTCAAAAATCTCCCCTCTCAAAAATGAAATGTACCTCACCTCCATGCTGCAGTTCTGTTGACTGCTTTCTTGTGTCACAGTTTATAAATAATATCTTTCATTTCTGTATGGGATGCTACAGTCTAGTTTTGGTGTCAAATGTTCACACTCAAAGCTCTGTCTCAATATTTAGCAGTGTGCGTAGACGTATTTGTGTTCATTGTTGAGATGAACCATTGTTTTATCGAGGACAAGTGCAAGTATGTACAGCAGTGGTCCCCAAGCTTTTTACCTCATGCCCCCACTTACCCCTGTTTGCGCCCCCTCGCCCAAGCCAGGAGTGGGGCTGTGGCTCTGGGAGCAGGGGGACACAGACAGGAGTAAAGGAAGCTGAGGCTGGGGCCACAGCTGGGTGTGTGGGGCAGAGCTGAGGTTGGCAGCCTGGGCCCCAGGCCACGGCCAAGAGCAGAGCAGAGCCTCGAGCTGGCAGTCGCAGCTAAGAGCAGAGCCCTGGGTGTGGGGCTGGCGGCTGGGACCCCTGACACGGTAAGGGGGACGGGGCCAGGAGCAGAGCTGGGTGGTGCTCCCTGCCTGCCCCCCAGGGGGGCTGGCCTGGGCCCCAGCTGCACCCCCCCTTGAATCTTCCTCTGCACGTGCCCCATAAATTGGGGACCTCTGATGTACAGAGACTGACCGTGGAGTTAAGGTCTGTGGTATGGCAAATAGGAGAGGACACCAAGAATATGTCTACATTGCAGCTGGAAGCATGTCCTGCAGCCCAGCTAGACAGATACGTTCTAGCTCTGCTTGAGCTAGTGCACTTGCGCTAGCAGTGTGGACCTTGTGGCATGGGCTAGCTACCTGAATACAGACCCAGAGAGTAGGCCAGGCTTATACTCTGGTAGCTAGCCCAAGCCATTTCACATGCCACAACATCCACGATCTTTCTAGTGCACTAGCTTGAGCAAAGCAAGTGTGTGTGTGTGTCCATCTACCTGGGCTGGGAGACACGCTCCCAGTTGCAGCATACCCCTACCTGTAGTATTAGTGTATGGACTCTCACAAGGATGGGGCTGATCATTGTTGAAGCCTATCATATTTTCTGAATCCCATTTTAAAAAGTCCATGGTACAGACACAAGTCACCACTTAAACTGGAGACACGTGGCATCAGACCTTGTGCCCATGCAGAGCTTTCAGTACCAACATTTTCAGCATCTGCCTCTCAAGCTAACGGGGAGCCTCCTGTAGTGTTATACTAGCTCTTATGTGGTACTTTAGATCTCAATGTGCTTTACAAAAGAGGTAAGTATCATTATCCCCATTTTACAACTGGGGCATGGACAGTGCTAGAGCCAGAAATAGAACACAGGTCTCCTAGCCACTAGGACTCTCTGGCTCTTGCAGTATTTAGACTTGTGTCTTCTTAGTGTCTGATTACATTGCCCTCTGGTGGCTGGAGCTCTAATACAGTTTTGGCATTCTATTGCTAGATGGCAGTGGTACGTATACACACTGGGCAGTACACTGTATACTCCCCCAGATATATGAAGCTGTGCCTTGAGCAGCTGGAGTCCATATCCAAAAAAAAAGGGAAACCTGTCCTTAACCTACGGTATGTGTGCATACCGACATGTGCCATGATTAATATCTGAACTGTATATGTAAGCATCAGGGATAGAAACTAGGATCTTCAGAGGTTCGCCTTTAGTTCAATGGGTAACTTCTGGTGGAGCAGAGGAGCTATGGGTTAGATGGCAATTATAGAGTTCTGTGTTTTGTGGACATGGAATCAACCCAGACTGACTGTTTCCCAAGTGCTGAACTGGAACTCCAGCTGCTGGAGCTCTGTTTAAATGCGGAGGAGGTGGATCCATAGTGTAGCTAGAGCTGGTTGAAATATTTTTTCAATGAAAAATGTCTTTTAAACCAAAATATTGTTTCTGGTTTTCAACCATATAAAGCGGTGTGAAGTAGTTTTCAAAAATTAGTTTTTGTAATTGACAATTTTTGAAAGCCAAAGGTTTTGATTTTTGGTTCTGTTTTGTATTGAAAAAAAAAAGTCCTTGATAAATGAAGTGTCAGTCCTGTTACTTCCTCTGACTGGGCTACAAAGGTTATAAATCCTAATGTCTGGCAACACTGATTCCTAATTAACTTAAATGATAGAGGTATGTGTTTTTGGAGAGGGAGACCAGAGGTTCTAGCTCTGCTGCTTTGTATGCAGCATAGCTGGCAACTATGTCCTTTGTTACAAATTAAGGAAAATCCAATGTACAGTCAAGAGTGTGGCTGGAGGCTGTTATTCATGCAACTTCCAAAATTAACAGGAGTTATATCATAACACACTTCACCTTATGTGTTTAGAGCAGTATCCCAGAACTTTTCTGAAACATTATCTCCAGAATCCAAAACAAATCTTCATTCTTCCCTTTTAAATTGTTCTCCTGCAGCTACTTGTCTTGGCATGAAATATTAGCCATATGATCACTGAACTATCTGCCTTGACCTTGACCTCATGGTATTGCAGTCAGAAAAATTTCACTGCATTTCACCGAGTGGTGCTCCATGGGTATTCCTGTCTGTTGGAAGCATCTCATTGTTCTACAATAGTATATTTTTCACTCCGATCAAGCGTCTTCCTTTCTGGTTAGGGGTGGAGAGCAAGATACCAGGTTGGGGCTTCTCTGTGAAGTTTATTTATTTACTTTATTTCAGAAGTGAAAAGCATTCGCTAACATCTGCGTCAGTCACTAGAAGGTTATTTGTAGGGCTGTGAAGCAATTAAAAAAATGTATCGCCATTAATCGCGCAATTAAAAAAAATTAATCGCTCTGTTAAACAATAATAGAATACCATTTATTTAAATATTATGGGATGTTGTCTACATTTTCAAATACATTGATTTCAATAACACAAAATACAAAGTGTACAGTGCTCACTTTATATTTATTTTTGATTAAATATTTGCACTGTAAAAAAAGAAATGTATTAGATGAACTGAAAAATACTAGTGCAGTCTCTTTATCATGAAAGTTGAACTTACAAATGTAGAATTATATACAAAAAAACTGCATTCAAAAACAAAACAATATAAAACTTTAGAGCCTACAAATCCACTCAGTCTTACTTCTTATGCAGCCAATCGCTCAGACAAACTAGTTTGTTTACATTTACATCATCTGAGTCAGATGCCACCAACAGAAGGTTGATTTGGGTTCTGTAGTTTCCGCATCAGAATGTTGCTCTTTTAAGACTTCTGAAAGAATGCTCTACACCTCGTCCCTCTCAGATTTTGGAAGGCACATCAGACTCTTAAATCTTGGATCAAGTGCTGTAGCTATCTTTAGAAATTTCACATTGGGGTCTATGCATTTGTCAAATCTGCAGTGAAAGTGTTCTTAGAACAACATGCTGGGTCACCATCTGAGATTGCTATAACATGAAATATATGGCAGAATGTGGGTAGAACAGAGTAGGAGACATACAATTCTCCCCCAAGGAGTTCAGTCACAAATTAAATTAACATATTTTTTTAACGAGCGTCATCAGCATGGAAGCATGTCCTCTGGAATGGTGGCCAAAGCATGAAGGAGCGTACAAACATTGAGCATATCTTGCACGTAATACCTTGCAATGCTGGCTACAAAAGTGCCATGCAAAGGTCTGTTCTCATTTTCAGATGACATTGTAAATAAGAAGCGGGCAGCATTATCTCCCATAAATATCTGCCACTGTTTCTCTTAGCCAGTGGCTGCACAAGAAGTAGGACTGAGTGGACTTGTAGGCTCTAAAGATTTACATTGTTTTGTTTTTGATTGCAGTTATGTAAAAAAATAATCTACATTTGTAAGTTGCTCTTTCAGGATAAAGAGATTGCACTACGGTACTTGTATGAGGTGAACTGAAATACTATTCCTTGTATCAGTTTTACAGTGCAAATATTTGTAATAAAAATAATATAAAGTGAGCACTGTACACTTTGTGTTCTGTGTTGTAATTGAAATCAACGTATTTGAAAATATAGAAAAACATCCAAAATATTTAATCAATTTCAATTGGTTTTCTATTGTTTAACAGTGCAATTAAAACTGCGATTAATCGCGATTAATTTTTTTGAGTTAATCGTGTGAGTTACCTGTGATTAATCAACAGCCCTAGTTATTTGTATTACAGTCTTATACACTGTATTTTAAAGTCAATTTGTTGACCTCCTGTACAGACAGCAATGCATATTGAGTGAGCATGAGTGGAGGGATAAGGCCGTTTAGGGTGGGGAAACTACAATGAGGCAGTTCTAAGCTGTATGGGTTACGTGGCTTGTGATCAACTAGCGTGTGGTAGGGCAGGAGGAAAAAGTGCTACTACTTTGGTGGCTGGGTTTTTTTTTAATGTGGGTTTTTTTGTTTTTTGTTTTAGGGGTTTTTTACTTTATATCTCCTCTGTCCTTTCTTTTCAAGGGCTCGGGATGGGCATCCTTTAGTATGGCATTTGTATAAAACAAAAATCAAAATAACTAATCCCAGCAGTTTCCAGGGACCCCAGTGGAAGTTATAATGCAGCATCTTCCTTGATGCTCATGAGCCCCATTCTACAGAGGTTTCATTTTTCAGTGGTGAGAAATTACTCCCAAGTGAATTAACATCAAAATGGCTTTTAATAGTGCTCTCATAGGAGGTTGTGTGTGTCCCCCACACTGCTGCCTGGAAGGCTTAAAATTGCAAGGATTAAAATGGATTAATTTGGTGTCCAAGAAGTGCAAAACATTTAGCTCAGTGGGTTGGTTATAGGCTATGGAGCCTTTCCTCTCAGGATCACTGGTTCTAATGCAGACCAGTTTAGTAGTGCCATCTAGTGGTGGCCAATGGCCTCTGAAAAATGAATTGGTTTTCTCAGTGCATTTCTAGTGGGCAGGCATCCACAAAGGTAGTTGACAATTTCAGCAAATGGAGACATGGCATCAGTGTGGTTCCTGCAAGTTATAGTGACATAAAGGTACATCAGCAGAACAGGGTAGGGGCTTCTACTGTTACTGTTATCTGGATTAGAGAGAAACACAAGAATTCACATCGCCAGTGTCACTTTTCATGAGCTAATAGTCACTTCCTGGGGGGTGGGAAGGGCAAAAGCCTACCCTAAATTCCACAACATGTATAAGCACAGGAAATGATCATTCAAACATCCATATAAAAGTTAAAACAGACGTTGACTGTATTGGGTCAATATTGGAAGCCTAATAATACTGTAGTTTCAAAACTGTGGTCTTTTGAATTTGCCCATATTAGAGTGTTTGAATGTTTTGCACTTCTCAGACACTGTAGGTAAAAGGCAAGATTTTCAAAAGTGACCAGTGATTTTGGGTGTCTCAATTTCTCTGTGCCCAACTTTAGACATGTTAAAGAGATCTGAGTTTCAGAAAGCGTTGAGCCATCCACCTACTCAAAAAATCAGATCTCTTTAAGGCATCTCCAGTTTGGCACTCAAAAACAGAGACATCCTAAATCACTACTGATGCTTAACAATCTTAGCCAAAGAACAAGGAGGCTAAAAACCACAGCAGGCTCACAACAAAGTGGGCAGCTGTCTGGAAGGGTGTGCTCCTGGGCACAAATAAAATTGAAAATATGTTGTTTTAATTGCAACCCCCTAAGGGTACACTCTAAAGCTTCTATTGGCCGAGCACATTGGACACACCGGTGACTCCTCAGATCCCTCCCCACCAGCTCCCCATGTGCCATCTTCCCATTCCTATCTATTTCAGGGACTCCTCCCACCCCCTCCACCATATGTTAGGGGCTCTGTGTGATGCTTATTCCCCCTTCTACTACATGCCAGGAGCCCACCCAGATCTTGCAGCCCAGCGGGTGGGAAACTAAGGTGGCTTTAAACCATTTTTGCACCTCCAGATCCTGGGCTGCTCCAGGGGCTAGAGTAGCCGAATTACAGCACCTTCTGCAGGCGACTCAGAGTGACAGCACTGCCTGGAATCTACATGTTCCAGCCCTGCCCAGGACACACCCCTCCTCCTACTCCCAGCCCTGCCTCTGGCCTGGCCCTTATGCTAGGGTCAGAAGGTAACCTTACAGCTGCCTTCCTGAGTTCCCACACTAGAGGAATCCTCCCTCAATAAGAATAAGAATAAGAGCTCCTTTAGGCTCTCTTTCCCATGTCCCTTCCTTTAGGCTCTCCCCACTTCTTGATTTCTTAGAGAAGGAGGTGAAGATTACGGTTAGTCGTGAACTTTTCTGCTGCACTATAACTTAATGCTTTGGTGTCTTCCTAAGGCTCTCACTGCAATCTCTTTACCTAATGTATGCATACCTGATAAATTATAGTGAACTAACTTGTAAAATACCATGAAAGCTTGAATAAGGAAAGCATGCACACACAATAATAGGGATTTTAGTCTGTATCTCTGTGGTTTTCATTTCAATACCTTTCTATGTCCTTTTCTCAAGGTGTTCTACTGATCTTGGCACTGACAGAAGAGCTGGTGTTTGCTGTTCAGATACTGCCTCCGAGTGTATCATCGTCTCAGGGCCTCCTGACAGACACTACCACTATCACAGCCATGGGGATAACACCTCGACACAAAGGCCATCGCACAACAGGACCCGTTCCCACAACTACTCATTCAACTCTTCATTCAGCTCGCCCAATGGAGATACCTGCCCCTACCATTGACCAGAAGCAAGCAACCAGCAGCCATCACGTTGGCAAAATGGAAACATATCATTTATACAACCAGAGTGCTTTGTATTCAGGACAGACTCGCCCAAAGGGGAAAATATTTCAGATTTTCAAAGGCAACTTCACAGACTCTACAGAGCCTTACCTAAAGACAGCACTGCACTCTCCCTTTCCTACTTCGAGGCGCCCATTCACTAACCATCCATTTCAGCCCCAGATTGCAGCCGCCGATGATCCCAATAGTACCAGGCCAGCAACGACAACAGACTCAAGCTCTTCTCTTCACAGCAACACCTTGGAAGGCCTTAAAAAAGCAGAGCTGGTAAATGGAACATGGCTAGTTATGCAGAGAGCAGATCTTACTCCTCCAACAGCTGGCCCATCGACTGATCCCAAAACAGTGTCGGTGCCTTTTAAATCCACACACTATGATATATGGGATATCCTGAGCAAAAATAACTCTTGGGTAACCTTGAGTCCAGGTACAAATATACCTTTGTTTGCCAGCCCTGGAACTGCAACAACAGCAGGTCATTCAGTTCAGACCAGCTTTGATGTCAACATTTCATCACCTACAATGGGAAACCCTAAAGGAACCTCCATGACGCAGCACAACATGGTGAATAATGCTACTTTATCCAATCAGGCTCTCTCCACAGCACCCACCACAAGGTTGGCTGGCTCCATTTCAACAGCTGGCTCCACAGCAACGGGAAACTTTCTAAACAGACTGGTGCCTGCTGGAACCTGGAAGCCTGGCATGCCCGGGAATATTTCCCATGTCACTGAGGGGGATAAACCCCAGCACAGAGCAACCATTTGTCTCACCAAGGTGGACATTGTCTGGATCATTCTGGCTATCAGTGTACCTATATCTTCATGTTGTGAGTTAATTACTTCTTTTCTTTTTTCCTTCTTTGAGATGCCTGATGGGACAAGTATTGGCTGGGGAGCTTAGCATTGGCAGTGTAACACATTCATATGAAATAGATGACAAGCAATGTTCAGATAAATAATACATTCTCTGATTTAAGTAGCCAAGACTAGAATACACCAGTATTCTATTCTCTCAGCTCCAAAATGCAGGCGAAACACTTGAGCTAAAGGCAAACTCCCTTTGCTGGGATTAATAAGCAAATAAGTTATCCTCTCTGGGGGCCATTCAATAGAGGGTATCATAACTCGCCAGTTCATTCACATAAAGTCTGGACCTTATAGGAAGGCAAAGCAGGCTTACTTCGAAAATGTCTAAATCAGGGATAAAAAATTCCAGGTCCAAAATCTTGGAATTGTTATATTCAGCCTTGGAGCAGTACTTCAGAGTACTGCTGGACTGAAGGACCAGTGATAGCTTTAAAGATTATACCATTGAAAATCTAGTGTTCCAGAAGATACTGAAGTATTTATCACAGGCAGTTTGTGAGCCATTGGACTTTAAAAAATCACATTATTCTTATTAACATCTTGCTTTCTTTCTCCATTTTAATTCTGACATAGTTTTATCTGATGATGTCTAGAAAACAAAGACATTGTTAGCTTTCAAACAATACTAAGTATTAATTTCTAAAGCCCTATATACACTACAAGTACAAATCATGTTTCCATAACCAATTTGTGACCTTCTAATCTGACCCAGTTATAACAAAAATGTTTGAACTATGTCTACCCAGAAGCTTTTTCACAACACTAAACTATGTCGACCACACTTGTCTGTCCACTATGTAACTATTCGTATCAGTACATTCTGAGAAAGTCTAAAATGTATCCCATAGTAATTAACCACTCAAAGAACTTACCCAGGGTCTTGGCAAATTCTCTATCACTGGCAATTTTTAAATCAAGATTGAATGTTTTTCTAATATATATGCTCTAGGAATTATTTTGTGGACAATTCTATGGTCTGTGTTATATGAGAAATCGAATTAGATCAGTGGTTCTTAACCTGGGGTGCACGCACCCCTGGGGGGTGCATGATGCCCTTTCTGGGGGTGCGAGACACGCCAAATTTTTTTATAAGGTAAATCATCAGAACACAAATTAAGCACAGGCACGTAAGTACAACTACTTTGTTTCATCAAACCTATGTATTTATTAACATTATACATTTTTAACAGTTACTGTAATATACAAACAAAAAATATATCTAGGTTTAAATAATGACCTACTTCAATGATTTCTGAAAAGGGGTACGAGAACATATTTGAGAACCAGAGGGGTGCAGGCTGCGGTAAAGGTTAAGAACCATTGGACTAGATGATCTCACTGGTCCTTTCTGGCCGTGAAATCTACAAATAGTACTTCAGCAGGAGATAGTGCCCTGACAGCACACACACTGGGTGACACAAGCAATCTGAGACAATATACGCTGTGATGTTCTACTATATACAGAGCTGAGATGGAGGTTCCACCAAACTGATCACAAAAGCACAGTTAAGTGGGTCCATCGACAATGCAAATAGAAGTGTGTCAAACACAGGAACATAAACATTTGCCAGCGTGGATGAAACAACTGTTAGCAACCATGGCTCCTGAGCATTAACCCTGTTATGTTATATACAAGCTATATTTAGATCCAATTTTGTTACTAATTACAAATGTAGTTAAAATGGTAGTGGAGACAGGGCCTAATTCTGGCTGATTGCGAAAATAATGTTGGAATTGAAGTAAGTGTGTATGTGAGAGTGTGAGAGAGAGAGAGAGAGAAGCAAGTATAATAAAAAATGTGATTTTTTTAAGGGCCAATATATCATGACCTGCTAAAGCTAGAAACACGTATATGGACAGGTAGAAATTCTGTCAGGACCAGAAAATATTTCTAAGGACGGGTCTTGAACTAGAAATCAGAAAGAAAAGTATATTAAAGCCCTGGGTAAAGCATCTGTCTGAGTGCTAACAGCAAGCAGCATCTAAAGAGTCTTTTTGAAGGACTTCTCATTATCAATTAGTTTCTTAAACTATTTTACTGTAACAGATACTGTAATATGTGCTCATATACACTATATTTTTACATCTCTTATATTGCAAGCTGTGATTTCAACAAGTCATATATTGTTTTGAATTTGGCCTACAGCAATAGTGAGAGGGCACCATTCTCAAATGCAGATAATAACTAAAGAGCCTAAGTCCCATTGACTTTTCATGACTTAGGCTCATATCCTCCAAGGTGTTTAGGTGCCTAACTCCCATTGATTTCAGTGGGAGTTAGGCACCTAAACACATTGAAGGATCTGGGCTTAAATCTACATACAAAAAGTTGTGCTGTTTTAACTACACTGATATAATTAAAGTGGTACAACCCCCCTAAGGGTGGATTCAGTTATATTAACATATATGTGCTTAGAGTGGCACAGCTTATTCCCATAAAGGAAAGGGAATAAACTGTATCAGTATAATGCACCTTTATACACCTATAACTGCATCTGCACTATAAGTTGTACCAGTTAAAAAAACAACAACAAAAAAACGCAATGCGTTCCCCACCTGCAATTATACCGGTACAAACTGCATGTAGACCAGGTCTAAGTTGCTTTTGAAACAGAGAACTTTTAACATTTGGTGGCCACTTTTCAGATAATTTTCTAGCAGAGACATGTGTTCCTGCCAAATCCATTGCAGCACCTGCTCAGCTTTTCTTCAGCCTCAACAGAAAGTCAGTGGCTGTAATGGGCATGAAAAATCATCTCTCCAAGTCAGGGTCGAGGCACGTTGGTGGGATGATGTGAGGAAACTTGCTCAAGCTGTACCTGCTGCATGGATAATTAGTCCCCAGTGTTGTCACTCTGGCAGTAAATTCATTTTTAAATGTTCTGAAGGGTCAGGCATTATCTAGATATAGTGGCAGAAGTGATTCTCCACATTGCAGCTCTCACATACTTTTCTCCGGTCAAAAGTTCAGAGTTCCTTTGCTTTCTTTTCATTGCCTTAAAGATTTAACCACCTCTGCACACAAAAGCACCACAGTCTCTTTTTACCTGCTGGATGCAAATGTTACTTTAGCTTCAGCACTGAACACTGCCAAGCAGCAGGCCTGGGACTCAAATCTCACTACATGAGTGATGTGAAATGAACATAATAGTAATACATAGCTCTCATTAGCGCTAACTCTGCACACTGATCTGCTACCATTGTATTTCTAAGGAAGTCTCTCAAGCAACAGTACACGCCATTCACAATGTGTATGACTGCCCTTGTGAGTTATTTTGCCTGTCATATTAAAATGAAAAGAACATTTTCCTTGATGGCACCAGGGAGCTACAACAGGCCCTTCCATTTCACAACCGAGGAAGCGTTGTCTTCTGAACCTCTTACATGCTCATATGTATCCTCAGACACAATGGAAATGAACAGTTGGTACTGTAGCTCTGCTACAAAACTGGGTGTATTGCATAGTAAAGACATTGCTGCCATCTTCAGGAAACAAGGTGTTTACAAACAAATATATAAAGCCCTTCATTCCAATCTCCAGGCAGAGGTAACTATCGATGAAAAGTAGTGGTTGTTCCTAATTTTGAGAAAAGATTAACTTCAGAATTTGATGTTAAGGAACACGTTATAGTATAGTAAAAAAAAATGACCTACAACTAACAGATTTGCTATGGGTATCTTCAAGGGGTGTTGTTGCAATGAAAAGGTCTCACAGCTATATGCAGTGTGCAAAATAAACTGAATGCAGTCCATCTCCCCTTTTGGGTGATAAGGGGTGGGAAAATATAGTGCGTTTTGACTCAGTTCCAAGTCAAGTCTATCGAATCTTAAATTCTTAGGCCACTGGCCCATTCTAAGGTGTTCAACAACTTAGGTGCAGAACTGAGCAGTGAGTAAGGGGAAGGAAGATAAGGGAAAGGAAGATTGAGAGGCAGGACTTTTGTTAAGGGTGTTCTTCAGCTACTGGTTCCCAGCTCTGAGCTCTGATGGGGAACCAGCAGGGTGAAGGCAGCATGAATTGGGAGGGCTGGACAGAGGTGTAGAAACTGGCACTGAACCAACAGTTACATGCTGAGAAGTTTGCCAGGGCGTACGAGTCTCCCTATCTGCTGAGATACAGGTTGGGCCTGCCAGCACTTGGCATTCCCAACTCCCTAAAGAAAGGAAAGAAGAAACAGGTGTGGGGAGGGAATTGGTGCCTTTGCACAACAGAAGGAGAGGAGAGAGAGAGAGAGAGAGGCAGGAGTCAAATTAACCCAGCTCCCACCTCAATGAGGATAAGTGTGTTCCATCAGTAGGCCTGCAGATTTAGCAAAAACAAAATTTGAGAACTTTCCAGCACGTTCCAAAGGCTTTCTGTTGTCACACTGTGTGTAAAGTATCATTCCCTCTACTTCAGGTGGTGCCCAGCTACAGAACCTCATTTGCCCACAAATGAAGCTTTCTAGAACAACACCTCTCAAATCAATTGACTCTTGAGGATGCTTTCACAAAGCAAATGCACACATTTTTCTCGAGGAGCATGACACTTATAATCTCTACTACTAATCATATAAACCTGCAGGAGCAGCACTTTTCCCCAGGTAACTGATGAGACCCCTAGAAGGGCCTTCTTTGAGAAGTAGTTCTTTTGTGCATAGGTACAGAAACATACAATATAGTGGGAGGCGGAGACATCACTGCTCTGATGCCCCACATACAGAGCATGACCCACATACTCAACTTCTAGCATCCACAATTGTTACCATGAGGGCCAGCTAGATTACCTATCAGGAGTGGTTTTCTCTACATTATGTGGATCTACCGCTAACTAAGGAGCCTCTGGAGGTGCCTTCACTTTCCTACCCCATGGAACCAGAAGAAGGGGAAACTACACAGCTCCTGCAGTTCTCATCTCCACAAGTCCAAGGGAAGAGGAGTCATGAGGGTTTTGGCAGGAACTGCACTGCTTGTCCCCAGGGGATTAAAAATCCTCAAGTAGCCACCTAAATTTTCATTGATCCCACTCATCAGACGGAAATTTGCCAAGATCAGGAGGCAAGAGAGTAGCATAGGATCTCCCCAACTCAAATGTGAACCAGCACCCTAGCCTTAGTCTGGCCTAAAACCAAAACCCACTATAAACCTAATTCCAATCCATATCTGAACACTGCTATCTCAGACCATAGCTAATGTAAAGGTGACAGTGTCACAATATCCACCAAATCTACAAGTACTTGTTTTCAGGGCTACATCAAACTTCTTAGGTCTCCCTGGCATATGACAGGGAATGCCATTCAGTGGTTAACTGCATCAATCAATGCACAGTATCACCTATCATGACACACAATAGTTTAGTACCCCAGCCTGGGAATTTGTGGACTGGGGGTTTATGTCCAGCTCTTCTATGTGACCTTGTGAGAGTTGCTTCAGTGCCTGAGTTTTACCAGCTAGACGATGAGGGTAAGACTAATAACTCCCCTTTGAGACCCACAGATAAAAAGGGCTAAATATTGTTATGTTCCCAAAGTGCCACATAACAATGAGATCGCTATTTTCAACTTGTCACCGTTTTTTGTGATGTCCTTCAGGCAGCTTTGAACATTTTTTTTGGTCTCTCTCGCACTCCCAGCTGCAATGCAGGATGTGTTGTGAAATGATTTTAAAACTCACATCACTGATCCCTCAAGTGCCAAGTTCTTTAAAAAAAAAAAAAAAAAAAAAAAGTGAAAAAAAATCCTTCTGTAATTACCAAGTGAGATGATTAAATGTAGAAGAATACAAATCTGGCCGTAGGACACACAGCAGTACATTCCTGTAGCCAGTTCTGCTGATGACAGAAAATGTGAGAGGGAGGCTGGCTTGCAGTGTGGAAACATCAGCAGAACCCAAGAATGTATGAAGTATTGCCTTGGATCCAGCTCTGCCTAGCTCATATTTCATCGATTGGGGAATGCTCAAAAGTGTCTTTTGCCAACCTTCAGTGAAGAATTTACAAAAGTTTGTCCTGGGGTCTAGTTCTCCCAAGAGATAGATACTCTGGCCCTGATTCCGAGCTCACCCTGTTTCATGCAGATGTATTGCACCACTGTAAGCGAGATCAGACTGAGATTTAGGCTGTTTCCGCACTACTCGCTAGGGGTGTGATTCCCCCGCTCATGCACACATACTCACGCGAGCGCCCATCGGTCAAGCGCTAGTATAAATACACTGTAGCCACAGTGGCACTGGTAGCAGCAGCAGAGGCACAGCTGAGCCATGCAGAGTCCAAACCTGCCTGAAACCGGTGGATTTGTACTCGGCATGGCTCAGTGGTGTCTCTGCTGCTGCTATGAGGACTACCGCAGCTACACTGTTATTTATACTAGTGCTAGCTCAATAAGAGTTAGTGCAAGTATCTGTTTACGAGCAGAGGAATCACACCCCTAACTTGTAGTGTAGACATAAGCCGTAGCAGTGAATCCTATGTCCAGCTGGAAGCAGCTGTTTGTCAGTAAAGAACTTCAATAATAACAGTAATATAGCTAAGATAGTGTAATAATATAGGCAGTGTAGGTAGTAAAACCTATTCTTAAAGTTGCTAAGCACTTCCTATTATGAGAGAAGGTTACTCACCTGGTATAGTAATTGAGGTTCCTCGAGATGTGTCCCCCTGTGGATGCTCCACTTCAGGTGTTGGTGCGCCCCTGTGCCATTGATCGGAGAATGTCAGCAGCAGCGTCCGTCTGGGTTGCGCATGCACAGTGGTTGTCTTGCAGCACCATTGGCGCCTCATCTATCACACGCACGGCCCAACCCCCTCAGTTCCTTCTCAGCCATCTCCGGCCTGACATGGAGCTCTGTAGCGGCATCCCAATGTCTGTGACAAAAGAGAAATAGTAGTAGTTTGGTTAGTCTTCTTTATATATACATTTTTTTTCCTAAGATCCTGTTTTCAGTTGCATATAACTTTGCAAAAGTTAAATCACTTAAGTTGAAATTTTCCACTCTCGGTGCTTGCTTCAGGATGAATTTTTCTGGAGAAGGGGGTTGCTTTTTGTTTTTAAAGTTTCAGCCAAAACAACTGAGCTGTTTCTGCGGGTGAGATTAGGGAAAAATCCAGTGTTTTGCTCACATTATTCTTACAATCAGTGCATTATTTTTTTAGATGCTCTAGTGTCTCCATGCTTTGGAGCAGGGACTTGAAATTTGTCTATGGGGGGGGGTGAGATGTGGCTTTTACTGTTCCCATGAAAAACTATTTTCACAAGGTATAAGCCTTTAAAAAAAAAAAAAACAACTAAGCTCACACATGATCAAGGGAAACTTGTTAGAGTATGGCTGTTAAAGTCTCCAAAGATTCTGTCTGCACTGAGCATGCCCCAGCCCTCCATAGCTCCTTTGTGCAGACTAAACTGTGTGTACTCCACCATGGGTCTGCAGGGGCTGGGCCGAGCAGGACTTTCCCTGCAATTCACAATAGCAGTAGACCCCAGGAAAGAGAACAGGGAGACACTCTCTCTTGTGCTCCTAGTGCTTCCACTGCTGACAGCCAGGTATTGAGTAGAAGAAGAAAGCAGCGTGGTTTAGAATGAAGAGGGGTGAGGCATGAGAGAGACAGTGTAGTGAGCTGTAGCTCACAAAAGCTTATGGTCAAATAAATTTGTTAGTCTCTAAGGTGCCACAAGTACTCCTGTTCTTTTTTCAAGGGGGGGGGGGGAACAGTAGCCAAAAGATGTGGGGGGAAGCAGTGGGAGATAGGAGCCAGTCAAAGAAGCAGCAGAAGGGGAGGGCGACAGGGTACTGAGTGGAATATAGGTGTGAATAGGAGGGAAGATTATAGCTGAGGAGGAGGGGACAGGAACTAGAAATGGATAGATGGGAAGAAAGGTGTACAGAGATAAACTTGTGGAGGATACTGGGACAGAAGGGTCTATAACTTTGGAAAAACACATTACTTTCCAGAACCTGGAACTGAACCCAAGAGTCCCGAGTCTCTACGTATCTCTATTGTCCGCACATATATGTGAAACCCCTGGCAAAGTGCGAGTCTCATCCTCCTCTAGAAGCTGATCCCCATATTTAGTCTTCTACTACTACCACCAATTACTCCATTAGCTAAGTGGTAGTGGTCTGTGCTATAAAGGTCCAAATACTGCTGGGAGTCAGTGTGGTTCCATCCACATGATGGAATTTCTAGATTTTTCCCAAATTTTTTTAAAGTCAGGAAATTACATTTAAAAAACAATGTGAAAAGAATGGTAAGGTTGTAAAGTCAAGTTCTCAAAAGTTAGGAAATGTCAGATTTAAGAGTTGCCCATGCAACCTTAATTCACCACTTATGTGTAGGCATTATGATTGTAAGCAGAGACTCTTACTACTTATTTCCACAGTTCCCTTGCCTCTCAGTGCACATGCTACTCTTGGGGAAATTCTGTGCCCCTGCGGAGCAGCAGAAAAATGTCTCCCCCCCCCCCCCGATTCCTTTCTGCTTCCTTGAAGAAAAAGCTTTTTGTGGGGAAGCAAAGAGCCGCTGCACCAGTACTCACTCACCCCTCCCTGGCAGCTCTGCAGCTCAGACATGTCTGTTCGGGCACTCGGGGAGAGAGGTCTGGGGATGCCACGGCCACCCAGGGACATTAGTCCCCGCTGGGCGGGAGATGGGGAGGATGGAGATGGAGTTCCCCCTCCCCTGCACGAAGCAGCTGGGACTGGGTCAGATCAAGCCCCAGAAACTTCCTCTGGGTGGACAGGGGAGCAGCTCCCTGTACAGTGACCCCTCCCAACTGCACACTGGGAACCCCCCCTTCCACAAAGCCCCCAATCCCCTACCCTGCCAATCATCATCCCCTGCATCAGGAACCCCCCCACACCTGGACCCCCACCCCACCTAACCCCAATCAGCTTCACCCTGACCCCCCACCAAGCCCCAGTCCCCCCCCACCACAGCCCTAACCACCTTCACCTGGACTCCCCTACAGAGTCTCATTCCCCCTGCACCCAGAACCCCGTACTAAGCCCCTGTGCATCCAGATTCCCCCCTGCACCTAGATCCCCCACTGAGCTGCCTGCACTCAGACTGCACCACACAGAACCTTGATACTTTTGAGGGAATACTACACCAAAAAATTAAATATTCTGCACAAAAACATTAAAAATTCTATGCACAATATTTTAAAATTCTGCCAAGTTCTGCATATTGTCAAAATAACACAGAAACATAACAGTATAATCACATCATTTTCAATTATTTTTGTAATGTATTTCAAAATACTTGTCAGCAAATAATAAAAATGGTGTGGTTATATTGTATTATTTTGACAAATAAAATAAGCAGAATTTTCCAGAATTTTAAAATATTGTACACAGCATTTTTAATTTTTGTGTGCAGAATATTTAATTTTTTGGTGCCGAATTTCCTCAGGAGCAACATGCTGGACCTGCTCTGAGAATGTATAAGTGTTGTGTAGTGAAGGAGGTTATTGTCTGTAGGACTACTTCCTAATTTGTTGCAGAAGTTGGAGGCAAGGGATTGCAGGGAGGGAAAGGATCATCTCATGGTTAAGGCAGTTCAGTACTACCCTGGAAAATTTGATTCTATCCCTCTCTCTTCCACAGAGTTCCTATGTAATGCCAGGCAAGTCACTCAAACCAAAAAGTGTTCACAGCTGGCCACTAATTGTATGTTCCTCATTTTCTTGGTGCCTACCATGAGAAACTTGGTGCTAGCTAGATTTGCAGAAAGGCAGGGCATTCACAGCTGTGATCTGAATATATAATGTGCTATAAAACTGTTAAGTACTCTGAAAAATCAGGCCCTCAGTGTCTCAAGTTGTGCACCTTAAATGAGTGGGTACTTTTACCAGTTGTAACCTTTATCTCTCTGTGTCTCAATTCCCCAGTTCTAAAATGAGGATAATACTACCACATAATATCACAGGGGCATTGTGAAGAAAATTACCTAACGTTTGTGTGGTGAATAAGGTCTGGGGCCGCACATTGAATAAGGATAAAAAGAAATATTGAATAAGTACTCATTCATTGAATGAGGCAGTGATCCTGTGGAAAATACAATGTGATCATGCAACTAAAGACTACCATAATGCAGAAGGGAGGCAGAATTAAGGTAGCAGAGATATCCTTAAGTCTGGCATTTCTTAATTTTTGAGTGTTTGATTTTGCAGCTTTAAAGTTCTTTTAACATAGGGGTTTTTTTTTCTGGATGCAGTAATATAATAATATTAAATAGTGAAAAGGGCAAACACAGCCCTTGGATGCATAAGAAGGGGAGTATCAAATAGGATTAGAGAGATGGTATTATTTCTGTATATGGCATTAGTAAGACCATTACTGGAATGTTTTGTTTAGTTCTGGTATTTGCAGTTGAAAAATAATAATGGAAATTGGAAAGGGTTCAGAAAAGAACTACAAGAATGATCTGAGTTCTGGAAAACTAGCCTTATAGTTAGAGACTATGCAAAAACTGAAATATAATAGAGAGGGAAAGGTCAATCAAGCTTTGCTGAGAGTTCAGGTAAATTTTTGAGGGAAAGCTGTAGTTGGTTCTTATTTTATTCAAACAGATTCACACCTCACTAAAAGAAATGTGATGTTGCAGCATTAGTTAAACAATACTAATTTCTAGTCTTCACTAGAATACAAGACACATTACAGAAAAGGCAAAATGGAAGCCGTGATTTTTTTTTTTTCTGTTCTACTCTGTTGTCTTTACTGTTACCTCATCTTTTCAACCCACCTCTACTGTGTTTTGTTTGTTTCATCCATTTAGGATTTCCTATCTGACAGCCTAGATCAGGGGTTCCCAAACTTGGGTACACATGCTTGATGATCCATCCATTCACTTCACAATTTTTAAAGAAGGTGGTATGTGAACCAGTAAAGTTTGGGAGTTGCTGTCTTAGATTGTATGAACGGAAAGTCCTGGAACACTCTGGGTGTTTCCATAATACAGATAATAATAAGATAACAGTGTGTAGGTACCCCCAAGCACTCTGGTAAACGGAACACTAGATTAGGACCCAACAGAGCTGGGTTCTATTCCCAGTATTGTGAGCTGCCAAGTCACTTATACCTGCTCTTGCCTCGGTTTCCCCATCTGTGTAATTGGTATAACACGGTAGTTTTACACCCACTTTTATAAAGTACATTTAGATACGAGTGTTATGTTACATTACTTTTTTTAAAAAAAAAAAAATAAACGTTCACCACAGTTAACACTTATTGGCACACTGGATGGCAGTCTCAGCAGAGAGGCCAAGGACTGAATGAGCCCAGAGAGGGAAAATCCCCATCATAAAGCAGCCTCTCCTGCTTAGGGTTCAAGCACCTTGAAAAGTCAGCATAAGGGATCTCTCACTACTGCGATACTTAGGCTGCAATAACCACAGGCCTTCATTCTTCTGGCCTTTCAATCTGGCAGTACTCACGAGAGCTAAGCGTTTGATCCACAAAGGGACTTGGACAGGGCCGTCCCTAGCCATGTGGGTGCCCTATGCAGCCCCAGGGGGTCCCTGCTCCTCGCCCCTCCCTCCCCTCCCCCCGCCAGGGTCTGGGCTGCGCTCAGGGGCCCGGGAGGCAGGAGCTGTGGGGGGGCCACTTTAGGGGGCCCGAGGGATTAGCAGGGGACCAGGCGCAGCCTGCTCCGTTTCCCTCGGCCCGGCCGCAGCCGTGTCGCTCAGGGGAGGAGGTTTGGGGGAAGGGGTCCCCCGCTCAGCGGCAGCGGCGGGAAGCGGAGCAGCCTGGCCCCAGTCCGCTCTACTCCGCTGGCTGCCAGCCGCGGTGCTCCGCTTCCCACCGGCGGTGAGTGCGGGGGGGGAGGGGGGAGCTTCCGCCCCCCGAGCGACGCAGCTGGGGCCGGGGCCGGGGCCGCGTCGCTCCGCTGCCCGCCGCCAGGGAGCGCGGCCCTTTCCCCCACCGGCCGTGGGGAGCGGGGCGACCCGGCCCGCTCCGCTCCCCCGCCCCAGTCGTGTCGCTCGGAAGAGGGGTCGCCCCCGCCCGCGGGGGGAAGCCGAGCGACGTGGCTGGGAGCTGGCGGCGTAGAGCGGGCTGGGCCCAGGTTGCTCCGCTTCCCGCCGCCGCCAGGGAGCGCGGGGCCGCTGGGGGAAGAGGTGGGACGGGGGTGGGGCGGAGCGAGGTGTCCGGGGCCCCGCAGCCCCCTAGGGACGGTCGTGGCCCTTGCAGGGAGCACAGCCCGCGGGCGGGCCGGCCAAGGGCTAGGGCTGGTCGCCAGAGCTGGTGCCCCACACGTGATGGCGCCCCATGCAGCAGCGTGTTGTGGGTATGCCTAGGGACGGCCGGGGCAAGGCCTGACTTTTAGGCACCCTGCCTAGCGGGATCTGGGGCCCTAAGCGAAGTGCCCAGGCTCTCTACACAATGCTCGGGGAGAGCACGGCGCCTACGCAGGGGTTCCCAGGAGCCAGCCAAGTGAGCTGCGAGACACCCCCGCTGGCCGGCTGAGGAGACGGGCGGGGCCCAAGTCCCCTCTCACAGGGTTAGGCGCCTCCCTCCCCGCAGGCGTCACGGCCGTGAGCTTTCTCCCGGAGTTAGGCGCCTAAGCCGCGTCAGTCCTTTCTTGCAAAAAAAAAAAAAAAACCCCACGAACACCCACAACCAACCGGAGCCGAAGGGGGGGAGCCTCATTATGGCGAGCAGCCCGCGAGCCAGGTCACGCTCCTGGGATGGGCGCTGGAGGCTGCAGCGCTGCTCTGCCTGAAGCAGGGGACACCTAGCTGGAGCATTCTGGTGCAGCTTAGGCACGAACCCAGAGATGTCAGGACACAGGCTCCTGTGCCCCTGTTAACTGGCAGCCATTTAGGGGCCCTGAGGACTTCAGCAGTGGAAACATAAGGGCCTAGGAACTTTAGGCACCTCCAGGATGAGGTGGCAGCTGAGGAGGAGTTTTGAAGAGCTCAGTGTCACTACAATGTTGAATTTAGGCACTTAAGTGACAGGCAGTTAAGTCCCTTTGTGGATCTAGCCCCAAGTTCACATTCCAAAAACATAATTGGGGGGGGAGAAAGTTATGTTCATAGAGAAAGTACAAGATAGCCCAGGACGCATTTATGATGCCATTTCCTTTTGAATAAATACAAATTTCTCACTGCTCATAGTACCACTGTTTTTCCAACGCTCAGAGACAAACCTCATATTTCACTGACAATAGCGACATAATTGTACAGACTGTAAATCCTAGATTTTTCAAAAGATCGGTGCAGAGTTTAACCGTACATCTCCCACTGATTTTAATGGCAGTCCTGTCATTAAATTTCCAGGCAACTTTAAAAATTCTATCTATTTTAGGCATTTACAGAGCACCCTTTACATAGCAGCTAGGAAAATTGAAGGAGTGTTGTTGTTACTATGCTCACTTTATATAGCCTACCAATGGGGATAACTACTGAATGCATCTGATGAAGTGAGCTGTAGCTCAAATAAATGTGTTAGTCTCTAAGGTGCCACAAGTACTCCTTTTCTTTTTGCGAATACCGACTAACACAGCTGCTGCTCTGATACACGTTCTGCTTCACTTTCCAGTCTTAACATGTCTCCAGGGCAAAGTGGAGACATCTAGTGGTTATTGACACTGGTTGAATAGTCTGAAAAGATAAGGGCCCGACTGTGCGATTTTTATGACTGTGAGTACTTTCTCAGGCAGAGCAATTCAATTGATTTCAGTGGGACTGCTCACCCGCGTGACTAAGCGTTGCACAATCAAACCCTAAGGAAAGTCATGCACTGGAAGTGAAGTTACTAGTAATGGATAAATTGAGGCAAATCTGGATAATAGTCAGCTTCATAATGGCTTGCTGTTTTGAAATGTGCAAGCATGGTATGAAATATTTTTCCATTATTTTAATAAAGACATTTACAGTACAAGTATGTCTTTTGCTGTGACTAAGACAGAGACTGCCTGAACTCAACCCATGAACAATTCCTCTGTTGTAGCTTACTCTATTTTAAACAGAGCTCTAGCCTTATGCTTTTGTATTGACATTTTATGTGAATAAATGAGATGTAAAACTAGATCCATGGCAAATGCACATTTGCTATGTTTGTCAAAATATACAAAGCATCTCTGACCCCTCTAAATTGTTTCCTTTCCCTTAGGCTACAATTCTAATAAGTAACTTTAGCTGGAGCTGAGAAAGTCTTTTTTTTTCCCTAATTCATGAATATTTTCTCTCATTTCCTCTGATCAGGGATTTAGACATTAGAGAGTACATTTTCAGAATGGCAGTCTTCTTTTTATAGGTGCAAATGAAAGTACATTCATCACCAAGTACTCATTGTGGGTGTAAATCAGGTACTTTAAAAGTACAAATGCTTTAGATTTGTGTCCACAATTAATTTTTGCAGGTACAAGTTTTGTAGGTACAAGCTGAACCCCACTGAAAATTAAACCCCTGTGTGTGCTTAAATCTCCACAGTTACATGGACCATTGAGATTAGTACATATAGCAAAATGAGTTTGGCAGGCTTAAATAAAATTGCCCAGATTCTTAAGGTGGTCTTTTTTTTGTTTTTTTTATAAAGTAAGAAGAAGATGATTAAGCCTCTTATTCCAAATCAAAACACATTTGAGTATACTGAAAGCAATCCTGGAGAACTTTTTCTCAGTCACTTTAGGTTACAACAGCATGCTATGGAAGCTGATTATATTTACCCTGCTAGTAGTATGAATTCCGGCATCACTGCATATGTCCAGTGTTCCATGACCTGAAGCAGATGCTTTTACAAATGAACATACTAGCTCACAAACTTATTCATGGGATCCGTATTTGAAGCTGATTGGCAATGTCTGTCTGTCTATATATTTAACTTATGATCTGCTAACTTACTCCTCATTGCAGGATCTAAGTACTGCACAGGTAGAACAGATATATGCAGTGAGGTCTATAGTGGACTTCATGGAGTATTCTGCTATTCTTGAGGTTCTAAGAAGCTATTTGTGGTTTATATATATATATAATCATTCCAGTCATGGTGCAAAAGCTTCATCAAAAACAAGAGGGTTGGGTCTTGCAGCAAATTCTAAAAGTACCCTCAGAAGGCAAGTAAAAGCTGCAATTTCTGCAAAGCCCAAAACATACTCTGTATGGGCTAGATTCTGAAACACTTGCTCATTTCAGTAGCATCTTGCTCCAAACAGCAGTGGAGTAAGACACTATTCCATGTGAGTAAGCATATCCGAATATGGCCACGTGTCTTGAGAAACAAATCCAACTCACTAAGTGACTTCCCACAGAAACAATCAAATTCTTGTCATTTTTCTGTTAACAGCAGTTCTGCTGACAGTCTGCTGCATGAGGAGGAAGAAAAAGACATCTAACCCAGAAAACAACCTGAGCTATTGGAACAATGCTATCACCATGGACTACTTCAACAGGCATGCAGTAGAGTTACCAAGAGAGATCCAGTCTCTTGAAACTTCAGAGGTACCATAGTTGCATGGTAACAAATCCAGCGACTGACAAGCTTCACTGAAACCATACTAGATGAATAATATTAATAAACTCTTTTGAAAACTTTATGAACATCCAGAGAAACAACCTTTCAAGGAAGCTCACCCCAGTGTGATGTGATGACACAATTACTGTATCTCAAAGATTCTGTGTCCTGTTAAAGTTATGTTTTGCCAGAAAGCTCTTGCTGTCTCTTCCTAGGACCGAACACCCTGGGTTAAGCAGTACAACACAAGGTTGTTCACTTTGGCCTTGCCTTAATTTGGGCCTACAGTTGAGTATAGCATTCCAATCAATGAGTGGGAGTGGTTCAGGGTATTTGTGCCAGTGGTATGATTTGTGCCGATTATTGTCTACAGCGGTTCAGCTTAATCTCTGTAATGTGCCCATATATCATGATGATGGCACAGTGGAAGTTAACAACATAAAAGATGTCTGAACGCCCAGTTCTCAAGAGGTTTCTATAGCTTGTCCTGTGACAGTTTCAGCGGTGCATTCTACAAGTAAGAGAAAATTGTAAGCACCTGCCAGTAAGATTGTGAAACCCTTACTTACATTGGTGAGCACTTACCCAAGCATTCTGATTGATTTCAATGGAACTATTCACATGGGTAGGTGCTCACCAGTGCAGGAAGTGTTCGATAGCCTGGAAGAAGAGGAATTAGTTGGCTTATTTCAAGGATGTCATTTTAGGAATAACGGATGAAATTAAGCAAAGGATAAAGGATTAAACTCAAGGGGTTTGTCTACACTAGTGTCTATTTTAACTCACGTTACCTGACTGAGTAAGCTTTGAGTAAGTGACAAACATTTGTGTCCAGAAACAAGCCTTTGTGAAGTGTCTAGACTATCATTTACAATTCTGTTGGTTAACCTAGTTAACTAGCGATCTTCTAACTCAATTTAAAACCAAACCGCAAACTCCTCTCTAGACACACCAAGAGACAACTTCCTAATGGTGAGATTTTTTTAAGGCATGGGTGGCCAACCTGTGGCTCCGGAGCCACATGCGGCCTTATATAGGCACCAACGCTGAGGCTGGAGCTACAGGCACCAACTTTCCAATATGCCAAGGGGTGCTCACTGCTCAACCCTTGGCTCTGCCCACACTCCCCCCCTCCCCCCCGTGAGCCTGCCATGTCCTCGCTCCCCCCTTCCCCCACCCCGAGCCTCCTGTACACCACGAAACAGCAACAGCTGATCGGGAGGTGCGGGGAGGGAGGAGGAGGTGCTGATCCTCCCACCCACCAGCAGCCCCGGGGGACGGACAGCTGATGCAGGGCTGCTGACTTATTACTGTGGCTCTTTGGCAACGTACTTTGGTAAATTCAGGCTCCTTCTCAGGCTCAGGTTGGCCACCCCTGTCTTAGGGTGTGGAATAGTCACCAAAATGAGAAGAGGTGGAAGCCCTATAGCTTGAGTTATTTAAAACTGAATTTGACATAGTATTAGAGAATATACTGTATGAACTGCTAGTGGCCCCAAGGGGCCAAAAACGCAATTAAGGATCAGTGCAGCATAGGGAGTCTCCCAAAATGCCCTCATACGTCCAGGACCCCTGGTTGGCCTTTTGAGATTACGTAGGAGCATTGAGATGGATAGATATAGATATGAAATACAGCAACCCTTTGAAAAAACCGTGTGGATATTTTTGCCTTGTTTTTTTTAAAGTGGAGATTCGTTTTTAAAAACTAAATTTCTATTGATCCCTATTCCTGACCCCAGTAAGTACATTGGGGTTTGGGGCTCTGCAATTTCTAATTTTATAAGAAAATTTAGCCAAAGCCAGAATCGCAACTATTATGTTTCTTTGCTGTCTTGTTGCTAATATGAAGTGGAAAAGGAACATACTCCACTGTTAATGTCATAGACATTTTCTGGATACCATGGCACCACATATTCACTTTTATTACATTAAAAAAAAAAAAGAGGTTGAAAATGTATCTTTTAATTCATGCCCCCATAATTCCCTTCTATGCAGGCTTGGGAGAGTCTTTCCTGAAGCTGACTGGCTGGGAATCATGAATATGAAATTTCACAAAATATTACTTTTGCAAAATTTAAAGAAAGCAAAATGACATATAGGGCCAAATTCTATAAAATGGCCTATAATTTTGGGCTACTCAATTTTTGGGTGGCCAAGTTGAGTAAGTAGTGGTCTGATTTTACAACCCACAGCTCCCATTGACTGCAGTTTGGCAAAACTTCTGGAAATCAAGGCCTAGTTTTCTAAAGCTGGATATCTAGAAATTGGGGCACCCAAAATTAGGGGACACTTTGAAGAATTTGCACATATTCTCTCGGCTTTAAACTCTATAGATCTTCTAATGTAACCTCATTCCTTTATATTCCATAAACACACAAAGCAATGTGCTGTGATGTACACCGAGGGTAGATAACAGAATTTAAATAGCTCATGCTCTTTTTCTCTCTTTCTCCTAGGACCATCTGTCTGAGCCACGCTCCCCAGCCAATGGTGATTACAGAGACAGTGGGATGGTCCTTGTTAACCCATTCTGTCAAGAAACACTATTTGTAGGACATGAGCAAGTGTCTGAAATATGACCCCACACCTGTCCTTGTATTGCAGTTCCATCTTTAGTGTCTCCAAATTATAAATAAATATATATATTATAAATATAATCTTTGTGTAACCCTGAATTATGAGAAATGTTTTCAGCTTTTTTCCCTCCTAAGAATTGTCAACCTCTTTTTTATAAGTGTGGTAAAACTTTACAGAGCAAACTGTGGCTTTATAAAATAAAGGTATTTCTAAGCAAAACATCTATTGAACCAACTGCTTTTCCTGCTGTCATTTACTAAATGCTTATACAGAATGTTTAGTCTGTATCACCACCAGGTAAGGTTAGCTTCACTGAAAACCGTGCCTGTTTGGTACTACACCCTGTCATGATGCAGGGGCAACCGGCACCTGTGAATCTTCTCTGTCTCTCCATGGGCACTCTTTCGTAGTGACAGACCTCTACTGCACTTTGTCCAGAATGGAACTCCACAGTTACCCCACTTTAGACAGGATCACTAGGTTTCACCAATTGTATTTACCTCAGCTGCCCAAATTGGTTTGGGTCTGGCTACAGAATCTTCTCTAGGTACTCATGAGCAGTGCAAAAAGCAATGGCTCAGGACAGCTTCTTCAAAAACAAGGTTTCAAAGTAGCAGCCATATTAGTCTGTATCCGCAAAAAGAACAGGAGTACTTGTGGCACCTTAGAGACCAACAAATGTATTAGAGCATAAGCTTTTGTGGGCTACAGCCCACTTCATCAGATGCATAGAACGGAACATATAGTAAAAAGAAATATATATACATACAGATAAGTTGGAAGTTGCCATACAAACTGAGAGAGGCCAGTTAGTTAAGATGAGCTATTATCAGCAGGAGAAATCAACTTTTGTAGTGATAATCAAGTTGGCCCATTTAAACAGTTGACAAGAAGGTGTGAGGATACTTAACTTTAGGGAAAGAGATTCAATATGTATAATGACCCAGTCACTCCCAGTTTCTGTTCAAACCCAAGTTAATGGTATCTAGTTTGCATATTAATTTGTCCAATCTGTTCTTAAAAACCTCCAGTGATGGGAATTCCACAACTTCCCTTGGAAACCAATTCCAAAGTTTAACTATCTTTATAGTTAGTCTTTCCTAATATCAAACCTAAATCTCCCTTGTTGTAGATTAAGCCAATTATTTCCGGTCCTATTTTCAGTGGACACGGAGAACAATTGATCACCGTCCTCTTTATATCAGCCCTTAACATATTTGAACATGGACATATAATATTCATAAAGGTGAAACAGATATCACGTATTTGGCACACATTCTGCATTAGATTTGCATGATAGAACAAGTGCAGTGATCTAATATACTGGGATATTTTCTAGCTGTTCCTGTGGGATGAGCTATGGAAGACAAACAACAACACACTGAGCCCCTCTCAGCCCTAGCACTGGAGTGCTGGACCCAGACAGCATGCTGATGCTAGCAGTCCCTGAGCTTTAGGGAATTGGCTAGCAAGCCTGGCAGAAGTCCAGTCATTGCCCCAGCAGGGAATGGATAGCCAGGTCAACGGCTTGGATAAGGCACTACATCCTGTGAGCATCTAGCAGCCTGAGCTGAGGGGAGTGAATGCTGCATCTTTCACTAATCAACATAAGAAATGCTATACAGCGTGCTCCTGCAATGCTCTCTGAATGCTTCAGTGCACCTCCCATTCTTCTGCGAGATCGCCACACCCCCAGCACTCCTCCTATCAGACAATTTTTGCGTAATGATTTAGGGTGATCATAGGAATCTGGATAGCAAATAATATGTGCAATACTGAGGGAAGAATAGTTCCCTAGGGGACAAATACCCTGCTCTCCCACAGGCAACACTCACACTGAAGTCCTGGTGACAATAGAAGTTTTGCCAGTAAATTCTATAGTGTAATGGCAGTAAATGAGAGCCCTCCATAAAACTTGCCTGCAAGTTGCACTAGCCAACTTAATTAAGATCTCTGTTTGATGAGCAGTGGTGGGTAATAAAGATCAAGATATCAGGATGTATTAAAAGCAATAGAGAATAAAATGAAAACTGTAACGTCATTACCTTAATCAATGGCATGTCCTCCCCTTGAACAACCTAGTACCCGCATCAAAAGATGTGTTTTCATTTTTTGCTCCTGAGATCCCCTTTCCTATACTGTTCATTGACTGAGGTCCAAGCTCTTCTCTCTCTATTGCTATCCTTTACTCACTAGATATTTTTATTTATTTATTTAATGTTGCTAATTGCATACAGGGTTTAAATCAGGGGTAGTTGTGAGACAGTAGAGACCCTACCAGGGTTTTCCAGTTGGACAGACAGATATTAGCTCCTACTCTGGGTGCTTTGTGCTACTCAAATGAAGCCAGAACACCAGCTTACTTGGCTAGCAAAAAATTTCCCTTGCATAAGGGGAATGCTCAGGTGCTGTAGAGCTGGTGTAGTCCCATGGTTTGGCAGGCATGACTAGATAAACAGGAATGTGACCAGGGCCCCATTAATTTAGCTGTTTCTTGCTGCCAGATTGACCCTGAGTGCTGTGGGTAGCTGGACATAAATTAGTACAGCCTCCAGGTTGCTATTAGTCTAGCATATGTCATTAATCTAATTAGTGCTGGAGCTAGAATCTTGGAGCCACAAAAGCAGCTTAGACCCACCCCTTCTACAATGCTGAGACACTACTCCGAATCTGGGCCACAAGCTTCACAGAACCATAAAATCACAGCTTTTAAGGATAGAATGGCTGTTACGGATCATTCATTCATCTCTTTGAATCAGAGAAGTATAGCTTCTCTACTTCTCTAATGGGTAATTAGATTTACTGTCAAGAAGTTATTGGATATGGCTATCGACAATGAGAGCATTCAGGTGCACACATGCTCAATCGAGAGGCAAAAGCTGTGCATCCTTAACTCTGGTGATAAACATTCCATTTGAGAACATCTGATTGGATTAGGGTGTAACAAACTTCACTAGGAGTTTGGCCTGTGGAAAAGGCTGCAGGACACTGTACACTGTGTATTTATCATCTGAAGCATAAAGGGAGAGTGAATAGAGTTAAATTCATATCTTCCTTACAGAAGCAGGTACAATTCCCGTTGGCTTAAGTAAGCGTTGTCTTAACTTCTGCCAGGGCTGAATTTGTTATTTAAAAAAGACTGGAGAACTTTTAGCTGTTTGATTCGTAATTTAGATTCAAATTGGATATTTGAGTAGAATAGGAATAATAGAATATATATTATGTCTCTACATATGTACATAGGGTCTGAGTCACACTTGCTAGTACAAAAAATGTAAATGCAAATTTCACTCTCCTGTGTCAGCAACAGTCTCTACACCAAGAGGGAATTAGCCCCATAGAAAGACAAGCAGTGTTTACAGTGTCTACAACCAGTAGAAAGACAGCATCTCCTTAAGGTACTTCCAGGAGAGTGCTCCTTTAATTTACCAGTGGGATTCTATAGAAGGCCCTCCATCAAGGTTCCCTAATGTCACTGACTCAGCACATTCCCCAGGAGGTCATGGCCATAACCCTACCTGGCTAGCATTACCCACTGGCACTGAATAACGTATACAACTCTCAAGTTTGAAAAGATACCACAAGTCTTTAATCTACTCCAAATGAATCTCACACAATGCTCTCTACAGAGTGAAAGACTGAGGAAATACTAAATGTCTTAATTAAGCACATATAACAGATTTCACAGCTGGAGGATACTTATACAAAGACTGTAAGGAATTTAAACACTGTTGCCCCATTATTCAACACAAATTTTAGAAAAATAAAGACAGAAAACAACATGCAGAAAAATACATGCTACTCAACATATCAGGCATCCTAGCTCCCATACCTAGAGAAACAGCATTTAGAAATAAGTAGTAAAAAGATTTTTTGGATGGCATGGCTTAGAAAGGATGTGTTATTTCTAGTTGGCATATGCAAGGATGCCAATTCAATCTTAACATCTACAATAAATATACCTACCAGGGCCCTATGATTTCTGGGCATGCTTACAAAACCACCACTCCATGAAAAAAAGTTAGCAAATCTAACCTTCCCAGTATAGAATTTTCCAGCATACTACAGATGCCAAATCTGCCTGGCATGAACCTTCTTAATAACAAAAGCCACAAAATAATTCACCGATGGAAAAACTATGGGTGTAGACATCAACAAGGCATATAAAGCAGAGTGGCATAAAACAGGTCTACTAGAGACAGCAAACTAAACTAATCACTACAAAATGCTAAACAGACTCCATTGGGACTTCACCAATTAGCTCCTACCCTAAAGGTCACAGCTGATGATAGCAAAAAGGATAAGGGCTACGGGCTACAGGACTGCCCTGACACAGTGAAATCTGGCTAGAAATCTGTCCCCATCCTTATCCCCCCTCCTCACCCCAAAAAAACTAATGATTTTGAGTTCCCAGGTCTCATACATTCTATAGGCAAATGAATAATGGTAGCTACAAGTATCATCAAACTCACCGTCAGACACTACAAATTAAAAAAACTATATGCAGAATGGTTCATACCAATGACAGTCATCTCATCACTCGTGACAACTAGGCAAATGAAGGAAAACTGCAGCATCCTTGTTAGATTGCATAAACTCAGTTCTAGAAAGCACATCCAAAACCAAATATCACCTCCCAAATGTCCAAACACATGCCTTATTGTAGCTGCATATAACAGAGATAATTCATACCATCAAAACAGCTGAAAATGCAAAAACTGGACATGAACAGACTGAACCTGGTGATATTGTGAATAAAAAGAGCCCTCAACCATGCTTGTATCTGTTTCCATCAATTCCTAATGACTTTATAGACATCATAGGTTTCAGAGAGACACTCAGTGACAATTCTGGAATCTTATCATATAGATATATGTGAGGACATTCCAGTCCAAATCCACCCCACTAAAGACCCATCTGAACACCCATATATAAACCTACATCATGCAAAGTCAGGGCTTGTCATCAGTATAACACAAACACACTTGGGTACATGCCCATGTACTAATCCTAAACAGGAACAATTCTGATTTTATCTTTTTGATGTGTCTATTGGACCATGCATGTCAATATGCATGGCCTATGCTTGCTGAAAAACATTATGCCACGTGCCTATTATATCATCTATTTACTTGTATAAACTACCTATCCAAATACTATGCAAACACCCAATAAGGAAAAACCGAAATAAAGAGAATGAAAAAAAAGTCCCTTAACCTTTATCTTCCATTTAGTCAGTACGTTTCATTCATGTGCACCTATGCTATTGGGGGTTTTAAAAATACAGAAAAAAGAATGTGGCAAGCATGACATATGCTGCTAGAATAGGTAGAGCTAACTCTGCAAGTTCTTGTGCAGTCCTTAGCCAGAAGGCTGGTGGTTGTGATGTGATGCTTCATATGGTTGTAAAGGTGAAGTTAAAGTCTGGAGAAATGAGAATGTAATGTCTCAGAGACCCAGAGAAACTCTGGAGGGTGAAGGGGAAATTCTAATTTCTGAATCAATTAAAATCCAGGTAGGTTATATTCCTGTTAACTCTTTGGAAACTGGACATATATGCTGGGAGCCAGCTTTCAGTACCCATGCCCATTTTGAGTAGTAGTTTACTCCATGAGCAGTCCCCTAGGTACATAGCAATTGGATGTCTAACATAGTGAATGCCAATGAAAATGAGGTAGAATCTGAGGCTAAATTAGAGAAGTACAAGTTAAAATTACTTAGATAAGTTATATGTTTTCAAGTCGGCACGACCTGATGAAATACTTCCTAGAATACTCAAGGAGCTCATTGAGGAGCTCCTGGAATCTCTCTTGTCTTCCATAGGACTGGAAGAGGGTAAATATAGTGCCAATCTATAAAAAAGGGAATAAGTGCAACCTGGGGAATTACAGACCAGTCACCTTAACTTCAATATCCAGAAAGATATTGGAGCAAATAATCAAGCAATCAATTTGAAAACACCTGGAAGACAACAAGGAGATAAAGAACAGTCATCATGGATTTGTTAAGAACAAATCGTATCAAACCAACCTAACAGCTTTCTTTGACAGGGTAACAAACCTTGTGGATAGGAAGAAATAGTAGATGTGGTATATCTTGACTTTAGTAAGGCTTTTGGTACAGTTTCACATTACCTTCTCATAAACAAACTAGGAAAACACAGCCTAGATGGAGCTACTAAAAGGTGGGTGCATAACTGGTTGAAAACCGTTCCTGGAGAGTAGTTATTAGTGGATCCCAATCAAGCTGGAAGGGCATATTGAGTGGGATCTCCGGTTCTGTTCAATATCTTCATAAATGATTTCGATAATGGCATAGAGAGTACACTTATAAAGTTTGCGGATGATACCAAGCTGGGAGGAGTTGCAAGTGCTTTGGAGGATAGGATTATAATTCAAAATAATCTAGACACCTGGAGAAATAGTCTGAAGTAAATAGGATGAAATGCAATAAGGACAAAGTATTCCACTTAGGAAGGAATAATCAGGGCTTGTCTACACTTACGGGGGATCAACATGTGGCAATTGATGCATTGGCGGTCGATTTAGCGGGTCCAGTGAAGACCCACTAAATCAACTGCAGATTGCTCTCCCATCGACTCCTGTACTCCACTGGATCGAGAAGAGTAGGGGGAGTCAACGGGAATGCATCTCCCATCGACATCGCGTAGTGTGGACCCCACGGTAAGTAGATCTAAGCTACATTGATTTGAGTTACGCTAATCACGTAACTCAAATTGCGTAGCTTAGATCGAATTTCCCCTGTGGTGTAGACAAGGCCTCAGTTGCACACATACAAAATGGGAAATGACTGCCTAGGCAGAAGTACTGCAGAAAGGGATCTGGAGGTTACAATGGATCACAGACTAAATATGAGTCAACAGTGCAAAAAAAGGGAACATCATTCTGGGATGTATTAGCAGGAGTGTTGTAAGCAAGACAAGAGAAGTAATTCTTCCACTCTACTCTGTGCTGATAAAGCCTCAGCTGGACTACTGTGTTCTGTTCTGGGAGCCACATTTCAGAAAAGATGTGGACAAACTGAAGAAAAATAGAGGAGAGCAACAAAAATGATTAAAGGACTAGAAAACATGACTTCTGAGGAAAGATTGAAAAGACTGAAAAAAATGGGTTCGTTTAGTCTGGAGTAGAGAAGACTGAGTGGGGGACATAATATTTCAAGTACATAAAAGATTGTTACAAGGAGGAGGGTGTTAAATTGTTCTAGTTAACCACTCAGAATCAGAAAAGAAGCAATGGGCTTCAATTGCGGCAAGGGAGGTTTAGGTTGGACATTAGGATTTTTTTTTCCTATTAGAATAGTTAAGAACTGGAACAAATTGCCTAGGGAGATTGTGGAATCTCCATCATTGATGGTTTTTAAAAACAAGTTAGACAAACCCTTCAGGATCGGTCTAATTATTATGCTTTGAGTACAGGGACTGGACTAGATGACCTCTCAAGGTTCCTTCCAGTCCTACACTTCCGTGATTCTATAAATAGGACTACTCATGAAGTATGGTACTTCTCAACATGAATAAGGGTGTCTGAATCTAGCCGTGTGTGTGTGTGTAATATATATGTATATGTAAAATGCTAAGAATCTGTCTGGCTTGCAGCCTAGAAAACACCAGTTTCATTTTAACATATGCATTATAAAGAATTATTGTTCTGCAGTCACTGTAAACAGCTTTGTCCTCTTCATATGCTATACTTGCAGCAGTAGCAGCAGAGAGATTTCTTTTTAAATGGATTTGCTGACTCAGTGAAAAGCCCCAATGTGACAACCATGCCTGTGATGATCAGTGAAACAATGCTAATGTTCCAGAAGGAGTTGGAACAAAGCAAAAACACAAAACCAAAAATCTGCTTGGTTCTGCAAATCCTACCAGTATGGGTACGGCACAGAGGCTTCAAGGCAGAGTCTTGTTTCAACTTGTTTAGTGCAATAGACTCTAGCTGCAGCATGCCTATGCCAAGACGTAGATCTTCATTCTTGGGGCAACAGCCCTCTTCCTCCACGACTGAAAGCACTGGGGCTACCAGCCAAAGGTTAAGCATTGGGGGTAGTGCCAGCCTACCTAGACCCCGAGGTGTCTACGTGGGTATTGTCCCCACTGGAGGTGTGAGCAGCCTAGGGACCCGCGTGTCCCGTAGAGCCCTAGGCATCAGCAGTGTCTTCTTACAAGGCCTGCGTAGCTCCTGTTTAACTGTGCCATTAGCCCAGGGGCTGGAAAAGGGAAGGGGCCTATCCTATGAGAGCCTGAATGGGTGCCTGGTGGAGTACATAGAGAAGGTGAGAGCTCTCGAACAGGTCAACCAAGAGCTGGAAGAGCACATCAGAATCTACCTGGAAAAGAAGTCATCCAATGTCAACAGCTGGGAAGCACTGAGAGAGAACTGGGAGACTATCTATCATCAAGTGAGTACAAGAACTTTAACAATTAAAAAGATTAATGAATCATTAGCAAACTCCTAGCAGTGGGTTCTGATGCTGATGATAAATGCCGCCTGATTCCAATGCACAGTGCCCTAGATGAAGGATTTCAAATCTATCTTCATCATAATTAGCATTATCATTTCACAGTCTATTGTGGAAAATGCTTATTAAACAGGAGAGCAGCCCCAGGCATTATGTACATGGCGGTGGGGGTGGGGAGGGGGATTGAAATGCACCCCCAGGTGTTATAGTCTGGCCTGATTAAAATCAGTTATTTTCTCTTAGTTGTGGTTATTACAATGAGGAGCAGAATTATTAAAAGAAAACTACTAAGACTGAATGAGTTTATCCACCAACTTGATATCATCACAACCTTGTTTTTAATTAGCAATTCAGATTTCAGTTTTATTCTCTGACTTATTTGACCACATTTTCAAAAGCTCTATTTAGTTAAAAGCAATTATTACATGGTCACGACCAACTAGTTCCCACCTGGACACTCCCACCATCCTCTTGCCCTTCCCTGTCCTCCACATCCTCAGTGTTTTATACACAAGTTAGGCAGCACGTTCTACACAATGTTTGTAAAGAAAAATATTTAGCACCTGACTGTAAAATGGTGACCACGTTTATGACTAGTGGAAAAAGAATAGAAAAACCTGGAAAGCCAACACAAACTTGCAAGTGATACTTTTTGCAGGGCTAATGAAAGGTCAGAGTAAAAACAGCCAATATCTGAATCTTAATGTTTCACTTGTGCAGTGTGCACAAAGCATACTCTTTCATTTGAGGATCTCTAAATACTTTAAAAATATTGATTGGCTAAGTCTCACAACACATTAGAGATAGGGTGGTTTCTAACTGGGCAAAGTGAGGCACACATAGGTGAAATAACTTGCCTTGGGGGTAGACAATGGATCAGTAGCAGAGCCAAAAAGAGAACCCAAACGTTCGGAGTCCTAGACCTATTCTTTAGCCATCAGATAGTACTTTCTCCCGTTGGAGAATCAGTCCCTTCACTAGAATATAGCAAAACAAGGTGGGAGAGGGAAAGACACTCTTTCATTGTGGTCCAGTGGATATAGTGCCCAACTGGCAGCCAGGAGACCTGGGATCAATTTTGAGCTCTGCCATTCATCACTTATGTACCCTTTGGCAAATCACAAAGTCAGTTTCCCCATCAAGTGATAATTATGCTTTCCACTTTTGTAAAAACTTTGAGATCTATAGATGATCAACTATGAGTGTTACTATTACATTCAGATTCAGAGAATGAATGGGAAGAGTGTAGGAAAGTATCAATTTTCTTTGACAGTGAGTACCATACCCCAGTAAATAGGGTAAACTAACTTTTCCCTAATGTAACAGCCTGGAAGGATAAATGTCTGAAAAGTCATTTTTCCCCTTTAGCATTGTACAGAGGTGGACATGATAAATGACTGTCTGTATGTTCCTAAAAGGACTTTGTGGGCCAACTTTTGAAAGCATCTGGCTTTTGGCTGCCAACAGTGCATTTGTGCATGTGTATGCCCCCATGTTGGTACATACAACCCCCACATTTGAACTCACAAACTAGATAACTGCATATACAAATACTGTACCTGATTTGAAGGTGCATGTGTAATACAGTGGTTTAAATAGTGTAACCATGTCTCCCTCTAGTGGTTGCTACTGACTGATGACTAATAGAGTTACTTCTTTAGCTCAAGTGGCAGGGATAAGCGATGATTACACATTTTCTGGTAGATTGAAGCGTCCATTGTTAAATATATGTTCCTCAGGTAGGTACTTATAGACTGTAATCAAGTCACCCCTTAACCTTCTCTTTGTGAAGCTAAACAGATTGAGCTCTTTAAGTCTATCACTAAAAAGCATGTTTTTTATCCCAGACATTCTTGTGGCTCTTCTCTGAACCCTTTCCAATTTATCAACATCTTTCTTGATTTGTGGGCACCAGAACCAGACCAGTATTCCAGCAACAGTCATACCTGTTCCAAATATAAAAGAAAAATAACTTTTTACACGCCTCCTTGAGATTCTCCTATGTATCCCAGGATTGTATTAGCTCTTTTGGCCACAGCATCACACTGGAAGCTCATGTTCAGCTGATTATCCACCACAACCCTAAATCTTTTTCAGAGTCACTGCTTCCTGATATGTAAAGGAGGAAAACATACCTTCCGTGTTTGAGTGATTATTAAATGTTTAGCGCTAGAGAAGAGTTTAGAAGAGAGAGATTCCTTGACCTTACCACCCTAGAAAATAGTTACTGAATGTAATTCTAAATGCTGTAGTTAATTAAAGGACCAGTCCTTTATTTCTTTCAAACTTAATACTCCCATTTGAATGGATATGAACAATAGCTGACTCCCACTATACTGAGATGAATTGCAAATGAAGGGTTCCATAAAGAAAACCAGTGATCTTCCAAAATCTCAGAACCACATAATCTCCATTGAAATCACAACAGTGATGAAATTTCTGTTATTCTGTACTTCTAGGATTTGAACTGTACTATTTACCATCTGATAGACAAAATAAGTTCCCCTTTTTCATTCACACACACCCAACTGAATAATCATGGAGATTTAACTAACCTCTCATCCCCTATAAACTTACTAGGATTATTTTAAGCACTCTTTTTTTCAGGTTCTTGTATTTCTCATTACAAATAACTTTCTATTTTGGGGAAGAGACATTTAATTAGAATTTTAAATCTTTTTCACTTTACATAAGCAGATTGGGAAAGGAATTGAAAGGAAGAGGGTGAGAAGGATAAATTACATAAATTTAAATTTCTGTCCCATACATTCCTTTCAGCAAGATTTTCTCAATTCACTTAGTTCCTGTGGAAATCCTCCCACTTTGCATCTGTCCCAACTAGCATGTGTACACTTGCTTCAATAAAAAGCAGTTGTCCAAGCTGATAATTAATACAGTTAGTTGGATGGTAGCTTCAAATCATTCTGATCTATCTGTCTTTTGGTTAAACAACAGGCATAGGTTCTGATAGAGGGACAATACCAGTCCTAATGGTTTACTGGGCTTATCTGACAAAATATAGGTCTGTTTTTGATTTATTGTTCTAAACTTTCCCTTTCTTAAACTTCCTCTTTGCTTTCCTTTTCAAAATCAGTTCATCTTCTAGACTCTTTGAAGAAAGTAGCTGATTGTACTGGTGACTCCCTCCATTAAAAGCTCTTGAAACTGTCATTCAAATAAACAGAATGAAGGCATCCATCAACTGCTAGAGAGACCTTCTCCCAGTTTCAGAGCTTGTAGCTTCTTTAGTCCAGTCATGTTCCACTGACTAGGAATACAAATGTGGCCTCAAATTTAGGCACACCACATACCAAAATATTTCAAAAAGGGTATTCACACTAGTGAAAACTTGGACATATTTTGAAAACAAACCCATTTTTAATTTTATGTTTTTAATTTTATTGGATAGTTATCTGTCATTTAGGTTTAAATTACTCTTCTCTGACAGTTTCCACTTACTGTTTCTACCTGCCCTTTTAATGGAATCATAAAGGTGAATTTTTGCTACCGCAGTCATTTCCATGGTAACTGATTTTCATGTCATTTAAAAAAGGTTTGTGATTTCTGTACCAACAGTAGGAGGCCTCTAGCAACTTAGTGCCACACTTAATAGGTTAATAGCTTTTGGACTGAATAAGTTTTAGTTTTTCAAGTTTGTCCTAATATTTAATTTTTCTTTAAATTACAGAAACATGACATAGTAGACAGATTTTTGCATAAAACCTCAGAATGTGCATGAACAATTGTGCTAAATAAGGCAGCATGCTACAGCTTTGTTACTTAGCATATGTCCATTTTTTCCCCAATGGCAACTTGATAATGAAATCTACTGCATAACTACTACTACATAACTAATTGGAACAATTTATTCAACATTTTTTAATATGTTAAATGAGTATGTATGATTAGGACCCTTACTTACATGTTGCTCCATAACACTTGGAAAACTTAGTACTTTATTTTTCTGATTTCCTATATACAAGTGCCCAATGTTAAAGTCAAATCTCATTATGAGCTCCATTTACTCTTCTTGGTTTAAAAAAAATAAAAAAAAGCATAAAGTGCTTGAGAGGAATAATTGTAAAACTAATTCATCCATTTACACTCAAATGTTGCATTTCATACAAATAAAATAGGGAATGTGCTTCTGTGAAGATCCCTGAAGCCAAGATTCAGGACAGGCAGTAGCTGCTGCTGTTGCTTGTCCTAATAGCATCAGACGCTGCCCCAAGAGCTGCAAGGAAGTGAGAAACCGATTTCTTTCCTTCCCCACAAGGTTCTGATGGAATGGAGGCAAACAGGGAAACATCCTGACTGCCCAAAATTGGCTGATAGTGGCCAACATGCACACTCTGGGGGATCCTTCCTGGATTCCCAGATTCCCTTTCTGCACCTCTCTTTTAGTTTATAGTGCCCTCTTTCTGTTCCTCCCTTACTGGCATATTTAATCCCCTTCTGCCTCCAGAGACTAATCTACTTTAGTAGCCTGCAGTAGCACAGGCTCCTCTTCCAGCTTCACTGTGGTCCTTTTCCTTAGCTCCTGATAGCTTTCTCTTTCAACTACAGCCACTCTGCTCTACCTTGCAGCTGACTCTAGAGCTGTGCAGTAGGAAGCAGAACTGGGAGCTGGCTTTCCGATTTAAGAGGGGGGCCATGTAGGGTTGCCAACTTTCTAATCACACAAAACCAAACACCTGCACCTGCCCCATTCCTTCTCCGAGGTCATGCCCTCGCTCACTCCATCCCCCTCCCTCTGTCGCTTGCTCTCCCTCACCCTCACTCACTCATATTCACCAGGCTGGGGCAGGAGTTCAGGATATGGGGGGGTGAGGGCTCCAGCTGGGGGGTGGGAACTCCAGAGGGAGAGAATGAGGGATTCAGGGTGCAAGAGGGGTTTCTAAGTGTGGGAGGGGATGAGGGTCCGGCTCTGGGGGTGGGAATGGGGGGTCTGAGCTAGGGGTAGGACCGAGGGGTTCGGAGTGCAGGAGGGGGGTCAGGGCTGGAGCAGGAGGTTGGGACGTGTGTGTGTAGGGGGTGAGTGGTGCAGGCTCTGGGCGGCGCTTACCTCGGGTGGCTCCCTGGAAGCGGCAACATGGCCCTCGGCTCCTAGGCACAGGGGTGGCCAGTGTCCTCCGCCCACAGGCTCCATCCCTGCCGCTCCCAATTGGCCATGGTTCCCGGCTAACAGGACCTGTTGAGCCGGCACTCGGGGCAGGGGCAGCACACGGAGCCTCCTTGGCTGTCCCTCCGCCTAGGAGCCGAGGGACATGTTGCCCCTTCTGGGGAGCCACACGGAGCCAGGTAGAGAGCCTGCCAGCCCCGCGCCAACCAGATTTTTAAAGGCCTGGTCAGCAGTGCTGAGCGGAGCTGCCCGGGTCCCTTTTTGACCAGGTGTTCCGGTCAAAAACCAGACCACCTGGCAATGCTAGGGCCATGGGGAGGGTGCTACTGAGCAGCTGGAAAAGGCTGTCTAATGGTCTTCAGATTGATACAGGACACTGTTGAGGATAAGAACTTAGCAAAAAAGGAACTGTATATTTTTATGACTAATGAGAATATACAAAGCTATCTTAATCAATGAGAGCAAACATTTTGGAAGATATATTAAACCTCATGCTTCAGGGTTTAAGACAATCTCTAACTATTAGCAATCAGGAAATCGTCAATCATCTTGAGAGAATTCTCCCCCCCAGGGACCAGTGTAGTACAATTTACAAAATGCATTACCAGAAGTGGAAGTTGTACCTCCCTTTGAAGCATCAGGTAATGGCCACTGCCAGAGACAGGATACTAGATGGACCAATAGTTTGATCCACTGTTGCAAATCGTATTTCCTATGAATATTGGGAAAATAAATTAAAAACTAAATGTAATACATCTATGAATTCACAATAAAACTAGTGGAAAAATTGTACTTTGGCATTAGTCTAAGAATGAAAAGCATATGTTCAAAGGGTAAATTACAAAGTTATTACAAATATGAATATAGAAATATATTATGTGACTCAGAGGATTATTAATTATACAATTTTGTATTTTATAGCACTTTCTATCTTAGGATCTTAAAATGCACTACAAACATTAAAGAATTAAGGTTCACAGCACTCCTGTGTGGCAAAGAAATATTCTCATTTTACAAACAGAGGAAGCAATATCTAACTGATGTTACTTACTCCCCCATGAGCCTTGTCATTTTAAATGAACATAGATAAGGACATTTCCTAAACTGCTGCATCACTCATTGTAATTAATGTAGCGGTGACGAGGATTACAAATTGCAAAGATGATCATTTCTCATTAATATTAATTTTTGTATTCAACTCCTGATGCTCATAGAAGAATGAAATCGAACAAAAAAGCCACTAGATGGAAGTCTTTCATCATTTCTTATTAGTCTATAAAAGAGTAACCTTTTTATACTCTTTTCACAGCTAATGTAAATACGACAGAGAGAGATGATTTTTTCAGTGTTCCAATTTTCTCCATAAAAATTATCTATATACATTTCTTCTCAGTTCTACTATCCAGTTTTTAACAGTATGGGTCTGATTTTGAGAGGTGCTGAAAGACATAGCACTCATTGACTTCAGTTGGAGTTGTGGGTGTTCTATACCTCTGAATATCAGACCCTACAGATGTTCCTATTAGCAATGGACTCAAACCACAAAATTCAGGTCTGAATCCAGAATTTGAAACATTTTGGATTCAAAGTTTGAACACTACCAAAATTTAAGACAGCCTGGATCCAGAGGTTAAAGGTTTCTCCAGTTGCCATCTGTAGGCCATGTAAAAGTTAGCCTAAGTGTCTCAGTAAAACTGAGGTAATACTACTGCTAACGTGTGTTGTTATTCTTAAAATAATTAGAACAGATAATGTGCCATATGTAACTTAATTGAAACCAATGGGCTATACCAGGGATCAATTTGTCACAATGAAGACATATAAAGCCAGCCAGCTGAAAATCACCAATTACTACCCTCTGCGGCATCCATTGTAAGTTATACTATTTTACCCACACATCAGGAGGCCCAGTTTCGTTTTGAACTGAACTGATTAAAGTACAAAAAACATAATAGTATTTGATGTGAATAATAAAATCACCATTATTCAGGTTTGTTTCCATTACTCAGGGTACATGGTTAGTGTAAATACATATATTTTTATTTATTCATTTTTAGATAGACTGACTTTCCAAGAGGGTGGATAGGCAGCAATCCATTGACATTTTACAACATATACAAAGCTGAAGCTCTCTGTGGTATTACATCCATGAGTGCCAATAAAGATTCCACTCTAACCAAATCCAAAAGCACTGGACAATCCTTTTTCTGGTACAGGAGGCTAATTGGCCCAGCTGTCGCTATGGACCAAATCCCATTTCTTCTGAAGTAAATGGCAATGCTTAGAGCAACATGGAGCAGGAACATACTAGTAGTCGTTATGGGCCTTATCCAAAGCCCACTGAAGACAATGGGAGCCTTTCCATTGACTACAATCAGTTTTGGATCGGGCCCTTTAAAAGGAACTCTTTCAAAAGAAAAAAGCAGTGATGTTTCACTTTTACTGCTGTTACTAGTGGGAAGAGGTTTCACATGATAGCAGATTCAGAAGTGCATTTCTGGTAAAATACCAGTGATTTCTTTATTATTATTTTTGGATGAATTTGATACATGAGAGTCAGAAACTTAAAATCATAATCGTGCAATCGTGTTCCCCATACAGATGTGCACCTGCTCCTCACGCCTGACCTGCAACACCATTGCTATTTTAGTGCCTGATCCAACTTTCCAACTTCTTTTGTAGTCAATGGAAAGACTTAGATCAGCCTCTTCCTAAGAGCAGACTGATACCCATGCCACACAAAGAAGTGGCTTTTTCATGTGCGCAAACATTCTTTAGGAACTTGGGCCCAGATGGTCAAAGTTATTTAGACTCCTTACTTCCACTGAAATCAATGGGAATTAGATGCCTACATACCTTTGAGGATCAGGGCCTTGGATAAGACCACCAAGCATATTTCACTTGTGGACTTTGCAGAGTTTGAACCCATGTTGAGGTGGATAACTAAAGCAAAACGACTAGGTATTTCAGGTCAAATTTTGCTTTCATTTGCAACTCCACTGAAGTTTTGCCTCACTGCCATTGAAATCAATGGATTGCATGGGTTTAACTGTGGCCAGAATTTGACCTATTGAATTTAGCCAGTGCTTCTAAACAAAAGTTGACATTTCTTGGTTTATGCTCTTCAGAGTGGCAAGGCAGAATGCTGAGTGTTATAAATAGGGTGAGAGCCTTAATTTTGCATTTTCTGGGCCACAGTCACACCTGACATAAATAGGTGCAATTTCACTGGAATCAAAGGATTTTCACCATCTTACACTAGGTTTCAATTTGGCTCCTTATGTTTTGGTGATTAATAGAGTGTAGTAAATAACTTGCAATGCATAGTTTGATGAATGCAGTCTTGTTGGCTGGGTGATCAGCCAAATTTCCTCAAATTTAGCTCTTTTTCTAAAATACTTGACAAATTATTTTAACCATGTAGACTGGATGAGTAAGAAAAAAATTGGTTTCTGAAAAAATCTGTGCATGCAACGTTGCAATGAAAATTTGATTGCAGGGCCGTCTGCAGAAAGCAAAACATAAAAACTCCCATAAGGAAAACTCATTCATTTAAAATTCAAGAAAAATGTTTTGCAGTATTTATCTGTGTCTTATGGCTACAATCAAAATTCAAATGTAATTAAAATGTAGTCCAAAATTCTTAAAATGAAAAATAACCCCCCAAAGCATGATGGTATATGACAGAGTAGGGTCCCAGATGGGGAGAAATTCTAGCTCTTGCCAAAGATGCAGCACTAGTAGTGAGAAACTGGCTAGGCTGAGTTCTGCTCCTTATTCACCCCCTGGATCACGGACAATGTAATAGGACTCCCTAGGGCATATCTCTGTGTGTGGTAGACCCTTCCTCCACACTGCTGCCCTGTGTCCTTCCATCTCCCCTCCCCTTTCAGAGGTGGAGCCTGAGTTCTGGGAGGGGAGTCAGAGGCTCCAGCTACTGCCAGAGAGAGCGGTGCAAAAGCACATGACCAAACCCCTGAGATTCTTCTTGCCACTCTACCACGTCTTCAATGAACTGCTCATTCATGTAGGCAGATTGACTGTTTAGAGGGAAGGGTGTAAGGCCTTTGGAAGTGAGGCTAGATTGCTGAAGAGTAGGGAAGGGAAGACAATGGGTTGAGTGGTGATGGAGGATGTGAGTGGGGTTTAAGGTGCTTAATTTTATAGTGATCAGGAGCAGCCCCTACTCACATACTTCAGCCACTTTCCCACAATTCCCACCTAAATCCTATGCCAGAAAAATGGGTAAGTAGATCAACTTTAGTTTCCAGTGACTAATTTTGTAATCTAAAAGTATTTTGCATTTTGATGGAATTAATATTACATTGTGGATTTTTCAAGGTTTGAATGTGCTAGCCCAGGGAACAGTGCAGGATAATTTATTCTCCAGCTGCTTATTTATCTAGCTTCTGCCCATCACCTTTTGGTCATGCCTAAAGTTTGTTTTTCATTAACTCAAATGTTATGAGTTTCTAAAATGTCTTAGGATAAGGGTAATAAAACACCTACCTAGAGGATGTGTGTTAGCTGGTGTGTAAGAACTCCTGAGTATTAACATCCAATTTAATTGCCTATCAAGTCCCACCCACATTCATTGCATTTAGCTGTATGCTATAGAGAAAGCCCCGACATTTATAATACTCAACCCTATGGTAACAAAAATGTCCAGAATTTAGAGTATTTTAATTCAGCTCAAACTTTTATGTAGCATACTCTAAATATTATGCAAAATTTAGAGAGTTATTATAATCATTTGTTTGCAGGCATATTTATTTTTCATTAAAAGCAAAGCTAAAGACTCATTCTGGATTTATTTTTAATTCCATCTTCCATCAGTAGCACTGGGTGAGAAGAACAACAAAGTACTTTGGAGCATTCTTGAGAATTACACCTGCCAGTTCACTTAGGGCTATTTGTGCCTCTCTTGCTCATGTTGATTAGTTTCTTGCCATATATCAAAAGTATTTGCAGAGTAAGGTACTACTTTATGTGAGTCAGCGTGGCAGAACTGAGCTCTTTTGTGGAATTCACAACCCCTTTTATCTGCAAACATTTGGTTGTTTTTATTCACAAAGAACATGTGGAAATCAAAACATTAATTAATAGCCAAAAGAAGGATTTGTACTGCAACTACTCTCTTGGCCAGCTTGAAAAGCTCTTTCCGGTCATAAAGTAGTTTTGTCTAACAGTCAAAGATCTTCATGGACAGACTGTGTGAAAAGAGAAAAAGAATCCTGTTTATGAAGCCATGCCACACAATTAGGGAACTGAAACGTAGGATTTAGGCATGAACAGCAAATATTCACTGGGTGAAATTCACGACTGTGCAGAGGGCCCAACACAAGGTCCATATACCACTTGTATACTTATACTTATCCTACTTATCCTTTCCACACTGGATTTAAGTAGCACTTAAGTTATACATAGGCCTTGTGCTGGGTCCTCTGCACAGCAGTGAACTTCACCCACTGTGACCAGTTTGCAAACGAGAAGCTACAATTTGTTTACACAACTGGTTGTTGAACAATTGTGAACAATGAAGAAATTAAGAAAAATTACACCCTATTTGTGGATAATTTGTGAACAAATAGGTGTCACGTCCACGGAATAATTTGAGTAGCTCTAGGCCAAAGGTTAAATTACTTTCAGAATCTAAAATTATGTATATGCTTGCAATATACACATATTTAATATACTTAATTGTTCTAACTCTGTTGTGTCATTATTCTAGGTGGGTGATGCGGTCCTCGAAAATGCACGTCTTATGTTACAGATGGAGAACATTCAAGCCTATGCTGAAGATTTTAAAGACAGGTAGTTTTCTTGAGGCAACAATATGGGTGACTTCTTTGACTAAACATACACTTATCATATTGAATATGAAAACGGAACTCTCCATATTAGAGAGAATTAGCATAGGGATCTGACTCACTTTTTGACCTTGGACATCCTGTGACCTTATCTCACGGTCTTATTGTGTAGCTAAATTAAGGTTGTAATGAATTTTGAGATCCTCAGATAGGTGATTTGAGAGCAACATATTATTATTATTATTTTGAAATAGTGCGACTTTAAATATTTCCAGCAGTCAGAAATTTACTGGCAAAGTCATTACTGTGCTCTCACTGATATAAAGACCTAGAGCTCTTGCTAAAGGGACACAACTCAAATCTGGCTCAAAATTTTAATTTTTTAAAAACAAACCTTTATAAAACCCAATTCCTATGGAAATGTGTTTATGTTTTTTTTAAAACATCATGTGAAACAAGAAATACAAACGTAGCACAATGAGCCTCAGTGCAATGCCTATATACAAAAATGAAACTGACTACTGATTTTCATTGTCCATGATGAAAGTAATGAAAAAAATAGAAGAGCACAAATAGTGACAAATTGTACTTTTAAAAATTCGTACAGTTTTCAAAATCTAAGTTACCATTTGTATCACTTGTAGATGTCTGTTTACAGCAGAGGTCCTCACCCTGTGGGGTGCAGGGGAACATTCGAGGAGGGAGTGGCTGGGGCTCGGGCCTGCCCCCACAGGGGGTGGGGAGGGAGCACCACCCAGCTTCACACCTGGCCCCAGCCCCGCGGGCCCTGGCTGCCAGCCCCACTCCCGCCCCCAGCCTCATCACCCTTACCCCGCTACCCAGAGCCATGGCCCCACTCCCAGCCTAACTCCTGGGGTGCGGACAAGGGTGGGCGGGGGAGCTGCGCAAAGTAAAAAGTTTGGGAACCACTGGTTTATAGTGTCCCTTTGAATTGCACTTACTACTGCTACAACAACCAACTACAACAACATATTAGGCCTGATTCTTCTAACCCTTATTCATATGTAAATAGTTCTAAAAAGCAAGGGTTTGCTTTATACTCCACATGTATTTCACACTAGTTTATCTTCAATGATTTTGATCTTTTCCTAAATTCATCTCTCTTTAATAGTTAAATTTAATAACAACATCAAAATATACATTGTGTTTTTGGCCTTCTCTTTAATGTTTCTGTCAGAAAAACAAAGCTTTGAGCTGCTAATACTACTCTTTCAAATGCAGTCTGTCAATTTCATAATCTAAGTGGTAAAACAAAATTGCCAACTGACTTTCACTAGCAATTTAAATATACAAAACATTTTCTTTGTTTTCACTGAATCAGAGCAACGAATATTAAAATCTCTACTAGCTTTCACTGGGGTCATCCACCTGTTTCCCAAGCTACTGAATTCCAGGCAAAGAAGGCAGCTCACCAATGGAGCAGTGTAGAAATTGTTTATGAAGCTGGCTCTGTTCACACCTGTATCAGAGAGTCCAGCTGCCCAAACTGGCTGAGCTCAGTGCTGCAGCATCCCTGAACTGAAAATCTGTGCATTGAACAAGAGACTTTTCACATGACCAGGCCAATGTCATGGCCATAATTTAGAACAAAAGATTAGAATGAGAAAGGAACAACTTACAGTAATATAGACAAACAAAGCAATATAAAAAAAAATCCCCATTGAGCTTGTAGGGAAAAAACAGCTGCATTTTTCAGCCAGGCATTTTGCTTTAATAGCATGTTTTTTTTTACTAATGAGCAGTTGCCACCTGATTTTTTTATTTTCATTATAAAGCAATGGCCAAATTAGAGATGCTTGCAGGAACATTATATGTTATGATATTTTAAAAAGAGAAATAATAAGAATATTAGGCAGTTTGTGTGCATAAGGCCTGTGCTGGTGACAAGGTAGTTTTAAGTCCAAAGTCAGTGGCAAACTTTCCATTTGCTTCAACATGACTGGGATTTGCCCTTAAAGGTGGATTACATCCCAAGGAACAACAAACCAAGCCTTTCCCCAATATGTTTAATAATAAACAGTAATAGTAATACTTGGAGCTCATATAGTTTTTTCATCCTTAGTTCTCACGGCACCTTGCAAAGATGGGTGCAGATTACTATCCCCATTTTATAGATGCGGCAACAGAGATACAGAAAGGAAAAGCCACCCAAGGTCACTTAGTATGAGAATGTCAGATCCAGGAAAAGAACACAGGTCTCCCAATTCCCATTCCAGAACTCTACCCACTAGACAATGCTGTTTCTCAAACTGCTAATTAGTGTCTTGACATAATTTGCCTTTTAATAAAGCAAGGCATGATGATTGACCTGACAATGGTTTTGAAGTGTATGAAGAAATGGTATGGTGAGAGATATCTTCTGTGCCTATCTATCTGGTACATACCAATAATTAACATGATGGTGTGACATTTTGGGGACTACTTAGACCAGTAAGAGGTTCTGTTCCCGCCTTCCCTATAATCTTGGGGGCCTTTGTGCCATGCAGCTGTGGTTCAGATCCCTGACATGAGTAGCTAGCCCAGAAGCACAAGGTCTCACCCTGGCTCTCACCTTTGCAGGTTGACACAAGACAGCCCTTCCAGTCCTAAGTCTCCCCTAATACGTCCTCCCAGAATGTCACAAAGGCCCTTTTTTTTCTTGATCTTCTGGAATTTGCCAGTACCTCTAGCTAAATCAATAGTAGAAAAAAAATTGCTGACTTTAATGCTGCTAAATAATCTTCAATTCTAGATAAGGAATAGGCAGTTTTATGGGTGACCTGGTTCAACTTTCAATGAACCTACACAAAAGCACAGTCTCCCATCTTTTTTTTTAAATTAGTATAACTGGCACAGCTCACATGACTTCTATATAATGTCATAGGTCTGGCCCCCATAATTTAGAGTCACAACTGGTACTAATCCTTTCCCCGTTACAACATTTTTGCAACTATTGTAGGATTCCCTTCTTTACCTCTGAGCGAGGTAAAGCAATATATCCCTGTCAACCCATTTTTGTTTTACAAATTAAAATGATTTCTGTATTTGGGTGCAACTTGATGGGAAGCGTCTCTTTTATTCTCACTTTCCCCATATTGATTATAAAAAGTTTTATAATTTCTTATATGTCTAAACATATTCTGCCAGACTTTCTTTTTTTGACTGGAGAGCTTCTCCTGATCCTTAGTACCTGCAGCAGCTCCTCATAACAATGTTGCAGTAGATTCATACCTATGACTGTTGGTGGTAAGCATTCACTGTTGACATCACTAACAAAAATACCCTGATTGCGATATTTAGTAGTCCCACTTTTAATTTCAGCTTCCATGTAGCCAACACATGGGATAGCTAAACAATTTCCTGGTACAACTTCACCCTGTATTTAGTAGTCAAACAATTTTGAGCCTAATATTTTATGAAATGTTGGCTCTAATGTGGTAACTTGTGACCTGGTATCCAGCAAGGCCCGCATTTCTATCCCATTAATCTTAAACAGACAGGCATTTTCCTATAGCAGCAGCCTGCCCTCCAATGTTGTTCAGGTCTATTCTCTTGTCCCTCCAAGATCCGACCCCCAATCCGCAACCTTCTGCTTAAAGCCACAGCATTAGTATTTTTAGTCACGTACCTCCTTTCTATATGTCCCACCTCACCGCATCTCCTGCAAATAGGATTACCATCGTAATCAACTATTGGCTGTGCAATGACCCATCTCAATTCCCTGTGGCATTCATCTGTATTTTCTAGGTGCCAAGACTTCCTGCTTCAAATCCAGTCTCATATCTTGAATTTCTCTCTATACCCCTCTTAAATTTTCTCCAAAAATGTATTTTCTATCCCAGAATTACCATCCTCTGAATTTTGGCCAGCTTGTACCACACACTGACTACCATTTTCAGACTGCAAGGCAACAGCAATTTGTAGCCATACTGTGGATATACCATAACGGCCCTGACTGGTCCTTCACCTCTCATAAGTATTATAGCCTCTTCTTAAAGTCCAGGATGGAGGTTTCCAGATTCTATCTTAACAATAACTTTCATTCCATATATAACATAATATACATAACCCCTCAATGAATTTGTCTTTCAGCGTGTTATCAGTATCTTGGGCTTCATGAGATTCTAACTTTTCTATTGCTTGTAAAACCTCCTGTAATCCTAACGTATACTGACTTCTGCTGGAGTTTGTACCCTGGGAAAGAACCTCTGTTTCAATTCTGACAAGGTACGACTGTCAAACATACAGCCTAATCTTCTGACTATTTGTTCTACAGTCCCTTTTTCATTTTTCAGCCATGTACTCACTTCTTTTTTAGCTGTACCCACTAATTGCCCAGTCAGAATCTCGGTTTTCTCCATGCAGTCTAAACATTGACTGTAGCATTGTTTTAAATTCTCCAAATGAAACAGCATTACTTTCATAACTGTATCTAGAAAATTTAGACAACCAAGGAGCTCCAAAGAAATATGGCATGGTCAGTGGTGTTGGCGCGAGTGGCTGTTGGGCCCCGCCCACAGTTGTCCTTTCTCCTGAATTATCCCTCGACTGACTTATGTTATTTTAACATGGTCACCCTCTTGCTTTGAACTCCTTCTATCCTGTTTGTGACAGCAATTTGCAGTGTTAATCCACTAATTCATTAACCTTTGCGAGCTTGTACACACTACTCTTCCTTAATTTGTGCAGTTAATACCACATGCATCCTTATTAACGAGAACAAAATAAATTTCTCAACAATATACTGGGTCACTACAAAGGATAATCAATTTTTCCTCTCCTGGGTTGTAAGTCCAACTCCACTTTAGCTGTCCTTTGCTTCACTTCGACTTGTAGTATTCTTTGGATTCGATGATCCTGTGGCTGTACCTCTGTTCATCAAGTTTATCCACACACAGAGTTTCTTCATCTAGTGGCTCACACTTGGCCATTAGATGCCTTCAAATTGCATTCCTTCAATAGATGTTCACAGTCATTCTCTCTTTTCATTTACTTTAGGTCCTTTGTGGTTGAGCTTCTCATTTACAGTTTTCAGAATCTATTTTCATCTAATACAACTTTTTGATCAATTCCCTTTTTCACCAATTATATTTCTTTTCAGTTCTTTTCCCTTGGTAGTTTCTCTCCAGTACGTCTGCAGATTTTATTTCCCTCTACTTCCCTTCTCTAATAGTATCTGCTAACATATCCAGTTCTATTTTTTTCTGCTTCTCCTGACCTGAAAGCTTTCCTATTTTCCTTACTTTTATTCTCCTGTTCTTCTTTTATTTTATCACCTCATCTCCTACTCCAGCTCAAGTTTATCCACTAACTCAGCCCCTAGATCGGGGTGGGCAAACTTTTTGGCCCGAGGGCCACACTGGGGTTGCAAAACTATATGGAGGGCCAGGTAGGGAAGGCTGTGCCTCCCCAAACAGCCTGGCCCCTGCCCCCTATTCGACTCCTCCCACTTCCCACCCCCTGACTGTCCCCCTTAGAACCTCCCACCCATCCAACCCCGCTACTACTTGTCCCCTGACCACCACCTCCTGGGACCCCTCGCCCCTAACTGCCCCCCCAGGACCACACCCCCTATATAACCCCCTGCTCCCTGTCCCCTGACAGGCCCCCCAGGACTCCCACGCCTATCCAACCCACCCTGGGGTTCCCATCCCCGACTGCGCCCCCGACCATAGCCTCTTCCCCATCCAACCGCCCCCTGACAGGCCCCCCCGGGACTCCCACACCTATCCAACCGTCCCCTGTTCCCTATCCCCTGACTGCCCCGGTACCCCCTGCCCCGGCCCCCTTACCATGCCGCTCAGAGCAGCATGTCTGGCAGCCACGCTGCCCGGCCAGAGCCAGACACTCTGCCACGCTGCCCTGCAGCAGCGAACAGCCCCACTGCCCAGCACGCTGCCCACGCGAGGCTGGCGTCACTGCTTGCCCAAGCACTGCCTACCCCCTGTGCACGGCTGGCGCTCCCTCACACATTCCTCCAAACTCTGCTTTATTTCCACAAAAGTGGGCATTTGCCCCATTTGCTCTTGCCAACTTGCCACTTTTGCCAATAAAGTCAGGACGGCCGGGACAGGGCTTAAAAAAGGGACTGTCCCGGCCAAAATGGGATGTATGGTCACCCTACCCCTAATAGTATCTCTATCTTAAAACTACAACAGGTACTGATGTTGGGGCCAGGGTTACTACAGTATCATTTACAATATACAAGTTTGACCACATATGCTTACTACGTTTTTCTCTGCAGATATGAAAATGAGCAGCCATTCAGAAAGGCAGTGGAAGATGAAATTAATTCCCTATATAAAGTGATTGATGATGCTAATTTAACTAAAATGGATCTGAAGCGTCAGATAGAAAGCATGAAAGAAGAATTAGGTCTGCTATCAAAGAATCATGAAGAAGTAAGTCAAGACTGGGTGCAATGCATAGGTAGTATGTGTCTGTTTAAGTCACATCAGTATGACACTATCTTAACCAGAAGCAAAAAAGCTAATTCTGTCAAGTATAAATGATAGTTATCTATCTGCAAATTGTTACTATCTCTCTCTCTCTTTTGTTAGCTTACAGACCTCTCATCTTTCTAGTCCTAATTAAAGTTATCCATATACAACTTTCCACATTTCTGACATCTGATAAATATAACAGAGTTGAACTATCTTCACTCCATGTGACACTGAACACGATGAACACACAAGATGATTTATGAGGCTGGACTTTCATTAGGTGTAAATCTCCAGTGCTCCGAGGCCTGATTCACCTCTTATTCACACCAATATAAATAAAAAGTAAATTCCACTGAGAGAAGAATCTGGCCCCATGGAATTTTTAAACCCTCAAACTTCTGAAATAACGTACATAAATTACTTTACATTAAATGTGCGATACTTAGCAAACCACTCCATTCCCAAGACTCTTAATTTCACCATCTGTTCTGAGCAACAAATCATTGAAACAAGTCATAATTACTTGAGAAAATAGATTACTCACGGGCCCAATTCTGCAATCCTTATTCATTGACTTAAGTAGGAATTGAATTAGTGAAGATTAGTCATACCAGTAAAGGCTTCAGCATCTAATCTCAAGTAAGCACCCTCAATGACAGAAGACAAATTGCAGAGTTACCACAAGGCCCATTTAAGGGCAGGGCATAGTTGTGCTGCCCAAGGAACAGAACAGGGAGCAAACTGTACCTCAAGAGAGTCAAAATTCAGTACCTGCATTCTCCTTGTTCCACTGGGGAAGTAAGCTGGACCAGCCTGATACCTAATTGTAGATTGCTTCCCCATCCACACTGGCACAGCTGTGCCAAGCCAAGGCTCCATCCACTCCCTGTCTCAGTCTACCTCTTCCCCTCCACGTGTGGTGGGAAGGGAAGGGAGTAAGGCTTTCAAGCGGTTAAAAAAAATTAATCGCGATTAATCGCACTGTTAAACAATAATAGAATACGATTTATTAAATATTTATGGATGTTTTCTACATTTTCAAATGTATTAATTTCAATTATAACACAGAATACAAAGTGTACAGTGCTCACTCTATATATTTATTTTTGATTAAAAATATTTGCACGGTAAAAAGAAATAGTATTTTCAATTTACCTACTACAAGTACCGTAGTGCAATCTCTTTATCATGAAAGTTAAACTTCTGCTGGTGGCATCTGACTCAGATGATGAAAATGAACATGCGTCAGACTGCATTGCTTTGGATCGTTATTGAGCAGAACCCGTTGTCAGCATGGACGCATGTCCTCTGGATTGGTGGTTGAAGCATGAAGGGACATATGAATCTGTAGCACATCTGGCCCGTAAGTATCTTGCAATGCCAGTTATAAAAATGCTAGCGAATGCCTGTTCTCGCTTTCAGGTGACATTGTAAACAAGAAGCGGGCAGCATTATCTCCCAGTAAATGTAAACAAACTCGTTTGTCTGAACGATTGGCTGAACAAGAAGTAGGACGGAGTGGACTTGTAGGCTCTAAAGTTTTACATTGTTTTGTTTTGAGTGCAGTTAGGTAACAAAAAAAAAATCTACCTTTGTAAGTTACACTTTCACACTAAAGAGATTGCACTACAGTACTTGTATGAGGTGAACTGAAAAATACTATTTATTTTATTATTTTTACAGTGCAAATATTTGTAATAAAAAATACTATAAAGTGAGCACTGTACTCTTTGTACTCTGTGTTGTAATTGAAATCAATTTATTTGAAAATGCAAAAAAAAAATTTAATATATTTCAGTTGGTATTCTGTTGTTTAACAGTGCGATTAAAACGGTGATTAATCACAATTCATTGATTTAATCACAATTAATTTTTGAGTTAATCGTGCAAGTTGATTGTGATTAATCGACAGCCCTAGAAGGGAGTAGTGGCTTCTGTACCCAGAGGAGTAAGGTTGTGACATATGCTCCATTATTTACCAGTGCAGGGACATAAGACAGGTCAAAACTGAACCCAGAATAAGTACTTTATCTTCACATGGAAATGACATCACAGAAAACTGTTGAACAGAATGATTATATTAAAGGGACACATTTTTAAAGGGACCTCAACCCAGCCTCCATTTTTGCATGTACATCTTTACATACCCTTGCCCGCATATTCTCAACACTGTCATCACTTGTAGGTGATATGGTTTACAGACCAATTCACACTGTTCTAGCAGTATATGGAAATGGTATACGTAAACAGGGTGATGTAAAAGGGACTACAATTCAGGCCTACATGTGCACACCTCATTTGTTTTTGTGCCCATACAAGTGACAGTGCTCAAAAATATTTGTACAAGCATTTGTAGAAGAGGTGGCCTGAAGTTAGCCTGCAGAAAATAAATATTAAATAATGGGCCTGTTACCAGCCATCAAAATGTTTTTCTCAAGTAGTGATAAACAAACTTTTCCAGGAAGTTTTATTCCTTTCATATCCCAGCCTCACATCCAAGAAGCATGCAGATCCACTGAGCTGAGACACAGTATATTTATACATACATACACACAGACGCTTATACAGCGACAAGTTTCAGTTGGGGGCTGTGCTATACTCTTGGGAAGGATCCTAAAGGTGCCTGTAACACACCATACTTTGGAAATCATATGAAAGAGTTGATTAGTTGAAATATTCCCTCCACAGAGCAGGATAGACAACGGGCCTCTAGACAATGGGCCTGCTTCTCCACTGCTTTGCACTTTATACAGTCATTTACTCCTGTGCAGATAAAGTGTTCAGCACTACCAGAACAGAATGACAGTGTTTTACACTCACACTGCATTCACTTTGCAATAGTGTAAATGACCACAAAAGGTGCAAAGTAGTGGAGAATCAGATCTTTTAAGTAGTTTGCAATAGCCCCAACAAGAGCTAAAGTTTAAATAATGGCTTTGTAGATGTGTTTGCATCATACCGAGACAACTGAATTGCACCATAGGTGTTCCTTAGTATCCTCTAAAGCTAGAACTGACCGCTAACCCTTTTTCTTGTATGCATGTTTTTTTCAGGATGTGAAGATGTTATACAATCAGCTTGCTGGATCACAGCTGGAAGAACTGGAAGCTCCTATTGGAACTGGCCTAGATGACATACTGGAAAAAATCAGAATTCACTGGGAGAAGGATATAGAGAAAAATCGTGTTGAGACAGGTGCCTTGCTTCATACCAAGGTAGGCACCTACAGTGTTCTCTGCAGCTGTCTCCAACACCAACTGATATTGCAACTGAAGAAAAATATATTTTTTCTAGTCCCCTGGGGTAATCATTAAAATATTTTTTCTTGAAACAAAGAGTGATGATAACACTCTAAGGAACCTTGATCCAGCTTCATCCCAAGAAACATTCATGCAAATCCACTGACTTCATTGGGGTGGCACAGATGTAACTGAGGGTGGAAATTGGCCCTATTTATATCCATTTTAACACAGCAATGCTTTCATTGCAAAATAAGGGAGTCTATACACATTTTTGCTTTCCTATCATTTCCAGTGCAGAGACACTAAAGCAGAAAATTAGTTCTCTACAGCAGTGTTTCTCAAATTGGGGTCTGAAAACCCCTAGGAGTCCCTGAGGGTACTCCAGGGGGCCCACAGGCCCAGCTGATCAACTCCTTCCCCTTCCTCCCTCAACTCTTCCTCCTCCTTCCCAGCGCCTGCTGCACACCAGGGAACAGCTGTTCCCCAGCGTGCAGGAGGTGCTGGGAGGGAGAGGGAGGAATGGGGACAGGGCAGAATCATGTCTGGGGCCACCGGCCCTGCTGATCAGCTAGGGTTGCCAACCCTCACAGTTTCACTGGGAGTCTCCCAGAATCAGGCTCTATCTCCCAGAGGCTACTGAAGCCAAACCGGGAGATTTCACATGCTAAAAGTCTGGCGGCACAGGGGAGCTAAGGCAGGCTCCCTGCCTACCCTTGCTCCACACTGCTCCTGGAAGCAGCCAGCACGTCCTTGCGGCCCGGGGGGGGGGGGGAGGGAAAGGTGAGGAGGCGGGGGTCTCTGCATGCTGCCCCCGCCCCGAGCGCAGATTCTGCAGCTCCCATTGGCCGGGAACTTTGGCCAATGGGAGCTGTGGCGGTGGCGCCTGTGGGGCTTCCTAGGAGCCACTGCCAGAGGGATGTGCTGGTTGCTTTCGGGAGCTGCCCAACATAAGCATCGCCTGGCTGGAGTCTGCACCCCCTCCCACACCCCAACTCCTCCCAGAGCCCACACCCCCTCCCGCACCCAAACTTCCTCCCAGAGCCCATACCCTGCACCCCTTCATGCATCCCAACACCCTGTCCCAGCCTGGTGAAAGTGAGTGAGGATGGGGGACAGTGAGCGGGAAAGGAAAAGGTGGGGTGAGACCTTAGGTGGAGTGAGGGCGGGGCCTAGGCCTCAGCAGGTGGGCTTGGGGGTCCCCGAAAAATTTTAAATCAAAATGGGGGTCCTTGGGTTGCTAAAAGTTTGAGAACCACGGCTTGACAGGATTCAAGAATGCAATCTTTTGTCAAAAGCCACACTTTCTCAACTACTTTGCTGGGGGTGGAAATAAAAAGGTAGAGTTTAAGAAAAAACATGCATGACCATTAAATATAGGCTAGCACCCAACATCCTAGCAAACAGAAGGATTTGACTGGTGTCAACTAGGAATGACCATAACTGTGAGATACGATTTCATATAAAAGGAGAACCATTTATAGGTGTGGAGAGGAAACTTGTCCCCTAGATTTGGCTTTAATCTTCGTCCCTGCTTAAAATTGTCATTCTGTTTTGCTGCCCCCTCACCCTTCCGCTTCATCTACCATGTCTCAGTAACAGCCATCTTGCATACAATGCAACTAAAATCACTGAAATGTACTGCAGCTTTTCCTCTGCTAAAATGAATCATGATTTGGGGGGGATAGAGGTGGGGGAAACAGCTACCTTAGGTAAGTATTTTTGCAGTATTGCAGTATCAAGCTCAGCGCATAATCCTAAATTTTTACAGCCATCTCACTCTCCACTGATTATTGCAACAGAGAACAGCACAGTAAAATCACGATTGCTGCTGTGCTGCAGAAATACTTAGAAAAGACATAGTCCCCATAAGGTTTATGATGCGGAGCTGCTACAAAAATAGAGGGTACAACAGGGGTGTGGGGATAAGGAGGACAGCAAAATGAAAGGAAAGAGGAATCTGAGGTACAGCCTGTCTCTGTAAAAAGTATTTAAATTTAAAGAATGTTACTATTTTATAGATAAGAAAGAAACATCCCTTGCAGAGGCACCGATTTCATGGGTGCTCCAGGGCTGGAGCACCCATGGAAAAAAAAATGTGGGTGTGGCAGCCCCCATCAGCGCCTCCCGTCCGCAGGCCTCGCAATTAGCACCTCCACCTACCCCCCAGCACCTCCCACCCACAGTGGATCAGCTGATCCGCGGTATGCAGGAGGTGTCGGGGGGGGGGGGAGAGGGAAGGAGTGAGTACAGGTCATGCGCAGGGAAGGGGATGGAATGGGGCGGGGGACCTTGGGAGAAGAGGTGGAATGGTGGTGGGGCCTGGGGAAGAGCCCAGCACATTAGAAAGTCGGGGCCTATGATCCCTTGATTTCAACAATGACACCAGGGTGATGGTGGCCATATAAGAACCTAAAAAAATGAGTTTATTGAGGAGATTCTTCATCAAATCCTTACACTTCAAATCTTGTTAAGCAAATCTTTCACAGAGCTGATTTTATGTAATCCAGATCCTCAGATGGCTTAAATTGGCCTACCCTACCTCAACTGAAGTCAATGGCACTACATCAAATTACCTTTGTTGAGGATGTGGCCCACTACATGTTTTAGGGGTGTGTAACTGCCTACAAGAAACCAATTCCTTCAGTCCCCTCTCCCCACTTATTCCTCATCCTCATGTGGAAGTTGATCCTCTCACTCTTTCCTATTTAAAAAACAGAAATTTATTATAGCCTCTACTAACAACCAGCACTTCAACTGTGCAGAAGTGTCACATGCAAAGGGGACTTTTGACACATACCTAACTTTTCATAGGGCTTGTCTACCCTGGCAAGTTTTGTCGATGAAACTAATGTCGACACAAAAAAAATCGACAAAAGCAAAGACACCAAAGCAAGTCTACATTTGCTCTCTCTTGACAGACCATGTCCACATTCAGGGCACCATTGTCGACGGCGTGAGCAATGCACTGTGGGTATGCATCCCACAGTGCCTGGCGACACCATCTTTCACTATGTGTTGTGGGAAGGTGGAAATGGAGCACAGCACATCCTGGGACGTGCAAAATGTCCCGTCATGCACCGCTTTGTGTCCCAGCCCTCCAACAGTTTTTGGCTTCCTTTCGCGCCGTTTTTCCAACTGTCAGTCTTTGTAGTGCACGCCAGCATCTGTAGTGAGAGAGGATGGATCCTGCACTTCTCTCCTATGCGCTGTTAACTGTCATGAGGATATCATGTATGGCAGTAGAGTTACTCGCAAAGTTACTGACAGAGGATGAACCGAAGGCACCTGAGTGTGATATGGACAGCAGCAACTTATCAGTGCTTTTGGCATTCACAGAGCAGCTGCATATGGTGAGACCGTCTCTTTTGGACTAGGGAAACAAGCACTGATTGGTGGGATCGCACTGTCGTGCAGGTGTGAGATGAAGGCCAATGGATACAGAACTTTCAGATGCCTAAAGCAACCTTCCTGTAGCTATGTGCTGAGCTGGCCCCCGACCTGCGGTGCAAGGACACCAGAATGAGAGCTGCCTGTGGAAGCTGGCAAATTCAGACTGCTACCGGTCAGCTGCAAATCAGTTTGGAGTAGGGAAGTCTACTGTTGGGGCTGTATTATTCCAAGTGTGCAGGGCAATAAATCGCATCCTGCTGCGGAGGACCATAACTCTGGGAAATGTCCATTAAATAGTGGATGGCTTTGCAGAGATGGGTTTTCCTAACAGTGGCAGGGCGATAGATGGCACACACATTTCAATTTTAGTGCCAGACCACCTTACCTCAGAATACATCAATAGGAATGGATACTTCTCCATGACATTGCAGGCACTTGTGTATCACCTGGGGCGTTTCACGGACATCAATGCAGGCTGCTCTGGAAAGGTACATGACGCATGCATCTTCAGGAACAGTGGCCTGTACAGAAAGCTGCAGGTGGGGAATTTCTTTCCAGACCACAAATTCACAGTGGGGGATGTGGAAATGCCCATAGTAATCTTGGGAGACCTGGCTTACCCCTTACAGCCCGGCTCATGAAACCTTACACAGGACACCTGTCAGTAGCAAGGAGCGTTTAACAACAGACTGAGCAGGTGCCACATGGTAGTCGAATGCACTTTTGGCCATTTAAAAACTCGTTGGAGGTCTCTCAATGGCAGGCTAGATCTTACCAAGGATAATATTCCCGTGGTCATAGCCGTGTGCTGCACTCTGCATAATCTGTGTGAATCTAAGGGTAAAATGTTTGCTCACGTGTGGAGCACTGAGGCAGAGCACGTGGCTGCGCAGTTTGAACAGCCAGATGCTAGGGCTGTCAGAGGAGCCCAGATGGCTGCTATTAACATCAGAGAGGCTTTGAGGAAGCACTTTGACAATGAGGGGAACTAACACCTGTTTGCTTTGGAGTTGCTTCCCTGGTGCATCCATGTACAATTTTGGGGCCCAAGATCCATGCAACAAAATGATTTAGAAGCCTGTTCTAGAGCACAGAACAAAAATGCTGTACCATTAAATATCTTAGCCTTTATTTATTGTTAAAAAGGGTAAAACCTCACAATTGTGTGTAGCTCCTGCTGTGAGAGGGGGTGGAGTGATGGGGAAACTCAGTGGAGTGCTGTGAAGTGAAAGGCAATGTGTGAGCACACAGGGATGGGGTTGGCAAAGAACTGTGCATGTGCATATGCTGCAGTGGAGATCGACCAGGGATCTGCTCAGTCTGCAGCTGTACCAAAAACTTGAGCAGCTCTGTCTGATCCTCCATCACTTTTATCATCCGCTCTGTTGCTTGCCTAGCAAATGCTGCATTCTCTTTTCTGTCCTTGGCCTGTCTCTCAGCACGCTGCAGCATGTCCCAGAACATGTCTTCTTTGCTGCATCTCAGCTTCTTCCTTATCTGCCAAAGCTGGTCGGCAGGGGTACGTGGTGTGTTCCTCAAGGTCTCGGGCACTGTGGACCATTCACAGAAGAGGGAGTGTTACATTCCAGCAAATGACTGCAACATTTCAGTAACCAGGGCCTTTTGCAACTTGTAGCTATCACTTTCTTACTGACTCTAGGCAGGCACACAGCTCCACAAGCACCTCAATCATGGTGAGTGTCGGGAGTGGGGAGAAGGCAGTTGTGAGCATGGACAAAATGGTCACGGCTTGCACGGCAGCTTTGCAGGGAACTCATTCTAAAATTATCCCACACTTTTTCACAGGCAGCCAACCTGCTGGCTGACATCTCGCTGCTGCGGGTAAGCAGGCACAACTACTGCATGCTTGTGGCTTTCAACCTGGTCTATATGGAGCTCAACTACATGCCGCTTTGGTCACAGCTCCAGTGATTGCTAAATGGCAAGGTGCAGTTTCCTACAATGGGGGAACTAACAAGGCTGCAATCCCTTGGAATCTGTGGCAGAGGATTAACAAATACCTCTTGGAAACTTTCCAGAGCTTCTCTCTGGAGGATTCCCTGCAGGTCTCCATGTCCATCGACACCCTGCTTGGCCATACAGATTAGCTACACAGGGCCATGTCCAGCTCACAGAAAACACTACCTGCCTCCCACTTTTTGATTCCCTACACAAGCCACAGCAACTTACCCAGCGTCTCATCTGTTTCCTGCTCCCCGCAGAGCAGTTCTGAAGTGGAGAAAAGTTCCTGGCTGCCTGCCCCACTGGGCGACCCCACTGGAAGCTCCACATCCTCTTCTAGCTCCACTTTTTCATCCAGAATTTCAGCCTCTAGGTTACCCCCTCTTTCTGCTGCCTCCGCAGTATCCCTGGGGCAATCGGCGATGGAGGTGGGATCACCACCGAGGATAGCATTCAGCAGGTGTTAGGTGCACCACCAGAGCGATGGTTTGCCTCCCGAGCCTTACGGTATGCTTTTATCTTCACTCTGCACTGCTGCATGTCCTGATCATAGTCCTTTTTGCACAAGCCTCGAGAAATCTGCCCATATGCATCCCGATTCCTATGGTTCAATCGCAGCTACGACTGAATAGACTCCTCTCCCCATATACTGATCAGATCCAAAAGCTCAGCAGTGGTCCAAGCAGGAGTGCATTTGGTGCAATAGCCAGCCATGCTCACCTGGGAAGCCAGCAAGCAGGAAATGAGATTTAAAATTCCCGGGGCTTGCAAGGGGGAGGGGCAGGTTGGCTGCCGGGCAGTGGAGTTCAAACCACTGACAAGAGCAGCAGCATGGGAATTGTGGGACACTTTCTGGAGGCCAATAAAATAAATTAAAAAAAAAATGTGGTGTTTACCTTTGTTGTTTGTTGATAATAAAGGGGGGGGGTGAGGGAGACAAAAGTCTCTTGTAGGGATGGAAGTTTTTTGTTGCCAAAACTGGGAGGTTTTTTTCGACAAAAGTCCCATTGTAGAGTGTACGTTATCGCTGTTTTGTCGCCAAAAGGCAATAAAACTTGCCAGTGTAGACAAGCCCATAGATTCAGAGATTCCAAGCCCAGAAGGGACCACTGTAATCATCTAGACCGACCACCTGTATAATACAGGCCATAGAACTACTCCAATATAATTCCCAGAGCAGATCTTTTAGAAAAACATCCAATCCTGGGTAAATTGCTTCAATGGTTAATTTTTCCTCCCTGTTAAAAATGTATGCCTTATTCCAGTCTGAACGTGTCTAGCTTCAACTTCCAGTCATTGGATTGTTATTCAATATTTGTTCCCCATGTAGATGCTTATAGACTGTCATCAAGTCACCCCTTCTCTTTGTTAAACTAAACAGATTGAGTCTATCACTATAAGGCATATTTTCTAATTCTTTAATAATTCTCATGGCTTATCTCTGAACCCTCTCCAATTTATCAACATCCTTCTTGAACTGTGGGAACCAGAAATGGACACAGTATTTCAGCAGCAGTCTGACCATTGCCAAATATACAGGTAAAATATCATCTCTATTCCTATTCAAGATTCCCATTTATGCATCCCAGGATCGCATTAGCTCTTTTGGCCATGGTGTCACACTGGGAGCTCATGTTCAGCTGATTACCCCATCTTTTTTCAGTCACTACATCCCATGATAGAATCCCACATTCTGCAAGTATGGCCTACATTCTTTGTTCTTAGATGTATACGCTTACATTTAGCCAGGTTAAAATGCATATTGTTTGTTTGCACCCAGTTTACCAAGCAATCCAGATCACTCTGAATCAGTGACCTGTCCTCTTCATTGTTTACCACTCTCCCAATTTTTGTGTCATCTGCAAATTTTTAACAGTGATGATCTTATGTTTTCTTCTAGATCACTGATAAAAATATTAAATAGCATTGGGCTGAGAACCAATCCCTGCTGGACCCCACTGGAAACAGACCTGCTCAATGATGATTTCCTGTTTACAATTATATGTTGAGAGCTATCAGTTAGCCAATTTTTAATCCATTTAATGTGTGCCATGTTAATTTTATATCGTTTTGGTTTTTAGTCAAAATGTTATGTGGTAGCAACTCAAACACCTTACAGAAATTTAAGTACATTACATCAACACTATTACCTTTATCAACCAATCCTGTAATCTTCATCAAAAACAGATATCAAATTAGTTTGACAGGATCTATTTTCCATAAACCCCTGATATGCATTAATTTCATTACCCTCCTTTCGTCCTTTATTAAGTGCCATATCAGCTGCTCCATTATCTTTCCTGGAATTTGATCCTTACCTGTTACTTAGAAAACATAAAAAATTGCATATTGGTTCAGACCTGTGGTCCATCTAGTCCCATATCCTGTCTTGATCCAAGACCAGCACCAGAAGTTCACAGAAAGGTGCAAGCAACTTTGCATGAAGCAGATGTGGGATAATCTATCCCCAACATTAGACCTCTGACAAATCTCTTATGTATTGTTAGAGAGTGGCTTAAACCCTAAAACATGATGTTTTAATATCTCTTCCAGAATTTGTCAGCAGTAACTATAAAAACTCGTTATCCATGTAAACATCCAATCTCCTTTTGAATTGTGTTAAATTCTTAGTCTCAACAACATCCCGTGGCAGCAGTTTCCATTGTCTAATCGTTCAGTGTGTGAATAAGTATTTCCTTTTATCAATTCTGAATTTGCCACCTTTCTGTTTCATTGAATTCAATTAATTAATTTGTGTTATTATGAAAACAGAACAATCTACCTTATCTATACAATTATTTTAGTATACTTTTAACATGTCCCCTCTTCTTTATCTCCTTTCTAAAATAAACAATCCCACTTTTTTCAATCGCTGTGCACGAGAATTTTCCCAGGCCCAAATAATTTTCATTGCTCTTCTCTGAATTCCCTTTAATTCTACAATCTCTCTTTAGAGATGGGGTGACCAGTACTGTACACAGTTATCTAGATGAGGCCACACCTTTGATTTATGTATAACATTATTACAATATGTTCTGTATTATTCTACATGCATCCTAACATCTTCTTTGCTTTTCTGACCACAGCTGTATATTGGGTCAGATTTGTAAAGGTATTTATGCACATAAAGATGTTAATAAGCACTGAGTGGGATTTTCAAATGTGCCATAGGTGCCCAAACATCTTTAAAAATCTGGCTCAATGTGCAGCTGAAGTCTTCATTGACTTGTCTACAATGATGCTCAGATTCCTATCCTGAGCTGATAGTTAATTTAGATCCTAAAACGGTATATAAGCTTTTTAAATATTTCCCTCCAAATGCACTACTTTGCCATTTATCAACATTGAACTTCATTTACCACAGTGTTGCTCATTCACCTAGCTTGGTTAGGTCCCTCTGAAGTTTCTCACTAAACTAAATAACTTTGTGTCACCTGCCAAACTAGCCATCTCACTCTTCACATACACACCCCTCAAGGTTATTAAACAACATGGGACCTTGTACAGAACCTTGAGGCATCCTGCTGTTAGACTTTTGTCATGATGATAACTGACCATTTAATGCTATCTTTGTTTCCTATTAGCTAGTTTACCTGTCACCTCATGACTACTTAGTTTCTTTAATAGCCTCCTATGAGACAACTTGTGAAAGACCTTTTGAAAGTCTACATAAATCACAATTCCTTTATCCACTACTTTATTGACATGTTCAAAGAATTCTGAGAGATTAGTGAGACATGATTTCCCTTTGCAGAAACCATGCTGATTAGACTATCAGATCCATCATTGTCTTCCAGATGTTTCATTATTCTATTTTAATCATTTCAGTTATTTTAATTCTATGAAAAACAAATTAACTCAGCTTCCAGACGTCTGAACAGTGCACAATGCAGAGAAATACACAGACTGTCCTAAAATCAAACTGTTATCTAGGAACTTCAAAAATATAGCAACATGCACTTAGAAAGAAATCCTGTCCCATCCCTCCCTCACCGAAATGCCTCCAGGTACAAGGAATTTGGTGTACACTCTCCCCTTGGTACAACTGCACAAGTGCAGGAAGAATAAAAGCAGGAGGACACAAAAATAATCACATCAGGCTTAGGGTCAGATTATGAGTGGCCCTTGTGCTCATGCCCAGTGGCGAGGACACTAGGATACCTCCTCCTCCATGCACCTCATACAAGGGATAAGGAGATTTGCAGTCCCTGTAGAAGCATAGGGATGGCTCTCTCTGTGCATCCCTAGAAGTGCAAATTATTCCACAGGTGTGAGGACCATATACACCAGGAGTTCATCAGGTAGTTCAGGGGGAGATTGTATTTCTTGGAGGTACAATCCCTCCCTAAAATGCCTCTGGGCAATGTGGTTCTGCACCATCTGCTACTCACAACTATGTCTAATAGGCAAAATCTAGTCAGAGCAGAATTCGCCCCTTTACAATGCAGCACAATGCATTACTTAAGTGCTATGTAAACCCTATTTTGAGGGCTTACTTGGGACTTAAATGATGCATGTGTCTTTGCTGACCTTCTGCACATGGAAGAATTTCACCCATATGGACTAAGATAAATTTTTAAATTTCTTTACCATGGAGATAATAAGAGTCAAATCCCGTAACAAATAAGTTGAGCTATATAACTGCCCACACCCTACTATTTGTGTATCTGTATCTATGCATTCCCAATATTAGCATATGAAATTCCAGATGTATTTAAATGTTATATTACCTTCATGGTAAAAGATTATGTGGTCAGAAAATAGGCCACAAAGTGGGATAGGGCTAGGCTGAGCATTCAGTGTGAACCCAAAGTACTCTACATAAACTAGTAATAAAAGTGACCTGAAAGGGAGGAGGAAATGGGGCCCGAGTTCTTTTCTTGGTTTTGAGATGTGAAAAAGAGGGTTTGAATGTTTGTTTTTCCCCAGAGAAGAGAGATTTTTCCTACTTGTTTTTTCTGAGAAATATCAGGAAAATCAAATCTTATGTTTGCTCAATGCAGACTTGGAGCTCTTTTGACCCTTGACCTTTCCCAGTCCTGAACAAGAGCTCTGTGTAGCTCGAAAATTTGTGTCTTTCACCAACAAAAGTTGGTCCAATAAAAGATATTGCTTTACCCATCTTGTCTCTCCCTTACTAAAAGAGGCAGTCATGTTTAATCTTTCATAAAAGTATTTTCCATTGCCTACTTCTAGGGAGCTTGAGTTAAACAGGCATTAAAAAAAACCCAAAATATTAAGTATGAAATTACACCTCTACCCCGATATAACGCTGTCCTCGAGAGCCAAAAAATCTTACTGCGTTATAGGTGAAACCACGTTATATCGAACTCGCTTTCCTCCACCGGATGGCGCAGCCGCAGCCCCCCGCGTTATATCCAAATTTGTGTTATATCGGGGTAGAGGTGTATCTGAATAATAATTTCCCCTCTTCACTAATCAGGTTTTACTTCATTGGTCTTAATGTCATAATCCTATTAGTTCTTCAGTCTTCTATGAACCCTACAATCTTCCACTTAAAAAAAAAAAAAAAAAAAAAAAAAGACAGAGTTGAAGAGCTGTGGATTTTTAATATAAAATGAAATGGGGGAAAAATCCACAAAACTTTCTTGAAAAAAACCTACCAAAACTTTCATTATATAATACGTCATAAAGAGGAAAAAGTCCAGAACCCCATTTTTCTCTTTGCAGGTCACTTTTAATGTATTTGTCTGAACACTAAGCACCATGCTGATGGGAATGTATGCATGTATCCTTGGATACATGTATGCATAGACCAATTTTACAATACATATACAGAAAATGTGGTGGTTATGCTCTTAAAAGTATCCAAAACTGTTAAAGGAATTTAAAATATAAATGACAGATTTAAAATCTGAGTAGCCCCAAATTGCAAAAGACTACTTTCATTATGGGATGGGAGGAATGTAAGTTATTATTAATTATTATTATTATTATTATTATTAATAAAGAATTTTGTGACTGACAACTATTACCTGTTGTCAGCAAGCCACAGAATCTGCACCTGCTGTACAAACCCAAGAGGAAGAACTGGTGGAATCCCTGAGAACAGAGTTCCATGAAACAGCCTGCAAAATACAGAGTCTGCAAGCAGAGACTGAATCTTTAAGAACTTTGGTAAGTAGCTGGTGTATACTCACTGGAATATATTCAAAATTCAGTATGCTTTTTTAGGGCATATTCTCTCTTGATGTGCCTGGTGAGAATAAATCCCTATACGCCCGCAGTCCCATTGATTAAACTGGTGGTGTGGGTGCCCAGCACTTAAAAAAATCAGGCTCTGAAATTTTATCCCTCAACACTTTTAATTCATTAACATTTGTAAACCTCATTGAGATTATTGGGTACATAGTGTTTTAGAGCACAATGTATATTAAGCAAATTGTAGTGCCTTGTAACCAGATAAACAAATGGTTTGCAAACTTTTTGAGCTGAGCACCCCCTTTGAGTTGCAATTTTGGTTGTATCCCCACAGCTCAGACAAAAATAGATACATGAAAAAGTATGTTTGATAGCCTTCTAATAAACCTAACAGAGGCCTTAACACAACTTGAAGTAAATTACCTACACCTGTAAGTTTGAAATATACAGATACTTAGCAATGGCACAGTCAAGGCTTCCTCAGTGGCAGGCTGCTTCTACCTTGCAGCCAGGCAGTGCTGCTAGGGCAGGGCCAATACCTGCCCCTCCCCTCTTGGGGTTTTTTTTTGGGGGGGGGGAGCGCCTGAGAAGGTCTCTGGGGGTGGAGCCAGGGGTGGACATGGAGGCTGCCACAAGCAGAAATCTGTACAGCCTCAGCAGATGTTGAACCTGACCCACAGGCTGGGTGGCCCACTGAGGTGGGTTGGGGGTGGAGGTAATGCTCCCTCTCCATCCCCCCATGGGGGCTGGTCCAGGCCCTATTGTAGGGGGCTGGCACAAGCCACCTGGCGTGACCACTCGCCCTCCCCAAAGTTCCTCCATGCTCCTGTAGGGGGGACAAGCCCCACAGTTTGAAAAACTCTGAGATAGCCTCAGACAAAGCAGTTCATCAGTCCACATTGACACAATGCACAGATACAATACAAATATATAATGAACAGAACACCCAGTATCTTGGGGTCTCCATTTCAGCAGATTCAAATGCAAAGGATTAGGGCCGTTTCAAATTTCCCACACAAACCATTCACCGAGGTCTAGCTGAAACACTACTACAAAGATTCTCTGTAGTTATGACTCTGTTCTGACTGTTATAATTAATGTTTCATGTAGAAAAGGGGTCTGGAGAACTCATTGTATGATGCTAAACACTGGCATGACATTGAACTTCAGAACCTAGGCTCGGTCATTACCAAGCTAGAGGCAGAGGTGCGAGAAATTAGAGCAGAAACTGAGCAGCAGCAGAGGGATCGTGAAACTCTGCTGTCCAACAAAATACAGCTGGAGAAGGATATCGCTGCATATCACTGTCTTCTGGATGCAGAAGAAAGAAGGTAATTCTTTTTAAAATGGAGAGTATGTCATGAACACAGAACTTGTGAATAACATGAATAATAACCTTGTGCACTGTGGGTATGCGCTGAGATCCCCAGAGACAACAGAACTGGCATGGTCCACTGAGAAGTGTGCATAGGTGGCTAGATTTGAAGAACCTGTACAGGGGATGTACACCTCAAGTCCAACTCTGCATAGGTTCCTAGTGCTTAGCATTAGGTGCCAGTAGTGTGAGAGCAGGGCAGGGGAGGAGTAGACCAGGACCAGTGGATCAATGAACCTTCATTTCCCAAAGCACTGAGACATAAAAGAGATAAAAAGAAAAGGAGTACTTGTGGCACCTTAGAGACTAACAAATTTATTTGAGCTTAAGCTTTCGTGAGCTACAGATCACTTCATCGGATGCATTTTTATCATTATCAGCTATTGCACAGAACCTACCTACTGTCTTATGAATAATATAATGGAGCAAATTGATCATGATAAACACAGGTACTGCAATTCTGTTCCAAGATCTTTCAAACAAATGTGGTGGGATTGTACATTCAAACAGCTAACTATGTCCATAGCTCTGCAGGATGCTTGTAATGATCTTCCAACTAAAACAACTGATTCCCTCCTGTTTTCTTTTTAGAGTTGCAAGAGTTTCTATTGCAGCCTAGTGGTGTAATTCCCATGTTTCTTTGAGGTGAAATTGATCTATGTGCAGAGAGCCAGAAAAAGGCCTGTACTCTTCTGAAGTGCCATTTCAGTCCTTAGAGAAAGGGGACTTAAGTAGTCTACAGACCTTATTCTGGCCCTCTGTATAGAGGAGAATTTTACTTATGTGAGGGGAGATGTGTGGGAGTGAAGACAGAGAAAGGCCTGAGCCACAAAGTTTGGATGGAGAATTAAATTTCAGTGAAGTTACATATGTGTTGGGCGTGAATTTTGGTCCATGGTGATCTCTAATAAATACACATACTACCTTTCATGGTCCAAATCTTCAAAAGAGCTTATATACAAATGAAAATGCTTTATATATTAATACATTTTAAAAGATGAATGTATAGCAATGGTAGAATTTTAATAATGATCAAAATGTTCTCAAAGAGCAGGAATAAAGTTACTGGGTGAAATTCACCACCAGGCACTGAAGTGATGCACAAACTGTGAAGGGATAAATTTCACTCATTGTGAGATAAATTAATAGACTAAGCGAAACTGTGTTGTCAGTTACTGAAGGTATAATCCTACTGAAGCCAATGGCATTTCACCAGTGGATGTGAAAGCAGAATTTGGTCCAACAATTTCCCCTTTCCTCTTATTACTTGCTCTAACCAGCAAATAATAATTATTCTTTTTTTTTAAACTTTCAGTTGATTTTGAAATTCCCTGTCCACAGAAGACAATGTTGGAATTCAAAGCAAAAGATGTCACTGACAAAAATGTTTGTGGAAACCATAAACCCATCAAAGAAGCCTGCTTTATGCAGTTTGATTTAACAATCTAAGTAGGTTGTAGCTTGAACAACTTTATTAGAGTCTCTTCCTCATGTGAATGCTTTGCTTACAGATGTCAAGTTAGCCATGTTGTTAAAATTATAATAATAAAAGTAAATAATTCATTGTAATTGTTTGATTTTTTTTAAATCATTCTCCAATACTTTTCAACGCTGCTGAAAGGTATTAGATTAACAGCAAAGGTCCTCTTTTTATTCACAAAATTTATTCATCTCTTTTTGCAATACAAATACTTTACTATTAGACTATTCTCCCACTATGCAAATTGCACAAAATGTATTTTTACTGCAATGAATGGAAACTGAAGGTTTCCATGTTGCTTCACAAGAACTTGGGCTCATTAGTGTGAAATTTAATTTGCACTAATAAACCTGAAGTTGATAAAGCATGAAATTAACTTGATGCAATTAGTTTTACAGTAGGTAAAACTTAGGCAGCAGAAATACAAGCTTCCCCACATAGCCCTGAAAACATATCTTAGTTCTCTTCCAGAAGAAACTTCACCTAAGACAAAAGAGGGTAACTAATTTTCAATGCCCCTTCAATTTTTGGCCTTTCTGCTGTGCTTGCTAACATGAGTGGTAATTAGTGCAAGCGTAGTGGTACATTTTGTAATATGACCACCTTGCAGCAACTGGGACTAGATCACTAGCTTTTCTTATATGCCACCAGTCACCAATCAGTTGCAGTGACTGACCTGAAGCATATTTGAACTGGCGCTTGTGAAAAAGCAATCTGCATACTATTGCCAATCACCTCTACTATTTAGTCTCTATACCAAGCCCCTAGGCATGCAACACCCTTCCTGAGATAGTTCATAAAACAACCTCGCCTCATTTAATCTCTCATTAAGACCCTGTCACGGTTCCTTCCCCATTCTGAACTCTGGAGTACAGATGTGGGGACCCGCATGCAACCCCCTAAGCTTATTTTTACCAGCTCAGGTTAAAAGCTTTCCCAAGGCACAAATTCCACCTTGTCCTTGAACAGTATGCTGCCACCTCCAAGTGATTTAGACAGAATCAGGGAAAGGACCACTTGGAGTTCCTGTTCCCCCAAAATATCCCCCCAAGCCCTTACACCCCCTTTCCTGGGAAGGCTTGAGAATAATATCCTAATCAATTGGCTACAAAGTGAACACAGACCCAAATCCCTGGATCTTTGGACACTAAATTAAAAAATAAATTTAAAAAAAAGTCAATCAGTTCTTAAAAGAATTTTATTAAAAAAAAAAAAAAGGTAAAAATCCCCTCTGTAAAATCAGGTTGGAAGATAACTTTACAGGGTAACAAAAGATGCACAAAACACAGAGGAACCCCCTCTAGTCTTAGTTTCAAAGTTACAACAAAACAGGCATAAACCTCCCTCCAGCAAAGGGAAAATTCACAAGTTGAGAAAACAAAGATAAACTAATAAGCCTTGCCTGGCTGTACTTACAATTTCTGTTATATGAGAGACTGGTTCAGAATGGTTTGGAGGACACGAATTGATATCCGGTCCCTCTTAGTCCCAAGAGCGAACAAACACAGAAACAAAAAACCCAAAACAAAGCCTTTCTCCTGCTCCCGGAACAGATTTGAAAGTATCTTTTGTCCCCATTGGTTCCTTTGGTCAGATGCCAACCAGGTTATTTGAGCTTCTTAACCCCTTACAGGTAAGGAGGAATTTTCGGCTATCCTTATGGTTATGACAGACCCTTTTCAACTGTGATGCCTATAAGATTTTGGTCAAGAAATGGCTAGATAGAGGAGTTTATGGGAAATAACTATATGCCTCATTAAATGCAACAGAAAAGGGCTTGTATGTGTGGGCAGCGCATAAACCACCTGTTTCTGGAGGCTAGCCCCCTACCCCTTTTTGCCCGAGGCCCTGCCCCCATCCCCCTCTTGCTCTCCAGGGCCAGAGGAGCCCTGAGCCCCGCACCGCAGCCGGGGGAGCCCTGGATGGCCCACCCAAGCCGCCCTGAGCCCTGCCCAAGCTGTCCCAAGCCCCAGTCAAGCCTCCCCACCCAAGCCCCAGCTGCCCGGAGGAGCCCTAAGCAACAGCCATGGCCCCAGGGCCATGGCGGGGAGCGTTAGCCTCCCCAGCCTCCATTACACACTGCCCATGCTTGCATGTTGTATCCATTTCACGTGACATTCATATATTCTTTTTCTTATTAGATTGTAAAATCTTCAGAAAAGGGACTGTGTCTTCCTATATGTTTATTCAGCACCTCGGAAATTGTGAGTGCTGCTACAGTACAAATAATTATACACAAACTGGTGCACAGCAGATCAGATGGAACGCGTTCACTGTTTGACTTAATATGGATATTGTCCTGGATTGGTTTCTTTTTGACTTCAACAAATAACAGTAGAGAAAACAAGCATGGCATGAATCCTTAAGGTATAAGAGCTATCAAACAGGCCAGTTGTCAAGCAAAGACCAGGAGCAAATCAAAGTTGTTTCTCAACTTGAGATTCAGTGAGTTTTCAAATCTGATAGATTCTCTCTGCAATATGAGGAAGAAGACTGAATTTACAAGTCACATTTGCGTTTTCAAATACCAGACTATTGCTAGGGTGAGGGTGGCAGTTGCCTTTTATGTACTATAATTACAGTGAGCAGCTGCTTTAAATCATTCAATGAATAATCTGTTAGCAGGAAGGATACATCATACTGGTGCTACTAATTCTTGGAGCATTTCCTTGATGTTTCTAATGATGCTTAATTAACAGGTATGAAAAGGCACTGTCAACTACCCTGATGTGAAACTATTTTTGGAAACTTCACTGTCAGAGATAATCCTTGTGAAATTATGAGTTTATAGCCACATTCCGACAAGCAGGATCCTGGGTCTTCTACTTTAATTTATTTTAAGAGTAGAGTATTTTATGTGAAATAGGGAATCTTCCAGAGGTCTTTTTTTCAATGTGGACTTGGATTTTAGGTTCAAATGATCTGCCATATCTTGGATCTGGTTTTGAATTGTAATGTAAAATATAGATTATTTTCCCAGTAAGATCTTTTTTCTTTGGAATTGCAACAATTTCTTGAAAAACATCTGTATTCTACCTTCCTCAATGTTAATACTTACAGTCAGGGTTCTCCCAGTTTTTTGGTTGAACTTCCTGTGACCCTCTCTTCCAGTAGTAAAGACCAAGAGCTAATCAAAGTAGTCTCCCAGATGTGTGACATGTAGTACAACTGGCTCTTTTAAACAAAGTTCTTTCCTATGAAGTGCATTAGAAAACAGTTACTGTATTCCTGGATAAAACTATCTATAGTATTTTTTATGGTGTTCATCACCAGAGTATCTGAGTACCATACAAATAATAATGAATTATTCTCACAATACAAGTGGTTTATAGGGAATGTTTAAAAATGGGGAACTGAGGCTCAGGCAAATTAAAGGGAAAATTTTCAAAACTGTCTGCTGACTTTGGCTTCTTGAATGTCCAGGTCACCTGGGTCACAACGCAGGTCACTTTTGCCCCAACTCTCCATTCTAGCAATTGTTATGTTAGATACAGACCTACATTTTTCAACTAGAATGTGTTTCAAACTGTTTTTTTTTTTAAAGAACCATTCTTTCCATTAACTTTCCCATTTTCAACTTTACTTTTATGGCAGTTTCCACCATATGGTCTAGGGTAAAATCCTACTGTGAAAATCTGAGCACATCAGTATTATTAGTGGATTGATTTTACAGTCTTTTACTAAAAAAGAATGTTAAAAAATCCCTAGGAAATTTCAAACTATAATTGCGTAATTATCATCCTCATAAAACTTTAGACCTTAACAAAACACATTTATCCATCATTAAGTACATTCAGATGATTCGTGGCTAGGGGGAATGAGCAAGAAAACTTTATTCTTCCAACTGTGAGGGTCTGAAATTGTATCAAACACCTAATAAACAGAGGCTGACATGAAGGATGAAGCCCTCAAGCAGATTCAAATGACAACCCTGGCAGGAATCCCAGTAAATTACTACCGCCGAACAGCTGTGAGGGACTTCACTAGGGCATTGCCCTTGGATCTTGCTAGTGCTCTGTCTTCCTGGTATTTTTGTTTGTTTGTTTTAAATAGACTCTGTCTAGTACATATAGTCCTCTGGTTAGTAGTTGTTGTCTGGCAAAGCGTTCAAGCTCTATCTATTGTGCGCCTTTGATCTGGGAGTATCCAAGCAGTTTACTAAAGTATTATCATCATTTCACAAAGAGATGAGACGAAAATAGAAAGCTAAAGATGCGGAAACAGTATGGTTTTATTGTTAACACAGGAATAGGAGTCTCGAGATGGTAGGTCTATTCTCAGTTCTTACAGAGACATTGGGTATGTCTATACTGCAAAGAAAAACCCATGGCTGGCCCCAAGACTAGGGTGACCAGATATCCTGATTTTATAAGGACAGTCCCGATTTTTGGGTCTTTTTCTTATATAGGCTCCTATTACCCCCCACCCCGTCCCAATTTTCCATACTTGCTGTCTGGTCACCTTACCCATGATAGCCAACTTGAGCTCAGGCTATGGGCCTGTTTCACTGCTATGTAGTCTTCTAGGTTCGGGCTGGAGCCTGGGGTCTAGGTCCCTGTGGGTAAGTATAGTATATGACAGTAAAGCATAACCCATTCCATCCTAGCATCTAGGTCTCAACAGATTATGCCTCAGTAAAGTGGTGCTACTGTTTTCTTTGGTTTCTGCTGACTCTTCCAGATTTAAGAACTGAAACAGCTATCAGTACCATGCTCCTAACAAGTATTAAATCTATAATCAAGAGAGGACCAGTCCACTGCTTTATGATATTGTGTTTGCAAGAGACGAATGACACAAAAGAAGCAGAAAGGCATTAGGTTCACATTAGCCCTGGTAACAGAGTGAAGTTGTTTATCGATAATTGCCTAATAAAAAAGTGTTATGTCGGGTAAATGATCTGCATTTTGGTATCTCAGGATCAGGTGCAGCACTTTCTTTAGTGGCAATATGGAAGACAATACCAGTTTATCTACCAAGATAGTTAAAGGAAAATGTGCTGTATGGAAACTGATTGCCAGCTTGGATCATTTCACTGTTGAATCTGCAAGTCATTGCACAGTGCACTGCAGGATGTGCAAGCTCACTATGAGTAAAAGTGAAAGTAGTGCATTGGCACAAGTAAGTTCAAGCAGCAGGTGTATTCCTCCACACTGAGCAGTTAGGTGTCAAGCCTCTTGCATAGTCTCTCTATTCCTTGCAAACAGACAAGGTGATAAGGGGGTGGGAGAGCATGGGTGCACCTGGGGAGCAATGGACTTCAGGATGATCTAATAAGTTATTTAGCTACCTTTTCCCTGATTAGACCTTACACCTACCTACAAGACAGAAGTAATTTGGCAGCCTTTCAACAATGCTCTAAATATCAGAGATTCCCTAGTGCTCCCTTGTTCTGCTCATAATTTTTAACCTATTCAATCCTCAGCACCTGCCCTGCACAGGATCAAGCCATCTAAGCTAAGCACACAGATTGTCAATGCTAATAATATATAGAAATATAAGAGCAGCATCGTATGATACATACACAAGGATAACTGTGACAAATCTTAGAAACTAATTAGAAAGCCTCAGCAACAATGGCTTTGTTACTTAATATAAAGTTGGCAGCTAAGGGTATAACTGCAAAGAATTTCACTAGGAAAGAGGAAGAGATACTTGATCTCTGAGATGCTGAGAGGGAGAAAAAGAGTGACAGAAATAGCCTGACAGTCTCCTGACTCTAAATGTAAGGATTTGATTCTTTGGCTTAAACCACAGCAAACTGTTAGCACAAGATTTTTTATTAATATTGTAGGGCTGTTATACAAACTGTAGACTAGATGTCATTTGTACCTTTCAATTTTCCTCTCAGTTTTCTATTTAAAAATGCCTCAGATATTTTAGTGCTACTGTCACTTGAGTATCTGTTGCAAATCATTCCTGATCAAAAGGAACACATGTTTTTGACCTCTCATGAGAGAAGGAAATAGGACAAAAGGTACCTGGTCAAAGGGTACTTGGCCAAAGGCATGAGCTGGAAAAGTCCGCACTTCCATAAGCTGCTGCCAAAATGCTGACTACAGTCAATAAGGAGTATGGAGAAAGCCTGGTAACAGTGAAGAGTGACAGTAATAGGGGACCATGCAGCAAATTCTAGGGTGGTTTGGCTTTCTACAATTATGTAGGTAGCCACAGATTTTAAGCCTTAAAACACCTAACTCACCCAAGTACTAGACTGAGAGTGATACAAGTCCAAATCATACAGTCCTTGCGCATCTGCCTGAGGAGTTCTCCACAAGCAGATCTGCCTCCTTCTGTGCAGACGGGGACTCGGCTGTTTCCATGACCCTGTTACCCAATGGCCTGTGATGGGATGAACATGAACAACCCAATGGGATGTTAGATGGGGTGGGATCTGAGTTACTACAGGGAATTCTTTCCTGGGTATCTGGCTGGTGAATCTTGCCCATATGCTCAGGGGTCAGCTGATCGCCATATTTGGGGTCGGGAAGAAATTTTCCTCCAGGGCAGATTGGAAGAGGCCCTGGAGGTTTTTCGCCTTCCTCTGTAACATGGGGCACAAGTCACTTGCTGGAGGATTCTCTGCACCTTGAAGTCTTTAAACCACGATTTGGGGACTTCAATAGTTCAGACATAGGTGAGAGGTTTATCGCAGGAGTGGGTGGCTGAGATTCTGTGGCCTCTGTTATGCAGGAGGTCAGATTAGATGATCATAATGGTCCCTTCTGACCTTAATATCTATGAATCTATGAAAAAAAAAAACCACCACCACCCTGATTCAGTAGTGCTATCTCTGTGGTTCAGGGTCCATGTTGAGAAAAGGGGTGATGAATAGGTAGGCTGGAGGGAGGTGTGGGCAAGTTGGGGGTGATACACAGAGTTTCCCCAGACTGCATTATCTTTTCCACATTGCCCAGTGTGTTCCAAGCACTACATGGCCAAGGATTCAAGGGTGAGGAGTGGAGCTTGCAGGGGGAGACCTCTGCTTCCCTCCATGGAATAACACGGAGAACTCTCTGCAAAGGATTCTTCAGGCAGATTTTTCTTCCCCCAAACCCTGTCCCACAGCTCTTAACACTAAAGAGAACAATCTGTCTCCTGGGAACGTGCTTGTTAAGTTCTTCATGGCTATCCTTAGATCCTGTCATCATCAGCATTAACCTTGTTTATTTTGCCACAGATATTTTAGAATGCAGGCTGGGATACATTTTGCAGATTAAATGTAATAAAACAAAAACCATCTTACAATGAGCATGCATCTGCTTTAAGACAAAAATTTAGGTGAACACATGACTGAAATTCAAATAAAATAAGTTAATTGTTCAAAAAACAAAGAATATGAATATTTTCCGGTATAGAAGTGTGTAATACACTGTTTAAAATGGCTACAATTTTCGGCCATCTTGTAAGCTTTAGGGCCCAGGACTTGCTATTACCTGCAGCCAAATGCACCTATTTATAACTACTACTGTGAAACTGAATATAAACACACATTTCTGCTGGTCAGGGAGATGTACATTTCTAAAATATTGTATTAATAAATGTACTTCTCTTGGGCTACCACAATTATGTACTAGAATTTATAAACAGATTTATCATATTTAATATCTAGTATTTGCATGCATGAGTAACTCATAGAAGAGAATCAGGCAAAAATTTTATGTTCGGTTGCCTGGAGTAAGGACCCAGTCCAACTCCCACTGAAGTCAGTAAGTCTTCAACTTCAATCAGAACTGGACTGGTCCCTAAATGACAGGGAAGAATTTGGTCCTTACTCCTTACAGTGTAGTTCAGGACTGAAACTATTTCTGTCTGTGCTACTAAAGTGCTCTATGACCTTGGGCAGGTCACTTAACTTTTCTATATCTCAGTTTCCTTTCTTTATTATGGCAATGACACTTCTCTTTATTCAAGAATTTTGACACTTATGGATGGAAAGCACTAAGTGGAAGTAGTATTTAACTCCATCAAGGCAAAAATCTATCCCACACTATCCTCCAAAGTTTGGGAATACATAGTTTTACTCTAAGAAAAAATATCCAAGTTATAAAATGGCACTAAAAATAGGAATATAAATATTGCTACCGATATTTGACAGATAATTTTGGTTCTGGTTAGCACGTAAGTAGCAGATACTTCTCCTGATCATGGCAGACTAATAAACGTACCATACAGTAAGAATTTTACATGATTAAAAGTGCACCATTTTAAGGTTTATCTCCGTTGCTGACAGTTTTATCCGGGTCTTCAAAATGTGCCGAGTCCCAAAACATATGACAACACATTTTGAAGCACAGTCTCATTCTTATTTATTTCCACCTCTTAAGCTCTCGGAGGCTGAACTTTTTAGTATCAGTGTCCCTGCATTTTTTCACAAAAATAGGTATTTCCTAAAGAGCAGGCCTGTGTGCAGTACACATTTTGTATTAGGCCAATGCACTTATACATCTAAGAAAAAATGCTTTTCCTATTTTAAACCAATGCGATGTTTTTGACAAGGAGGCTTTTCCACTCTCTCTTTTCAAATACTTATGTTCTCCTGCAAACTGATTTCCCTAATATCTTCTGCTACTTTACCTTTGCTCAAGAGAGATCTTTCCTTATATCTACAAGCATTAACACGAATGTTCAGGATGCCAAATAGGTATATACACAGTAACTGACCAAAAGTAAAAATCCGTTTCATTATATCTGTTCATTAGTTAGGAGTATAGAAAGAACAGAAATAAGTAATTACACCTGGTTTTAAGAAGTGTGCAAAATTTTGAACAGTACCAAATCCAGGACAGACCCCTGTATTAACAATCAACTTGAAAGCCAACGCTGATCCCCCTCCCCCCCCCCAAGATCCACAGAACAAACCCCAAAAGGGTCTAGTCAGATCATGGCCCCTATGTATACATTTCAGTTTAATATATTGGGCCCAGATTCTGCAATTAACTCCACATGGGTGGATTCAATAACCCAAAAATACATTCTACTTGAAATTAAATCCTGTTATGATACAGGTTTCAGAGTAGCAGCCGTGTTAGTCTGTATTCTCAAAAAGAAAAGGAGTACTTGTGGCACCTTAGAGACTAACAAATTTATTAGAGCATAAGCTTTCGTGAGCTACAGCTCACTTCATCGGATGCATTTGGTGGAAAAAAAAAAAAAGGTTTTTTTTTTCCACCAAATGCATCCGATGAAGTGAGCTGTAGCTCACGAAAGCTTATGCTCTAATAAATTTGTTAGTCTCTAAGGTGCCACAAGTACTCCTTTTCTTGTTATGATACAGTGGCAGTTATTCCATAGTTAATATTGCATCCCTCATTTCCATTATAAACTCAGTTTTGGTTCCCCCATGTAAAATCCAAGCTCAAATTTGGTAGTTTAATTTTGGGACTGAGACAGAATACTTACCAAATTTGAAGTAATTGGACAAGGAGTAAATAAATGAGATGTTCACCAGAATTCAAAGTCTTCACTTCACTTTTTATTGTCTGTGAAAAACTATGCATACCTATTGCATTACAGAAATAATAATAATAATCTTTAATGGAATGCAATAGTCCACCATGTTTTTACTAAGCTACTTACAACAAAGGCTTCTGACATGAACTCCTGGTAATTTAACATAGTGACATTTCCTTAACAATCCCATCCTGACACATCAAAAAAATATTCATACCTGTAGACCTTTACCTGCCCAGAAAAAGTAAATGTCACATCTGGAAACTTTTCCCCTCCCCTCAAATCTCCACTTCTGGAGAAGTGGATGAGGTAGAAACATAACTGAACATTCACCAGCTTCTCCCTCTCACCCCACCCTTCACCTCCACAATTTCCACATACCTTTGGGAACCCTAAACCCCTTCACACATCTGAAGACACCCCTTCCTCCCAGACCAGGCCACCAAGTATTACCCAAGATTTGACAGTCACACTATACAACTGCCAATATGTCACACCATTTTTGAGGGAGGGAGAAGGCAAGAGCAAGACCCTGCAATACAGTGTTGCCTATGGGAAGATGCATTAAATTGTCTTCTGAGAGCCCATGTGTCTAATGCCAGCTCTTCTGCTAATTGCTCTGAATATTTCTGGTCATTTCCTAACCCTTTTCAGAGTAGCAGCTGTGTTAGTCTGTATTCGCAAAAAGAAAAGGAGTACTTGCGGCATCTTAGAGACTAACAAATTTATTTGAGCATAAGCTTTCACCTGTAGCTCACGAAAGCTTATGTTCAAATAAATTTGTTAGTCTCTAAGGTGCCACAAGTACTCCTTTTCTTTTTTCCTAACCCTTATTAACCAAGGCATCATTTCCCCTACCTTTGGGTAGACATAATTATTTTTCACTCATTTTACAGCTATGATAACAGACAAGTGGGAAAAGGTAACATCAGACTAGACAGAGGTAGGAATAGAACACACCTTATCACGCTACTTCTCAGATGGAAGGAGATAATTTCTCTCTTTGGGTAACCCATGCTAACACAGTACAGATCTTTGTCCCTTTCTAGTGGTTAGGCCTCCTGTAGAGATTTATGAGTCTCTTACTGCCTCCATGTTAATAGGAAAGGTCATTCTACTTAATAGCAGATGCTCATGCAATTCCCATAGCTACCATAGAAGCAGCTGGTGCCATGTATCTGAAGGTTTGGATTCAAACACTAATGGTCCATGCGGGGCGGGACATACGTCAGTGTGAAGCCCGTACAATAAATATTGAAATGATTGTATATAACAAAACATTTATAGGTGTTTTGGTTGTTGTATCAATATTTGTTTTAGTGTAGTGAGAACTCTTTGGTTAGAAATGGGTGGGATACTTATTCAAACGTTTGTTTAAAGAGGAGAAAGCACAGTGGGGATATTTTTTGCCTGTGCCTACAGAAAGTGGAAGACCTTGCCTGCACGTGCTCTAAAAAGATCAGAACTTGGTTAAATAAACGTATTTCAAGAAAGCAATCTTATTTTCAACAAAACAAAAATGAGCTGTTAAGGAGAAGTGAATGCTTCTGGCCGTGGCTAATGCCCAATAGGCCTTTCACGTGGAGGTCAGCAGTGCGAATTCAGCCCAGCCACTTGAGGAATTAAAAGTTGTTCCCACCCTAGAGATCCAGCTTTGGAGTTGCCCCCCAAAGCCTTCGGTGGGTCTGTTCCGGCTCCCATATCATAAAACGTTTCCCCCTAATTGGCAGACTCAGCCCAGAGAAGCCCAGAACTGCACGCGTCAAGGCCGGAGTGAACGCGCCTCGTTGCTCCTAGCTGAAGTCCCCCCCCCCGCCGCCCCCCCACAGATCAAGCCTAGCACGTGGCGGCAGAACGTGGCGTGGGAAAGCTGCCGCCTCGGTTCTCACTGCGCTCTAGATAAGAACGAGGGTTTTCTCCAGCAAGGCGGGCCCAGCCCGCAAGCCCCATGGCTCCTGTGCTAAGCTGCAGATAGGGCCATAGGGGAGCGAGGAGGCGGGTGGGAGGGATTCATCTCTTTTGTCACCGAGCTCGTACTCGGGTTACACGCAAAGCGGGTACGAACGCCCCACAGGGCTCACTGACTCGCGTGCACACAACCCACGCGCACGGAGCTACCGCAAACGGGGGCGCTATGACGCTCCTGCCCCCCCGGGAACGACGCCTTGCTGGCGCTAACTGCGCCCCGCTCCCAGGCAGGGGAGCGTTTTCCGCTCGACCCCGCGCGCGGGAAGGCGGGTCGGGGGGGGGGGGGAAGGGGGAAAAGGGGGCGAAGGCGGCTCCGCAACCTACGCTCCCCGTGCGGCCACCTCAACCCCCGCTGCGCTAGTCATCCACCCCGTCTGCGTTTCCTTGCGCGCATGTGCTAGTCTCAAAAAAAAAAAAAAAAAAAAAAAATTTTAACTCAACCAACCTTGCCTGCGGTATGTTCTGTGCTGGACCAGTCACAGAGCCGCTTGCTTCCTACGCAGGCGTCATGCAATTTGACGCATCGACGTCAGTTCCCCCCCCCCCCGAGAGGTTTTCTATTCGCCCAGAGGAGCAACCTTCTCCTCAGCTCATTGGTCAGCGCTAGTAGGCGCACGCGCCTGTCGCAATATTACCCAGTGCCGGGGCGCCTAGCAAGTTAGTGTAGCTCGCCTTTTTTCTCCTCCTCCTTCTCTTTTCCCCTCCCCCTCCCCTTCACGCTTTCTCCTTCCTCCCAGTTCCTGGCTGTGTCAAGAGGCGGCTGCCGCCACCACCAACGTGGAGAGCAGAAAGCTGCCTCCGAACGGGCTCCTCGAGGCGCGAGCGGTAACCGTTGGACGGTACCAACTGCCTTCGGCCGAGGAGAGACGCCCCGCCAGGCGGTACCGATTGACACAACCCCGCACCTGTTGGGTCTTTCTTTCAACCGCCTCCCCGCACCCACTTGGGGTTCCGGCGGCTCCCCCTCAGCGCGTGAGGCAGAGAAACGCCCGCTCGCCCCGCCGCAGTCGGCTCGAACCCGAGCAGGCGCCGCCGCCGCCATGGCCGAGACCGAGGAGAGGAGCCTAGACGACTTCTTCGCCAAGAGGGACAAGAAGAAGCGGCGGGAGAAAGGGAGCCGGGGAGGCGCCGCCGCCGCTGCTGCCGCCGCCTCCGCGGCCTCCTCCGCCTCCAGCGCGCCGGGGGGAGCCCGGCCGGCCGAGGGGGGCTCCGGGGCCGCCGCCAGCACCGTCTCTTCCGCCAGGGCGACGGTTAAGGTGCGATTGGGGGGGGGGCCCTCGCGCCCGGGAGTTGGGGGCGGGGGAAGGGGGTCGGTTCGGGGAAGGAGGCGGGACCCGGCTCCCCCGGGCTACGCCAGCGCTTTGCAGCGAGCCGACGACGACCGCCTGCGCCCCGGCGGCGTCCTTTGGGCGGCGGCGGCTTCCTGCCGGTAGAGGGCGGCGCAGCGGCGCTGGCCAGGCCTCCGAGCCTCGGCCCTGGCTGGGTGGGTGGGGGCCCTGATCGGGCAGCGAGCCCGGTGCCGTGGCTGCCCGGGGACAGCGGGGGAGGGGAACCAGTGGCTGTCTGGCGTCTCTCGGCCGCCCCGCACGTGCTGGGCCCTGAGCGCCTGTCAGCTCTCGCGAGGCCGTGCTGCCTCCTGTACTTACCGCTGCGGGGGGGTCTCGGCTAGAGCTGTGGGCTGGAGTCGCCGAAATCGGCCACCGATCGCACTGATGGGGGGGGGGGGGGGGGAGGGTGTAGAGGGACACTAATACCGTTAAACTGGGGGAGTTAGCTTCAGGAGTTGCATCTATTAGAAATGTAATGGCAGGAAAATGACCAAGCCAGGCTTTTGCTGCAGGGACATGATCCTGCTGTAATGTGCAAATGCTTCAAGCCGGTCTAGTATCTTTATAATTTGCACTTGGAAAACACACACAGTGTAAAAGATTCCGTTTGCAGTCCAGAAGTTTAATATATCTATTCACAAATAAGTACATCTATAGTGGGCAGCAATCTGCTGACTTGATGTGATTTTAGTAGCTGGAAATAAGGAGGATCCATCACCATGTGACTAGCCAGCCTTCTAGAAACTCCAGAAAGTGTACCACGTGGCTCCCTAGCTGCTGTGGCTGTGGACCTCTGAACCAGAAGGGACCCATTTCTATGTGCACTAAATCCTTTGTATCTCAGCCAGTTGAGGCAATGATTTCTGATAGCTTTTGTGAATGTAGGGAAGCAGTGCAGTGAAAAGGATAGTGTGCAAGAGAAAACACAAAAATTGCTGTAATAGGTTAGACCACTGTTTCATTTAGTCCAATACCCTAGCTCTTACAGTAGGCATTTCCAGATGCTCCAGAGGACGCTTTGATAAACCATCCTCTAGAATAACTTCCCCAGAGGGAAGTTTCTGTCCTAATGCAGATTGCTGAGAGGTTGAGGATATGGGAATCTGAGACCTAAGTTACATTTCTAACTTGCCCAGGTTTAGTGATCGAGTCACTTAAATTTTTAATCCACATTCCTAAAGTAGAGAGAATAGTTAATTAGAACACAAAAAAGCTAATAAAATGGAAAAATAAAGACTAGGGAAAATCTTTTAGTTTAGAAAATACTGATCAGGCAACAGTTTGTTATTAAAAGCTAATGTAAGAAATCTAAAGTGCTTCAGATGGAGAGTAGCATCCTTAATGAAGGAATAAAGTCTCTAGGCAACCAATCTCGGTAACATGAAGTCATTTGCTATTAATATTGCTACTTTAAACCAGGTCTTGGCAAACAGATATTTGCTTAACAGAGATAGATGTAAATGATAAGGGGAGGGTTCTGGGATAAGCCCTGTGCCTCTTCAGCTGTTGGGGAAAAACAAGGATGCTGTTACAGACCCCTGCGTATGAGGTGTTAATCTTTCATATCAGCCTCAAGGAGTTTGAAGTCATCCTCCTTCCCAGAAAACACTGAGAAGGATGAGACTTGTTCTCTGTTTCAGTCTTTTGGATGCTGTGGAGGTGGGGTGGGGTCTCTTTCCCTTCCTCTCTTGTTCTACTCTCTGATAGTACTGCTGCTTGTAATTTTTTTCAATGAGCAGGGTAAAACTAACCCGAGTTTCACTGCCATTCATGGGGTTCTGAACAGAAACTATAAAAGTAACCAGAATCTTAAATTTAGCTCTTCAACTTGGCAAAATTATGGTTAACAGCAGATCTCAGAGTAGCAGCTGTGTTAGTCTGTATTCGCAAAAAGAAAAGGAGTACTTGTGGCACCTTTAGAGACTAACAAATTTATTTGAGCATAAGCTTTCATGAGCTGTAGTTCACGAAAGCTTATGCTCAAATAAATTTGTTAGTCTCTAAAGGTGCCACAGCTGCTCCTTTTTTTTTTTTTTTTTGCAGTCAACAGCAGAGGCAGTGCAAGTGTTTGTAGTCAAGAGGGACAACATTACACAACCTGCCAGTGTGAAACACATATAAGGTAATTTTTGTAACTATAGGGAAAAACCTACTTGTATTAAAAAATTTCATCCTAGTCTACACCCTACATGAGTTTTACCAAGCCATGGCTTATACAGCATTTAAAATGCGAAAGAACCTTCAGTCATATTCTGGACCTAGTTAAAAGTTAATCCTCAATCACAACACTTTTTTTATGTTGAAATTGGTGTCTTCATGGGTAATTTTGATTTGTATGATTTTGCTTCTAATTGAGAATCTCCAAATATATTCAAATCACAACCATCATGAACAGCATGAAAGTAGCTAAATGTACTAATGCTGTATCTCTTGTCCTGAATCCCAACAGACTATTTTAATATGCGTAACTACTACGTTTAGGTGACAAAGTAGATAAATAGGAAATTTTAAAAGTTAGTTGCCTTTCCATACCTTTTTGGCACACTAATGCTGTAGTTTCTGTACTTCTTGCACTTTCAGTTCTCTCATGAAGTGGTAACAAGCTTATAAAAATTTATTTTTGTTCAGGAAGAGGATGAATGGAAGGAATTTGAGCAAAAAGAAGAGATTGACTACAGTGGGCTCAGAGTTCATTCCATGCAAATAAGGTACCACTGGTTTTTTTTTCATCTTTTACTAAGAATAGCTTTTTGCTTGGAGATCTAGTTCTGCAGAATCTGGTTTAAGGAAAGGTTTGTAATACATTGTAGCCAACAATTCTATGCAGGCAAAAGTGAATTTGGATTTGGAAACTCTAAAGATATAAATGGAAATCCAATTTCAGTAAGGAGACCCTGAGATCACTTTCTCATTTACTAAGGCAATTTTGAGTTGTCATATTCAAGGTGGTGTATCTGTAACCCCGTTCACTCATCACCCTTATTTCCTAGATTTCTCTTATTGGGGTTTCCAGCTCCACACAAAGCTTTGTTTTTTGGCACAACAGTAGTTCTAGAAGGATTGTGGCTCCAGAATATTGATCATCTTAGGTTCAGACTTTAGAGAAGACTTCTTCGCATTCTCCTATATCTTAGAGCTTTCTTGGAGGGAAAAATAGTACAAGACCATCCAGTTTCTTCAGTCACTTCAGCCCCACCCAGAAGTAACCGAATCCATTCACCCCACAATCCACTCTCATTCTTGGTGTAATAAGAGTCCTCAGCTCAAACGTTCTCACCCTGAAGAGAGGAAATAATACAACCACTGACTTGTTGATTAGTGTCCAATAAGGACTCTTCAAGCCACTTTCTTCTGAGGCTGTGGGGCATGCTAGTATCCTCTGTCAAGGACTCCCATTATTTAATTGCAAAAACTTCTCATTTTCATGTCCACTCTTGTGTCCATTATCCAGCAGATTCCCTCCTGTGATCATCTGTTAACTGACTTCAGACCAGGCTACTTGGGTAAATCCTGGCCTAGGTTACTAGCTTGGATTGAGGGAATAGGGGAAGGACAGGGGTGGTATGATCACAATTGTACAGGGCACGTGGTATAATCATTGAACATAAATCACATGAACTGAATGACTTGATTTTTTTTCAGATGAATACCCTAAAAACTCAACACATTTATTCTGAACGACACTATGGCCATGACTTGTGTGAACAGTCAAGTGGGCACTGTCATTCCTTTTCTTAAAAGAAGCCAACTCCTAGTCTGTGATCCATGGATCTGTCTGAAGAGAGCAGTGGTTCTCAACCTGTGGCCTAATCAGTACACAGTTGCGGCCCATGTGACATCCTCAGGGCTGTACAGGTAGTATATATATTGTGGGGATGAAGTCCATATAACATGGAGAGTGGCATATGTGGCCCACACCAGTAAATTGGTTGAGAACCACTGGATTAAAGTCTGCAACCTGACTTCCATCTACCCAACAAATTTGATGCTCTAGTGATCTGTGGCCTTTGGACTTGTTTTTTCCATGGAGGCAAAGTTCTAGACGCTGACTGCTATACCCCAGTCATTGGCCTAATCTTGCAAGTGTCTCATGATACTTGGATGTCCAATTTGACACTTTAAAGCAGACTTCTCCAGAGGGCAGGTGCTTGGAACTTCACAAAAATTAGGATCCCCTTTAAAATGCCTAAATCTTGCATCAAAACTGCTAATTGCTTCTTTTGGCCTAATCTAAGTATGATCTAAGTACCATTCCAAAAGGCTCATTCCTTCTTGGTCATAATGATAGTTCCATGTTAATCAAGCAGTTTTTTGCCCTCTGAGCTGCTAGTCCTGTTGTTGTGTGCCATTTAATATTTCTTCACCAACCTGACTTTCCACATACCCACAAATATCACTTAGCTGTTTGGAGGCTAAAGGGAAGTAACCAGTAAGGACTAGTTTAATGACTATCTCACTTGGAAAGATTTTGCTAATCAGGCCTTCATCAGAACTTGACTTGCATCTTCCAGATGTGATTCTTTCAATGGAAAGTCTCTGCAGAATGTTTTTTTTTCTTACCTGCCAGTCTTGGATGCTGGAAGTGCCCCACATAATATGATGGGATTCCTGAATATGCTTCCACAAATTCTATGTAAAATAGATCTTCAGTCCTTTAAAACTGTCCATAAAGTACAATCCCTGTATTGAAAGCTTCTCTTTCAATTCCTAGATTTCAGGTTTTCTACAGCTTAGTTTTTGTTTCCTATCCAGATCACTAGTCACTGCCTTTACTTCAGCAAAAAGTCCTTAGTCCTGACATAAGGTACTGTGAAACCACCCAGAGCCATGTGAGCTGTGTATAGGTGTCTTATAGCTTTATGTTTTTGAAAACTGACACAGGCCTGAATTCTGCATTGTGACTCATTCCATGAAGTCAGTGTCTATTTTGTAAGCATAGAAGACTCTAGTTTTATGAAGAGATTTTAATCAGTGTACACAGTTCCCATCTTGAGTCTCTACTGCTATAGATACATCCCACTGTCCAAGTCTATTCCTGAGGGAATTCTGCACCAAAAAATTAAATGTTCTGTGCACAATATTGTAAAAGTCTGCATATTTTATTTGTCAAGATATCACAATATAATTGCACCATTTTCAATTACTTGCTGGCAAGTATTTTGAAATTACCAAAATAATTTATGTGATTTATATTATTTTTTGTGGTTTTGACAATTAAAATATGCAGAACTTTGCAGAATTTTAAATATTTTTGTTGCAGAATTCCCTCGAGAACCAGAGTTCTGTGTGGTGCAGTCTAGGTGCAGGAAGCTGGGTAGGGGTCTGGGGGCAGGGAGGAATCTGAATGCACAGGGGCTCAGTGCGGGGTTCTGGGTGCAGGGGGAATGGAATTCTGCAGGGGAGTCCAGGTCAAGGTGGTTAGGGCTCAGTGGAGGGGGATGGGGAGTGGGGTTTGGTAGGGTTGGGGGTTAGAGTGCAGCTGGTTGGGGCTCAGTGGAGTAGGGGTCTGGGCATGGGGGGACTCCTGATGCAGGGAGTGAAGGCTTGGGGGGGGGGGGGCTCAGTGGGCTGGGGGGGATCTGGATGCCGGGGAGCTGTGATGTAGTGGGGAGGGGTCATTGAACAGGGAGCTGCTCCTCCTGTCCATTCAACCCCTGTGCATCTGGCTCTTCTCTCCTACCCCCCACCCCCAAGCCTCAACCCCTGCATCTGGAACCTAGAGCCCACTGCCAAGGCTTCTGGGACTTGATCTGACCCAGCCCCAGCTGCTCCATGCAGGGATGGGGGGGACTCCATCTCCATCGTCCCCACTCCCGCCCAGCTGGGAATAATGTCCTGGGCAACTGGGGCATCTGCAGACCCCCTGCTTCCCCCCCAATGATTTACCTCTTCTGTTTGGCCTCCCTCCTCCCCCCAAACTGACAGGTGTGAGCTGGTGGGGGAGAGAAGTGAGTGAGCACTTGTGCAGCTTCTCTTTGCTTCCCTGCAGAAACCATTTTCTGCAAGGAAGCAAAGGGAACCTGCAGGAGGGGGGACATCTTTCTGCCACGCTGCAGGGGCACAGAATTTCCCCAGGAGAAAAGTCCAGATAACTTACTTTTTTAAATCGGTCTGTAAACTGTTATGCTAAACTAAATGTATCAACATCTGAAATGCTTAGCTAGTGTGGCTATTTGCTTATTTTATAACCTGACTTTACTCCTTAGTTTGGATTTTCACTGACCAAAAATGAATGCTGTGAAAAATTTACATAGTCCTGATATAAAGT